>NC_059125.1:79238039-79578039 GCF_020740685.1 Jaculus jaculus
TGGGAACCAATGAAGGCCTTCCTCGGGAGACAATTCATAGCAATAAATGCCTTCATAAAAAAGATAGAGAAATCCCAAATCAATAACCTAGCCATCCAGCTAAAGGCACTGATGATTGGTGAACCACAAATTGCTGCAAACAGATGGTGACTTCTTATAAGATATGTGTAACTGTTTTAAGTTTACCTTATCTCTCTATGGTTCTATGAAACTGCCAGTAGACAACAGCCCCAAAGTCTGCATTTAGACTGAGAAGTACTCAATACTGAGTTTGTCAGAGAAGTTCTAAAACTTCTAATAATGTTCTACTCTGCTTTTATATTTTTAAAATATGTGTTCCAGAAAACTGATAAAAAGAAGTTCTAAAACTCAACAAATAATAAAATATATATGTATATTCTGTGTACACAATGTAAGTCAAGTCTAGTTTATGCTTTTATAGAAGATTATTTTGAAGAGCCTTTTGAGGGCAAAAGAAAAATAATAACACTTAAATGGTCATATTAAAAGGTCTTATGATAAGGAAAATAAAAGTTTTTGAGGTGATTATAATGAGGTAAACTACATAAAAGGATAACCTGAAGAAGAAACATTAAATGTTGGGTACTAAATGTATGGTAAAGGAGATTGTTTCAGAATGCTTACACAGGTTGTAAGGTAAAAGTATGTAGATGAAGGTATGAGTAAACGTAAATAGAAGGCTTAAAGACTAGTTGATTATCTATGTCTTAAAGTGTTTGATCACATTACAGACTATGTGAGATTAAGGTGACTATTAGCCTGGAGTTTGTATCAGACTAACAAAGGATGGCCCTAGCCGGTTGCAGGATGTTATGATATTTAGGTTCTAAATTTAAAACTTTAATTTATCAATGTTAATCTGGTAATGATAATAGTTATAAAGTTGTAAAAGAGTGGCTTTAAACTCTTAACCAAGTTTGTGATGTTCCTATATTTGTCAAATTTTTAATATTTAACAAGGTTATTACATCTTTAAAAAAAACACTATAACCTTCAGATGGTTGCTGCCTTGTTCACTCTGTTGTGCTGAGATTATTGTATAAGTCTTATAAAAGCTTATTTGGTCATTGTGAATTTTTTTCTTAGGGAAACTGAGAAAACTCCTCCTGTCCTAGGAAAGCTTGCCATATACAAACAATGTTAATATAGCTTGTCTAAGCTTCATACATTCTATCATAAATATTGCCTTATGTTAAACTTAAAAATCGTTCAAAGAAGAAATCACTTCAGGTCTATCATAATATCTCTAATGCATTTTAAAATCAGAGTAATCTAGCTGAACTAGGTTTGCCTTTGTTCTTAAGCTATGTATAATCTGTGTCAGTCAAGGTTTTACTTAAGCAATTATCTCATTTCTTGTATCTTAAATTCATTGATTATAGATATATTGATATTTAAGACATGTTCCCTGCTCTAGAAAAATGATCTTAAATGTTGCTGTATTGCTTCCAGTTGTAGGTTAATTGGTACCTACATAGGTATACAGAGTATCCAAAGTTGTTTTAAAATACAGATGCCGAGGGCTGGAGAGATGGCGTAGCGGTTAAGTGCTTGCCTGTGAAGCCTATGGACCCCGGTTCGAGGCTCGGTTCCCCAGGTCCCACGTTAGCCAGATGCACAAGGGGGCGCACGCGTCTGGAGTTCGTTTGCAGAGGCTGGAAGCCCTGGCGCGCCCATTCTCTCTCTCTCCCTCTACCTGTCTTTCTCTCTGTGTCTATCGCTCTCAAATAAAAAAAAAAAAAATACAGATGCTGAGCTGGGTGTGGTGGTGCACGCCTTTAATCCCAGCACTCGGGAGGCAGAGGTAGGAGGATTGCCATGAGTTCAAGGTCACCCTGAGATGACAGAGTTAATTTCAGGTCAGCCTGGATCAGGGTGAGACCCTACCTGGAAAAAAAAAATACAGATGCCAAGATTATTGTCTTATTTTTTCCTGGCATACAGTTTCCAGATCAAATCAATTGATTTAAAGTTGTAGATAAAATATTGTTTCTAGGGCTTCTATCATGTTCTGCCTGTACTTATAACTGAAATATACTTAAAAGACAAAATGGGTATGTTTTCTGTGTTCCAGATGTAGCTCACACTGTTACCTGACAACAAAAGTTAAATGCTAATCAGAATGATTTTATACTATTGTGTCATTCTCTGACCACATTTGATTTGCTAATCATATATGTTCAGCTCCTTTTAAACAAAATCTAGTTTGCTATTCAGATATGTACAGTCTCTCGGAGTGATTAATAACCATAAGTAGAAGCCAAGGTCAATTGGACATATTGGACTTAAAAGGATAACCAATATTTTACTTCCTGCTCCAAGGTCAGAAGGCCATGGGAAATGATGGGACACTTGCTTACTTCTAGACTGTGGTAAGTTCCCTGGAGACACTTTAAAATGTAAGTTAAAGACAATACTTAGCATATTTATTCTGTAGAGTTATAAGGGTTGGTTTCACCTTTTAAGAGTCCTGAGCATAGTTGCAAATAGGTTTTGTAATGTAGCTTCTGGCCTTCAGTAATATTATTTGGCATACAAAATATTCCTTCCTTCTACCTAGCAAGTCCTAAAATTATTTTCTATCAATTATTGTACTTCACTCTATGATTTTGCTATTGAAAATTTGGGGATACGAATGTCTGCCTGAAGCAAAAACATTTACTACCCACTAAATAAGTAAATAAAGTGAAACAAAATTCTCAGCATACCCACAAAAATAGTCAGAATTTTAGACATAGAATGGAACTATTGTAATTTTACAAAGGGCATCCTTAGAAATACACTACAGCTAATATCACTTTTAACTGTGGAAAACTGAAGTTTCAATTAAGGGAGAGGATAAGGGTGTTTACTGTCTCCACTATTTTAAACATAACCCTGAAAGATTTAGTATTCCAATTAGGCAAAAATATATAAACACATAAGTAAAATGAAATGGATGTGTTTTGAAAAGGAATGAATAAATGTATTTCTATTTGTGAATTGTATATTTTTCTAGGGGAACAATGTGAAAGCATATCAATTGCCAGAGTAAGAGCTGATTAAGGTCACAGGATATAAAATCATCCAAAAATACAATTGCATCTTTAAATACTAATAATAAACATATGGAAACACAATTTAAAATGAAACACTATTCAGCTTTACTCCAAATGTCATCAAAGAAATTTAAGGGCTGGATATATAGCTTAGTGGTTAAGACATTTGCCTTCAAAGGAAAAGGACCCAGGTTTGATTTCCTAGTATCCACTTAAAGCCAGATGCACAATGTGGTACATGTGCCTGGAGTCAGTTCGTAGTAGCTATAAACCCTGGTGTGCCCTTTCTCTCTCTCTCTCTTTCTTTCAAATAAGTTCTTATTTGTTGGTTTATTTTCAAGGTAGGGTTTCATTCTAGCTCCGGCTGATCTAGAACTTGCTCTGTAGTCCTAGCCTGACCTTGAACTCATAGAAACCCTCCTGTCACAGCCTCCTGAGTACTGCACCACCATACCCAGCTTTGAATGACCTTCTTGAAGACTTTATGTCTGAACAGTGCTACACTGGAAAGCAAGCCTTCACAGAGGCCAATCTTTGCAGAACATTGCAAATTCAAATTAGTACAATTAGAAAACATCCAAAGGCAAAGACATGAACCTGGATTTCATGCCTTATTCAAAATATAATTCAAAATGGATCATAGAATTCAATCTAAATTGTAAATATAGGAAAACATTTGGTATTTTTGACAAGGTTATTTAGATGTGATAAAAATGATAAACTCCTTCAAAATTAAAAAAATGCTCTGTTGAAATTAATAGAGAACAGATAAAATCCCAATGCATAGATTGGGAGAACATTTGTAGTAGAATTATTATTTACTTTCTCATTGCTGGAACAAAATACCTAACAGAAAATATTGATGTTGAGCTGGAGAGATAGCTCAGAAATTAAGGTATTTGCCTGCAAAACCTAAGGACCTAAGTCCTCAGTACCCACATAAAGCCAGATGCACAAAGTGGCACATGCATCTGGAGTTCATCCACAGGGGCTGGGTCCTGGTGCACCCATTCTCTCCCTTTCCTTCCACCCCACTGCCTCTTTCCAGATTCTTACACACTGACTCATAAATAAACAAATAAATAAAATATATAGTTTTAAATATCAGTGTAAAGAAGAAAGATTTTTTGTTGCTTTTTGTTTGTTTGATTTTGGCTTACAATTTGAGGTTACAACCCATCAAGACAGCCTGGAAGACATGGACTGTGAAGCAACTCTTCACATTGCATCTCACAGGTAGGAAGCAGAGTGACAAATGCTCATGCTCAGGTCACTTTCTCCTTTTAATTCAGTCTTGAACCCCTGCCCTTGGAATGGTGCCTCCCACAAGTGAGAGGTGGTATAAAGTGTCAAGATGGGTCTTTCCATCTCAGTTATCCTCAAAGGCTAACATAACCTAGATAGGCTCTCAGAAGCATGCTTAAAGGCTTATTTCCTAGATGATTCCAGGTCTGTCCAATTCATAATCAATGTAAACCTTTATAAAGTATACATGATATATAAGTGAATATTAGTCAGGCTCATCCATATAAACAAAGCTAGTAGAAAAATAAGTGTGTTGTGTGTGTGTGTGTGTGTGTGTGTGTGTGTGTGTGTGTGTGTGTATTTGCTGGATAAAGTTGACTCATATCCTTAATTATTACACATATACCACTATTCAACTTGGCACCTATACACATGCTATAATTTGCTTGATTGTTATATAAAATAATAGCAATGTCATAATTTTGTCTCATACATTATAACTATCCTTATTATCTATTATCAAAGTGAAAACGCAATAATCCCATCCCTAGCAAAGCAAGGAAATTATTGCATGAGGTTTACTTTGCTTGAGACATAGCATAACTTGAAACTGTGATGTAAAATTAATTGTTCTACATTCTATAACATTGGGCAACTTCATTTTGATTTTTATGTCTCAAGATATATTTTAGTTACCAAATTAATTTCATTGAGTAATTAATTAGTTCCTTTAAATCACTTATTTTTAGTCTTCATATAATTTTTAATTGTACAAGATTCCTCTTGCTATTAACTTCCAGCTTCATACCATTATGATTAAAACAAGTGTATTCTTTCGTTAATTTTTTTGTTTATTTTTATTTATTTGACAGTGACAGAGGGGGGAATGGGCGTGTCAAGACCTCCAGCCACTGAAAATAAACTCCAGATGCATGCGCCCCCTTGTGCATCTGGCTTACATGGGTTTTGGGGAATTGAGCCTCGAACCAGCGTCGTTAGGCTTCACAGGCAAGCGTCTAACCACTAAGCCATCTCTCCAGCCCAAGAACAAGTATATTCTTTATAAGATGCCAATCTTCTTAACTGTGCTAAGACTTCTCTGTGGTATAACACATGGTCTAATATGGAAAATATTTTATAAGCATTTGAGAATAATTATTTTGTATTTTTTGGAAGACAATGTGCTGCAGTCAGATTTGCATTGCTGCCAGAAATGACTCGACCAAGAGAAGCTTGAGGGGAAAAGGTTTATTTTGTCTTACAGACCCACAGGGATACTTCATGATGGCAGGAGAAAATGATGGCATGAGCTTAGAGTGGACATCACCTTCTTGCCAATATTGTGTGGACAATAACAACAGGAGAGTTTGCCAAACACTAGAAAGAGGAAACTGGCTATAAGACCTATAAGCCCACCTGCAACAGTACACTGCCTCCAGGAAGAGTTAATTCCCAAATTTCCATCAGCTGGGAACCTATCATTCAGAACACCTACATTTATGGGGGACACCTGAATCAAACCACCACATTCTGCCCCTGGCCACTATAAACTATAAAATGCAATGCATTCAGTCCATCTTCAAAATTCTTTTAGGTTTTATCAACCTCAATGATGTTCAGACATGCCCATAGTACAAAGATTTTTTAACTGAGCCATAAAATCAAAAAATGACCAAAAACCCATAATAGCACAGAATAAGTTCTCACGCTACAAATGATGGCATTGGGCATAGCAAAGAAACAGTCAACCAATACATGATTTAAACTGGGAAAACATCAAAATCTGTAGCTCCAAGTCCAACAACTCTAGTCAGTGACAAATCTCCAAGTCTGATGATTCCAACCAGCAACATGTCTCTGGAATTCCAATTCTGCCCCTACAGATAGGGTACTAACAGTCCTGGAAAACTTCCTCTGGGGCCTGCAGCTCTCCTTTGCAGTCATCTCTTGGTCCCAGCATCTCCACTGGGTCTCCACTGCAACCCATGGTCCATCTTCACAGCTCCATTGGGTCTTCATGCAGGCATCCAGCAACCCTGATTCACACTGCCCATGGCCATTTCCAAAGCATGACCTTGTTGTAAATTCAATGACCCTCTCTTTACTGAATTTATTATACTCTATGAAATCAGGTTCAGTGACAGTTTATTCAGTGGGAAATAAATCAGACTTTGAAGAACAGGACACTCCATCAGCATTAAGGCACCTTCAAAAGACTGCATTCTTTCTTTTGTCCCACGGCAAGTCAGCTGGCACAAACTTAGTGGTTGTAATCTCTCATACAATTGCAGCTGAATGGACAGCTGTTTCAGCCCAAAGATTTTATTTCTGTGCCACATCTCTGTTCACAACTGTACATTTCTATGCAAAGCCACACTGCATAAGTTCTCAGGACACAGGCATAATAGCTAGTCTCTCGCACAAACTGCTAGCCCAATCCAGGAAAAGATCTTGCTCACCCTTATAAGCCAAACCTGGTAATCCATAATTCTTACTGCATTCAGTTCTTTCAACTCTGGTCAGAATATTCCATCTAGCTGTATTATAGAACTGCAAGGCTTCTCTTATGCCAAAATTTCAAATCCTTCCACGTTCCTCTTGAAATCAGCTCCAAAAAGCCAAAACCCCAAGCTCCACATGTTCCCTCTCATATGTGGATCCTAGCTACAGATGACTGGGCTTCTGCGTGAGAATGAAAATACTTAGTAGCAGAGGCCAGTAAGTTGAAAAGGAGACATAAAGGGTGGAGAAAGGAAGGCAGGAAGATACTTAATAGGTTGATATTGTATATATGTAATTACAATGATTGTGATGGGGTGGTAATCTGATGGAGAATGGAATTTCAAGGGAGAAAGTGTAGGGGGGAGGGAAGGAATTAACATGAGATTTTTTTTATAATCACGGAAAATGCTAATAAAAAAATTAAAAAAAATAAGCCAAAACCACAAAGTCATTTGTCTAGCAATAACCCCATTCCTGGTTCCAACTTTACTGTTGCAGTAAGGTTTGCATTGCTGTCAGAAATCACCTGACCAAGAACAGCTTGTGGGGAAAAAAGGTTTATTTTGACTTACAGACTAGCAGGGAAGCTCCATGATGGCAGTGGCAAATGATGGCATGAGCAGAGAGTGGACATTACCTTCTTGCCAATATCAGGTGGGCCATAGCAACAGGAGTGTGTCAAACACTGGCAAGGAGAAACCGGCTCTAATACCCATAACCCCACACACAAAACTATACTGCCTCCAGGAGGTGATAATTCTCAAATCACCATCAGCTGGGAACGTAGCGTTCATAGCACCTAAGTTTATGGGGGACACCTGAATCAAACCACAACAATATGTTGCATATTTAAGACTTTGAAGAAAGTATAAGTCCAATATTTATTGATTGATTTATGTCTCAATTATCTGCCACCTTTAATTTTATATTCAAGTAGTGTGTTATTGTATTATAATTTATATCTCTTCAAAGCTATCCTTATCTCCTTTATATTCAGATTCTGCAATGCTTATAATATATATACATTTGAAATTGTTATATTCTCTTGCTTAGCTATCACTCTTATATATAATAAAATATGTTTCTCTCTTTTAGTGGATTGTGCTGTAAGGCCTATTTTTTTCTTACATATGTGTAGTTACTCTGTTATCCTTTATTTACAATTGTAACAAATATGTTTTTAACACTTTCAATTTAAAATGCCCCTTTTCCTTAAAAATTAAGTACATTCATTTATACAATGGAGTTCTACTCAGTGGTAAAGAAAAATGAAGTTATGAAATTTCTAGGAAAATAGATAGATCTGGAAAAGGATTATACTAAGTGAGGTAACCCAGGCCCAGAAAGCCAAGGGCCACATGTTCTCACTCATATGTGGATCTTAGCTACAGATGATTAGGCTTCTATGTGAGAAGGAAAAATCTCATTAGCAGAGGCCAGTAAATTAAAAGGGAGATATAAAGAGAAGAGAAAGGAAGGGAGGAGGGTACTTAATAGGTTGGTATTGTATATATGTAAGTAGAACAATAGATTAACAGGGCTGAAAGGCCCAAAGTGAGGTCAGGGGAAGAGATTGAGTAAAGGAAAGGTAGAGGGAGGGCTAATCAAAATCTAAGAGGATGCAAATAAATCATATGGAATACTCTGGTTTCAGACAATGTAACATTCAGGAGCCATAGATCTTTGTTAGAAAATTTTCAGGGCCAGAGATGGGATACTTCCAGTGAGTTGTTGACCAGGGAGGACCCTGATGCCCCCCCAAAATTACAGGCCATTGCTGAGGCCCTTGCTTTCTCAACAGGAATAGATTGTAAGACCCTATTGCTGAAGACTCCACATACTTGGGCTACAAGGCCACTGAGAAATCCTGCTGGAACTTAGCTGATAACCTCCTCTATGTAGACCAGATGACAGAAAGCTGAAAGAAGCCATTCTGCATGTAGTTCAATGGGAGAAACAGATATCACCAGTGAAGATACTCAACAGTGGACACTGCAAGCCTTATAATTGGCCAGCCAGGCCAAATGAGCCAACAGGTGCAATAGTGGCATGTCTGTCATGGTGGAAACCAACTGCCCTCCAATTGGACTGGAGGCCCACTCCATGGGAGGGAATATATCCCTGATACTGAAAACTTAAATCAGGGGTATTCATGAGCCCTAGGGTTGTAACATCTGCTGATGTCTGGAAAAATGTATATACTATGCTTATCAAACTGCCCAGTAAGCACTTCTCTTAATATTTATACCCTTATATTAACACTACTCTCACCTTGGGTAGAGAATCTTCTCTTTTCAGATGGCAGTGACCTGGGGACAACTCAGAATGTATCATAGTGCTGGAAAGAAGTGACTGGAGTACTGAGTAACATCTCGATCACACCTTCCAAGGCTCAGGGTCTAATGTGGTAGAGATGGCGGAAGGAATGTAAGAGTCAAAGTAAGTGTAGGACTCCTGACAATGTGCTCCTTCCAGACATAAAATGGCCTGGATATCCATGACCTCATAGTGCCTGTCATTACCAACACAAGACCATCATAAGAGGAGGAAAAGATCATGACATCAAAATAAAAGAGAGACTGATTGAGATGGGGAGGGGATATGATGGAGAATGCAGTTTCAAAGGGGAAAGTGTGTGGAGGGAATGTGTTACCATGAGATACTCTCTATAATCATGGAAAATATTAATAAAAATTGAGAAAAAAAGGAATTTTTCCATGATGGAAAATGACATTTTCTATTAACATTTATACAAATAATAGTAAGAATAATAATAATAATAATAAAATTTTAAAATAAATTTAAATTATGTACTGCCATTCAAAAAAAATTAAGTGCATTGTAGGCAGTATATAGGAAATTCTTCTAAAAAATATCAATTTGCTCACTGAATATAATTTGGTTAAAATGTTGATGTCTTTAAATTCAATGTATTTTGATAAATAGAATTCATTATTTCCTTTTATTTTTTTTCTATGCTTCCACTCAATAATAAATATGGAAGTATTTTGTGTTATTAAATTGTGTTTTCCACTACACAGCAAGCAAGTGATCAATGCAAAAATACCACCAGATATCTGTAATTCAATTCAGTTATTACAATATCTAACTATAAATAGCACTAGAACCTACAGGCTAAGTCACATGTATGACCACAGCCTTAAATTTGTACAAAACCAAGATACTCAAACAAAAGAACAATAAAAGGAAAGAAAGACAAAAGAAAAGCAAAATATAGGCCAATTGCCTTGATGCACTTAAGATTCAAAAATCCTCAGCAAAGCTAGAAAGTTGAATCTAACTGTAAGTATGATTTTTATATGATTTATGTATATCTAAGCAGAGAGATAGAGGGAGAAAGAGAGATACTATCAGTACACCAAGGCCTCCCTCTGCTGCAAATGAACTCCTGACATATGAACCACTTTGTGCATCTGGGTTTAGGTGGGTACTGGCAAATTGGAATGGGCTAGCAAATTTTGTGTGCAAGTGCTTTCAACTGCAGAACCATCTCCCCAGTCTTCCAAAACCAATTTAAAAACATTCCTCACCACAATCAAGTGGGATTCATTCAAGGATACAAGTATGGTATAATACTTATACACAGATAAATCACTATAATACATCATATAAACAGAATTAAGGACAAAAACAACATGGTCATAGCAATTGATGGTTAAATGTGTTTGTTACAACACTTATGGTAAAAGCCATGAACAAAAGAATCATACAAGGAATGTACCTCAGAATTATAGCAACAATTTTATTAAGCCATCTACTAAAACTATTTTCAATGGAGAATGTGAGTTGTTTCTAAGATCTAAAGCACAACTTTACACACTGTCCCTATGCTTACCATATATAGTATAGAAAGTCCTAGTCAGATTAATTAGGAATGACAAAAAAGTAAAGTGAAAGATAACATGATTTCTTTTTTGTATAGAACACTTCAAAGTCTCCTCAAAAAGCTATTAGAATTAAGAACTGAAATAAGCAAAGTTTCTGGTTATAAAAATTGTATACAACATTTAATATTTATATTTCTCAAAGCAAAACTGGAATTCAAGTATATAGCAAAATTTATAATAGTTATAAAAATAATGTAAATAATAAATTTAAGGTGAAGCATTGTGACCTTTCTAAGTTCTTAATGTAGGCACTTAACGCTATAAATTTTCCTCTTAGGACTGCTTTCATTGTGTCCCAAAGGTTTTGGTATGTTGTGTTTTCATTATAATTTAACTCTATGGTTTTTTAAAATTTCTTCTTGATTTCTTCATTAACCTTTTCATCAGTTAGTACTGTATTATTTAGTTTCCATGGTTTTGTGTATGCTCTATATCTTTTTTTGCTATTTATTTGTAGTTTAATCCCATTGTGATAAGATAGAGTACAAGGGTTTATTTCAATTTTCCTGTATTTGTTAATATTTGCTTTGTATCCTAATATATGGGCTATTTTAGAGAATGTTCCATGTGCTGCTGAAAAGAATGTGTATTCTGCAGCTTTTTAGTATGGCAAAGGACACTGTGAATAGAGTAAAGAGGCATCAAGCAGAATGGAAGAAAATCTTTGCCAGCTATACATCTCATAGAGGATTAATATCTAGGATATACAAAGAACTCAAAAAATTAAATAATAAGAAATCAAACAACCCAATTAAAAATGGGCTATGGAACTAAATAGAGAGTTCTTAAAAGAAGAAATACCAGTGGAATATAAACATATTAAAAAAATTCTACATCCCTAGTCATCAGGGAAATGCAAATTAAAACTACATTGAAATTCCATCTCACTGCTGTCAGATTGGCTACCATCATGAAATCAAATGACCATAAATGCTGGTGAAGATGGGGAAAAAGAGGAACCCTTCTACACTTTTGATAGGAATTCAATCTGGTCCAACCATTGTGGAAATCACTGTGGAGGTTCCTGAGACAACTAAAAATAGATCTACCAGATAACCCTGTTAGGCATATATCCTAAGGACACATCTTAACACCTTAGAGATACATGTTCAACCATGTTTATTGCCATTCTATTCATAATAGCTAGGAAATAGAACCAGCCTAGATGTCCCTCAATTAATTAGTAGATAATGAAGATGTATTACATATATACAATGAGCTCTATTCAATGGTAAAGGAAAATGGATGGATCTGGAAATGATTATACTTAGCGAGGTAATCAAGTCCCAGAAAGGCAAATATCACATGTTCTCTCTCATATGTGGATTCTAGCTACAAATGATTGGACTTCTATGTGAATAGGAAAAAAAAACTCTGTTGCAGAAGCCAGTAAGCTAGAAAGTAGATATAAAGGGAATAGAAAGGTATAGAAGGGGGGGTGGAACTTAATAGGATGGTACTGTACATGTGTAAGTAGAAGAACAGATTAATGGAGGTGAAAAGGCCTAAGTGAGGTCAGGGGAAGAGATTTAGTAAAGGATAGGTAGAGGGAGGGCTAATCAAAATCTAAGATGATATTAAAAAATCATATATAAATCTACTTTTTTGGACAATGGATTGCTCAGGAGCCACAGATTTTTAATAGAAAATTTTCAGGGCTGGAGATAGTATACCTTTCAGTGAGTTTTTGGCCAGGGAGGTCCCCGATGCCCCCCAAACATTACAGGTTATTGCCAAGGCCTTTGGTTTCCCACAAGGAATAGATGGTAAGACCCTATTGCTGAAAGCTCCCCATACTTGGGCTAGAAAGCCACTGAGAAATCCTGCTGGAGCTGAGCTGAAAACCTCCTCCATGTAGACCAGCTGAAAGAAAGCTGGGAAAAAGCCATGCTACATGCAATTCAATGGGAGAGAGGGAAATAACCAGTGAAGGTACTCAACAGTGTACACTGCAAGCCTTATATTTGGTCAGCCAGGCCAAAAGTGTCAATGGGTGCAATAGTGGCATGTCTATTATGGGGAAAACCATCCACCCTCTAATTGCACTGGAGGCCTGCTCCATGGGAGGGAATACATCCCTGATACTAAAAACCTACAACAGGGGTAGTCATGACCGCTAAGGGTATAACGTCTGCTAGTGTCTGGCTAAATGTATACACTATGCTCACCAAACTGCCCAGTAAACACTTCTCGTAATGTTCATACAGATATATTAATGCTACTCTCATTTGTGGTTAAAGAAGCTTCTCTTTTCAGATGGCAGTGACCTTGGGCTGACTCAGAAGATACCGTGGTGCTGAGAAGAAGTGACAGAGATATGCTCAGCACTGAAATATCTCTATCACACCTTCCAAGGATCAGGGTCCATTGTGGAAGAGGTGGCAGAAAGAATGTAACAGCTAAAGGGAGTGTAGGACTCCTAACAACATGCTCCTCTAGAAACAAAATGACCTGAATATCCATGACCTCACAGTACCTGAAGCTACCTACACAAGACCATCATAATAGAAGGAAAAAATGATGACATCAAAATAAAAGAGATACGGATTGAGGGGGGAGGGGTATTATTGAGAGTGGAAATTCCAAGGGGGAGGGAAGGAATTACCATGGGATATTATTTACAAATATGGCAGTTGTCAATAAAAACTAAGAATAAATTTAGTCAAACAAGTGAAATACCACTACAATGAAAATTAGAAATTATTTATTACATTTATAGAAGGGTACAAAGTATACATACACACACACACGTGTGTGTGTGTGTGTGTGTGTGTGTGTGTGTGTGTGTGTGTGTATATGCATTGCCATGGACAGAGATTATCAATATTGCAGAAAATGCCCACATACTATAAAAAGCAATTTTCACATTCAGTGTGAACCCAATCAAAATGTCAATGGAATATTTCAGAAAACTAGAAAAATTATTCCAAATTTTATGACAACTACAAGAAAAAATCAGTCATAATTGTTATTCTGAGCAAAAAGAACAAAACAACAATCATTATAATACTTTGCCTCAAAATATACTACAGAACCTTTGGAAATGGCTTTGTGATTGAGAGTGTTTGCCACACAAGCATAGGGACTGAGAAGGCCTGAGCTTGATCTCTAGCACCCGCCTAAAATGATAGATGTGGTCATGTGTTCTGGGATCCCCAGTTCTCTGTAGGAGGGCGATCAAAAACTTACTGGGGCTCGCTAGTGAGGCAATATAACCAAAATATCAGCTCTAGATTATGTGAGAGACTCTGTCAAGGAAAGAAAGTGGAGCAGTGATAGAGAAGAACACCTAATATTCTCCTCTAGCACAACTATGTGTATGTACAGGGCACACACATTTGCATACACATGCTTATATCACTCATGTCTACCACTCATCCCACAGACTACACACACAAAAACCTACAAAGTTGTAATAATCAGTGTAGCATGACATAATCTTAAAAACAGATATTTTAAGATCACTGTAAAAGAGTAGAATGGGAAAATTAAAAGATCTATAAAGAGCTCTAGACAAATGATATTTATGAAGTTTCTATGATCACTCATTGAAAAGAATATAGTCTTTCTTACATGGTATTAAGGAAATTGGATTTACTCATGCATATGAATGAAGATGACTCATGTTTGATCAGTTATAAAGATGAGCATAAACAGATTAAAGATACAACATAAAACTGTCAAATTACCAAAAGAAAACAAAATATGCTTCAGGGTATATGAATATATGTGGAACATTCAGATAAGTCCCCCAATACAAAGATTTCAAAGGCAAAAATAGTAAAATGGGATTAAACAAAAAAGTAAAAATTAATTTATGCTGCAAAAGAAACAACATACAGCACACAGAATTGGAGATAAGATTTGTAACACATACATTTGACAATGAGTTGATATCCAGGATATAAAAATGACACAAAAAAAACTGCCTAAGCATAAATCACCTCCAAAAACGGAGGAAAAAAGATTGAAATTTACATTTCTCCAAAACAAGTTAAACAAGCTTCAAACAGGAGCCACATTGTTATTTTTTTTTCTTCTTCTGAATTTTTGCTCCCCCATGCTAGTATAGTTCCTAAAGCCTAAAGAATGTGTATATATTGTCCTAAAACTCTTTATTGGTACCCATATTTTTAAAGGTATTTTCATTAAGTACTGAGCTCTGGCTTAGAAATTATTTTTATTCCATTAGCATTACATATTTCAATATTTTATGCATTCATTTAAAGGTCAACTTTTAATCTAATACAGTAGTAGGGGTGAAGGTTTATTATGCCCTAGAGCATGTCTTCTGGTGTTCTGGATACTATTAAATGTCAACATTTTATCTAATTCAGTAGTAGAGGGTTGAGATTATTGCCCCTACTGCACATCTGGCAAGTTTAAAAAATGTATTTTGCTGTCACAGTTAGAGGATGAATTGCTACTTGTATGTGCTAGCTAGAGGAAAAGAGTACTGCTAAAGCCTGTGAAATGAAAATACATGCTTACATACTAAATTGAGAAGCCACATTCATCTAGCTTTGATTCTTCCATGTTTATCACTTATTTTTACTAATTTCTTTCTCTATTTGTTTCAAATGAATGTTACTATAATATATCAAAATAATGTTTAATTTTTATACATACACTTCTATTACTTTTTTCTGTTGTGTATTTATGTGCGTTTTCATTTTCATTTATTTTTCTTACCATTTATCATCCAGTACACTAATTTGAAATTTTAGTTTTAACAAATATGTTTACTGTTGCTATAATATATCAAAATAACATTTAATTTTATACACACTTAGTGTCTTCTAGGCTTCTTAAATTTATGAACACATATTTTTATTAATTTACAAGTTTTTCAGACACTGTGTCTTTGAAAGTATTCTCTTGATCTACATTCCCTTGCCAATTCTGGAACTCAAACATTTCACACTTTCTTATTATGTCATCGTATTCTCTTTATTCCACTGTTTTTCTCCCTGTTTTCTATTTGTTATGTCATTTTTATTTGTCTTACCATTTACGATCTAGTACTCTAGTTTGAAATGTAAGCTTTAATAAATGTGTTTCTCAAAATGATTTCCATTGATTTATTAATATAATATATATATATATATGTATATACACACACATACATATATATATGTATATATATATATATGTAATCTTCCCAGACTTATATTATAAAGTTTAGTTCCAAATTGAAATTCTGTGTTATGTTTTATCTCTTCAGATATATTAAAATTGTGATGTTACTCCTGTGTCTGATAGTATCAATAGCTATAAATATAATAATTTGGTTTTGGGGTTTGTTCAGTTTATATGTCCTCCTTTTATGGTCTTATTAACTGTTATTGTATTTATTGTTAACTTTTTGATAAAAAAATAAAGCATAGTATATTTTATGTATATTTTGATTTGCTTATTTTCTAGACATTTTGAAACCTAGTGACTGAAATCCTTTTAACCCAGTTCTAAGACTAGGAGATTTATTTAGTATTACCTATATGAATAGAGGAAATTAGGATATAGTCTTAAACATTAAAAAAGTACTTTCACATGCCATTACTAATAACATGATTTGTTATTTTATCTGGGATGTCACCAGGTGTAGTTTTAAATACAGTAAATTAAGGATGCCTAGATGACTCTTTGGTGAAGATGCTTGTGTGCACAGTCTGAAGGCCTGGGTTTGATTCCCTAGTATGCACATAAAGCCAGATGCACTAAGTGGCACATGCATCTTAAGTTCATTTGCAATGGTGCTCTCACCCTCTGTGTCTCTCTTTATCTCTATCTCCTTGCAAATAAATGAATATACTATTTTTTAAAAGAAGTATTGTAAATCAGCAGCCCTCTTGGGCAAAATAGTCCAATAATTTTCATATATTACACACATTTCTGATTACCTTTGGGATGTTTTTGTAACATAATTTCACTACTACAGTAGCTCTACAGTACCTTAAATAAAAATACTCAAAATATTTTCTTTGTTTTTTATGTTTATAGTGAAATATTGCTCATAATTACTTTGTCCATTATCACCAGAGGTAAAAATTTATATATGGGTAATATTATTATCTCTATTTTTTCATTGGTATTTTGGAAAAGGGTCTTATAATATAGTCCCTGCTGACCTGATACTTGCTATTATGACCAGACTGGCCTCAAAATTACAGTGATCTTGGATGAAGAGATATTTCTCAGTGATTAAGACACTTGTTTACAATGCCTGATGGCCTTTATTCAATTACCAGTACCCCCTAAAGTGAGATTCACCAAATGGAGCATGCAACTAGTTTGTTTGAAATGGCAAGAGACACTAGTGCATGTGCTCTCTCTCTCTCAATCCCTCCATTTCTCCCTCTCTCCTTGTTATAAATTTAAAAAACAATGACAAAGGTTCCTGTTAAGAAAACATTATAGTGGTCCTTCTAAATTCCTCTAGCACACATGTTTTAAAAGATTAAAGTACTCATGGTCAGATTCAATGTGCAACAACAACCCCACTTCTCTGGTTCCAAAAACTGTTGTAGTATAATCTACATTGCTGGGATGATCATCCAAGCTGACACAGTTTATGGGAGGAAGGGATTTATTTCAGGCATACAGTATCCAAAGGGATACCACCAATGATGGAAGAAGATGGATCCCACTCACAGAACCAAGCACAAGCAGAGAGACACTCTCAGCAGCCAACACCACAAGCATGCATGAACCTCCAGAGCTCAAACTTCTTTCTTCACATGGCTGGAATCAAGACCTGCCCCAAACATACCTTAAGGCTGGATTCTAAGATCTGATCCCAGTGACACCTCCTCTAACCTGGAGGCTAGAGACTCAAGTTAACAGCTTAATTTTCATAAAATATCTGAATCTATGGTGCAATATGTTTGTAATATCACATTCAAACTACCACAGTAGGAAACATGATTACTAATTCAACCAAGCTGTATATTCTAGAAATCACTGTGTGTACATAGAGAATTTCAATTGTCAGAGATATTAAAAGAGTTCTGTAAGGGATGAGAAGTGGAGAATTACTGGCTTATTTTTGTTTAATCTTATCATATATTATTCTACTCAAATTACCAATACTCAAGATCATATGTATTAATGCAAAAAGAACCTTTGAGGATTATCAGATTTTTTTCTTAATAAAAAAATATAAAAGATACTAAGTTTGCCTCACATACACTGCTCTTGAATATGTGAGATTTGTTATAGGATTCTCTGTATATAAATATACTTCTTAAGTATGGTCTAGATTGCTAGTATTAAAATGTCCTCAACATGAGGAACCAACATAACAGCATAATCTTAACTTCTCAACATTACTGCCTTCCAACATCATATGCTTAAACAGAGACCTAAATATGTTATGTTTTGGTATCTAGCACTAAAATATGCAGATAGTGCTAGAATTTGACTAATATAATAAGAATGGTAAAATATATTATGAAAGTAATAGCTTTAACTATTATTACTAAAATTAAAGATCAATTTTTTTAGATTATCCTGAAACTAAATTTTTGGATAAAATATCAGTAGTCTTATTATACTAACAGAATTAGAAAAGCACATGGTTTTATGAAACTACATTTAAATAAGCAAAATGATTAGTTGCCTATAAAATAATAAAGATATATCCTTGATTATCCTACAGTCTTTATTTTTAAACATATATCATTATTGCTATTATTATGCTTTTCTAATAGAATACAGGCACTTAACAGCTGGATGGCCATATCTTTAGAAGTTATTCTTTACATTTTTCTGTCCAAAAATATCAATGCTTCTATATGTCTTTTTAGATTTTCATAGAAATCTAATTCAAGCCACTTTCATTTATAAAACCACTATTTTCTATTTATTTGTATCTATTTTCAAAACAGCTTTGTTAATGTTTAACTTACCAGTTTTAACATAGTTCACATTTTTGAAATTATAATTAAAGTGAAAATATTAGACATATCTATATATCTATCTCCTCACAAAGTTTCTATACTCCTCTTTGTAATCTTGTCTTGCCATCATATTTTTGTCAATCCCTACAGTACTTTTAGGAGAATCAATATATCTATTAGTAGCTGGACATGGTGGCACATATCTTTAATCCCAGTACTCGGGAGGCAGAGGCAGGAGGATTGCTGTGAATTCTAGGCCACCCTGAGACTCCATAGTGAATTCCAGGTCAGCCTGGGCTAGAGCGAGACCCTACCTCAAAACACACACACACACACACACACACACACACACACACACACACACACACACACAACTAGTGATTCAAATTCTCAGCATGACAGGTCTTAGTTTTAACAAAGTTAGAGCTCTAGCAGAAACTTTTATGAAAAGTAAAAAAATAATGTCAACTATGTCTAAGTTGGAATTTTAGAAAATAGGTAAGTATAAAAATACTTATTAGTATCTGATCTAGATTATCTAGACACACTTATTTATGTGTATATGTGTGAGAGTATATGCATATGCATACATCTGATATCCTCAAGTAAAAATATTTTAAAAGTGTTTGTTCAACTTTGAATTTGAATTTACTGAAACATTTTTCTTTTGAGTAATATAAGGCAAAATTGAGCTATAAACTGACATAGTGCCTCATGTCTATAATCCAAGCACTTGAGAGGTTGCAGTAGGAGTTTTCCATGAGATTAAGATCAACCTGGGCTACAGAGCGAGTTACAGATCAAGCTTGCCTAGTATGAGGGCTGGTCTCAAGGCCAACAAAAATAAAGATATATATTCTACTGTTTGTATGTACATAAACGTCTAATTACATCCACCCATCCAGATTTGCCTCTTTTTGAGCAGTGTCACTCCAAATCTGTAGCTTTCCTTGGCAGACATACTATAATTCTGAAATCCTCAATATTCTGTGGTCTCCATTGCAACTTAGAGTTCACATTCATAGCTTCATGCAGTGGCCTATTATAGCCTCCTTGTAGGATGCCTGACCTGCACACATGGCCTGGCCTCAGTATCTCCCTGAAACCATTGTTCCTTACTCCATGACAATTTCAGACATGAATACATTCATTGCCATTACCACATGGACAATACTGAAAAGTTCTGCTGCCAGCCTGGGATGAAGCCTGACTCCCTTGAAACATAATTTAAGATATATCTGTATGCCTTCCCATCTGACATTGGTAAAACATTTCTATAGGCAGTTGTGTCTGAATAGGAAGTGCCCCCAATGTTAGGCTAGAAAGCCTTGAAATGTATTTGTACTTTTACAAGATGAAGTCTATGATGGTGGGAGTGTGCCCTCAAGATACCTTCCTTATTGTTCCAGTGAAGCACAGGAGATTTCTCTCCAATCATGTCGATCCCTTTAAGAGTTACATCTTCTTTCTCAGCACCAAACTTAATACTATTCTGTCTTGAGATTTCCTTCACCAAAAAAGTTATTACCTTAAGTTCAGCATGATTTAAGCAATCAGACCATGGAGAGAATATGGCCAGTTTCTTTGACAGTATGTAACATGACTTATCTCGAGCACAGTTCCTAATACAATTCCTTGTTTCCTTCTGAAACTGGATGAGCTAGGCTTCCACTGTTTCTTTTTCTATTACCATTCATGTGTTTCAAACTCCCACCATAATGGCTCATGAAGATCATATTACAATATTCAGATTCATTTCTTGTCCAGAGTTGCAAACTCTTGCACTTTCCTCGGAAAAGAAAAAAAAAAAAAGTTCCAAAGGCTTACAAATCACATGATCAGGTTTATCACAGCAATGATCCTACATGTTGTTACCAAATTTTTATACAGTCCATGACCCTGCCCCATAGACTGGTACTATGCACAGTTAAGGTTGGTCTTCTTGCTTAAATTAACCAAACTAAGATAATCTCTCACAGGCCTGGAGACTAACCAAACCGAAGTAATTTATCCCAAGTCATTCTTGTTCCTGTCAATTTCACAATCAATATAAACCATCACAAACTAATAAGCACCAGTGGGCTAATGAGATGTTTCAAAGCCCAATGGCCTAGGTTTGATGCACAAAGTGTTTCATGTGTCTGGAATTCATTTACAATAGCACTAGGCCCTGCATGACCATTCTTATTCATTCTCCCCCACCTTCTTAAAATTAAATAAATAAGTATTTAAAGAATCACCTACAAAATATAATGCCAATACCTAATGGCATCAGTAATGACTTCTGACACACTTTTCTTCTTTTTTTTTTTTTTTTTTTTTTTTTTGGTTTTTCGAGGTAGGGTCTCACTCTACCTCAGGCTGACCTGGAATTAACTCTGTAGTCTCAGGGTGGCCTTGAACTCATGGCGATCCTCCTACCTCTGCCTCCAGAGTGCTGGGATTAAAGGCGTGCACCACCATGCTGGGCCTTACTGTAACACTTTTGAAGAAGGAATAAAATCAGGTCACCACAAATAATTCCATAAAATGGAAAAGTCGGGTGAATTTTAAAAGTTAATCTATGAAGACAGTATTAAGATAACAAGAAAGCCAGATAGAGGCATATGAACAAAAGAAAACTACAGGCCCAAGTCATTAATAAGTATAAGCCCAAAAAGTGACCACAAAATACTTAAAAACTGAATAAAACAGCATATTAAAAAGATCAATGCCATGATCAAGCTGGTTTCATACCAAAAATGCAATAATGTCTTAATACATAGAAGTCAATAAATGTCATGCAATACATAAATACAATCAAGGTAAAAAAATAACTCAATCATGCCAATAGGTCAGAAAAAATTGGCAAAAGTCAATAACATGTTTATTATGATGAATCCAAAAATCAAGGATTAGAAGGATCATACTTTGATATAATAAAGGCCATATATTGAAACCCATAGACAAAATTAAACTAAATCAGGGAAAAATTGGAAGCATTTCTTGTAAAATCAGGAATCTCATAAATCTAATTGAATATACTATTTGAAAAGTAATGTTTTCTTATATTCAGATTATATAATATTTTATTTGAAAAGAAATACTGAAAGACTTCTATAGAATATTCTCTGTGTTGATAAGCACTTTCTACACAGTAGCAGGATAAAAATATTTAGCATGCACAAACATCAGCTTTCTTAGAAATTAACTCACTGAAAAAGTAAAGAAAAAAAGCTATCTCATTCATGGTAGTCTCACAATTGAATGAAAGGCCTAGGTTTAAGCAATCACTGTTTTCATTTTTCCTACAATATTCTTCTGGAGTTATGTAAACTTTACATAAAATTAATCAACTGTGTGCTCAAATTCTTTAAAGGCATTGCTAGCAATGCTATCATCAAATACCAGAACTCTGGATCAACTAAGAAATTTTCAGAGATCAAGATTAACAACATTCTGACAAACTGCTGTCAAGTGCTATGATTTTAAAAAGTTGACACCAATCTATATTTTGTTTACAGAAATACATTCTCATTTAGCAACAAAGTTTTTGTAACAATATAAAATATTTAGGACTACACAGTACTATTGGAGCTAGATGGGCTTAATTCATAATATTTTAGAAAGTTTATATGTAAAATACTATAAAATGTTTTCTTTTCTACAGTTAATTAGATGGTAGAACAGTAAACGAATGTGACATAAGATTTTTTTTTATTATATGTAATTACATGGAAAATCTAAAACAATACACACTCATATTATAGATTCAGATAAACTTTTTTTATATGTATACAAAGAACTAACTTCCTATTTCTCCTTCATAAATTCTTGAGGACAATGTCAACACCAGATCCATTAATCTGCTCAAGAGCAATATGATGTATTTGATAAATCAAGGTTACATTTAAATATTTATCTAAAATCTAAGCTATATCTCATGTGCAGCCTATAGCAATTGACACCCAGTTAATGTTCCGTTATCCAATATAGAAATAAAAATATATAGCTATAGAATAAGGAATAAAGATAGAGATATGAAATCTTCATAGTAGCAGGCTATGTAGAATTCATCAAATATAAAATTTCATGTTATTAATAAAACATTGCCAAATGTTTTCTTAATGAACTACAAATGTCCATTTTAATGAGTTTAGAAAAATTTGTGTGTTATGTATTGTTGAATGAAATTTAATAGAAGGACTCATCTCATTTCCTTAGAAGTACATGCTCAACCATGTTTATTGCTGCTCAATTTATAATAGCTGGGAAATGGAACCAGCCTAGATGTCCCTCTACTGATGAGTGGATAATGAAAATATGGCACATTTATACAATGGAGTTCTACTCAGTGGTAAAGACAAATGAAGTCATGAAATTTGCAGAAAAATGGATGGATCTGGAAAAGATTATACTAAGTGAGGTAACCCAGGCCTAGAAAGCCAAGCGCCACAGATGACTGGGCTTCTGCGTGAGAAGGAAAAAACTCAGTAGCAGAGGCCAGTAAGTTAAAAAGGAGATATAAAGGAAAGAGAAAGAAAGGGAGGAGGGTACTTAATAGGTTGGTATTGTATATATGTAAGTAGAATGATTGAGATGGGGAGGGGATATGATGGAGAATGGAATTTCAAAGGGGAAAGTGGTGGGGGGCGGAGGGAGGGTATTGCCATGGGATATTTTTTATAATTATAGAAAATGTTAATAAAAATTAAGCAAAAAAGGTGTGCTCCAATATGCCCAGCTGTTTGTAGAAGTTTTATGGGTGTCTGCCTTAATCCTCAGTCTCAGTTCTTAAAGATAACAATCCACAGTCCTAAAAGTAGCCCAGATCTTTGATTCTTGGGCAACTCATCGTCTCATAGATTCTTCTGTTTTTGATCTGAGGACATTATTTCTGTACAGTGTACCATGTAGCCCAGTATGACTTAAATCTCACCATCTGGCTCAAATAGGAAGGCTTTTGTAAGTGTCACATGGGTTGCTTAGACATATTTTTCTTTCAACAGGAGGCTTCCAGTCAACCTGTATGTGCCACAGATTTTCTGACAGAGCACTGCAAGAGACAGCATGCCTTGCTTTCCTGTGGCTCTGGTTATCATCTGTCACTAGGACAGTGGGTATATTGAGAGTCCAAGGGCAAACTGAGTTATATTCCTACTACTCTCTTTGTGGCTGGCCAGTGCCTCCTCCCAAGCCTTAAAAGCAGCAGAGAGCTCCTCCTCAACCCATGTTCAAAACTTGATGGCAACAACAGCCTCTCAGAGTGTAGACTACTATCTTGCTGTCCAACACTGCTAGGCCTAGAATTGAGTGACATAGTCAAAGAAATGATGAGTAACAGAAAGCTGTGTGGCCCCAGTAGTTACTTCTAGAACATACAGAGACAGGATCTGCCTAGGAAAGCTCTGCCATCACTTTAAGCCAGGGAGCCATGCAGATTAGATCTGTGGATGGCTAGTACTGTCCCAGTGACAGCAGATCTCACCATTTCCTGACAACTCAAACCAAACCCTCAAGGATCTTAGAAGGTGAGTAGATCCCTGTATATTAGCCAGGATATAGCAGTTGGTTGGCCCCTCTCTCTCTCTCTCTCTCTCTCTCTCTCTCTCTCTCTCTCTCTCTCTCTCTCTTTCTCTCTCTCAATGTTCACAAGAGAGGAAGGGTAGAGTGAAAGGATGCATGGGGAGAAGTGGAAACACTGCACAGAAGTTTTTTCTGGCTCTTTTGCAGAAGGCCTGTCTACAATATGTAAAACGCTGCTCAACCTTCTCCCAGACATTGCAGATAACATGCTACTAAATGTGTTACTGCCAATAAATTTGTAAAGAAAAGAAAGGTTTCTAGGACAGTGCTCATATTTCAGAGACTCTTTCCAATTCCAACTGTTGCTGCATGTGTGAAGTTTTATTAAAGACAGCTGAGTACATGTTCTCTGGAATTGTCAGACAGACTAGATGTCTGTAGGTGCCCAAACATATGGTAACAGTACAGGTAGTAGAATGTAATCTTGTACTTATGTTTTTAATAGAAGTCATGCCAAATCCTTTCTTTGGGGACCTGAACAGTGGACTTGCTTCTGAGAGTATCCCAAAATTATTAGCACATGTTCTGTGAGCTGGAGAAGGGAGTGACTACAAAATGAATGTGCTAGTGGGGACCTTTGCACATACCAGTTTTCCGTATGTTCCCTGAATTTTGTTTCCTTGTGTATATAACACACACACACACACACACACACACACACACACACACGACACTCACATGTGCTTAGTGGACAAAATTATGTCTTTAACTGAAGCATAATCTTTCTAGATGCTTAGGAGTCCACAAAGTATGTTAAAGTAGAGGTAGAATATAAAACATTTTCTTAAAATTCACAGTGGAATAATTTTTTGTAAATGTAATGATAAAGTCACTCCTTTGAGCAGTACATATTATGTTAGTGTTTCTATTGGGAAAGAAGAAGAAAAGTACAAAAGTATTTTTCCCAATGTGGCTTTGGTGAAGCAAGACTGACCAGTATCCATTATGCCTGTGCATTTTACTATACAATGGGTATAGTGTATGTAAAGCATAAACAAGTGCTAATAGACATCTAGTTTTTCTAGAAGCTAAAGAGGTCACCAATATATAACAAAAGTAGAATTAACAAGCACACATATTATATATACTTTTGAAGTTACAGTTCATAGGACAGACTGCTCTTAAAAGTACTTGGGACAAGACAGACTTCTGTCAGAGCACTTGACTACCCACCAGAGGTTAATGGTAAGGCCCTACTGCTGAAGACACAACATGCTATCAGTCCAGAACATGGAGAGACTTGGCTAGAACCTGGAAGAGATCCAGTCACTAGATAGTTAGCCTGTCTAGTTCTAGAAAGCACTACATGAGCTACTGGCAGAAAGTGGCCAACAACTGTCTGAGCAACTTGAGGTCTAAGCTACTCAGTAGCAAACAAACTGATGTGATGCTCACACAAGTACAATAGTGGCACACAGCCATGGTGGGTAACCAACTGCTCTTGGATTGGCTAAGAGATCTACTCAGTAGAAAGGAACTCATAGCTAGAACTGGGTACACCCATTGAATTCTCTCTAATAATGGTTATCCAATTTAACCTGTGCTGAGTTCAATCTCTGTTAGAGAATCTACTTCTCATTTTCAGGCAGAAGTGGAACCTGAGGAGAGAAATGACCCATCACATTTCACCACAGTCCCAGCTGAAACCATACAGGAATTGGGGACATGAGCAAGAGTACTGCTTTCTCACTGCACCTGATATCAGCACAAAGGTGAAGGAGATAGACACTGTGGACTCTCAACACATACCAACCAGAGATCCAAAGGCTCCTAAGAGCCCCTTACTGAAGTAAACTTTATGCACACACAACATGGCTCAGGAAATATTGCAGAATAGAAGGCAGAAAGATTTTAGAGCCACAGAATGGGACATTATGCACAGATATATTACCTCTCCCTCATAAGTGACTGCTGCCCTCACAGTGCATGTCCCACAATCCCCATGGAAGGGGTGGCAGGGATGAGGGAAAGGGTGATACCAATATGTACTATTTACATAATAAGTATGTGCATAACTAATAAAAAAGAAAAAAAAATAGGAAGTGCCCCTAGGTACCCATTCCCTGGATACCCTATGCCAGAGGGTGCACACATCAGGCTTGGAATGAGTAGGCCAGATCCTCGATCCCTGGGGAGTCTCCATGTATCCTGATCCCTATATGCACCCCTCTGGCTGGCTTAGGGCTCCTTGGATCATGTAAGATTGCTGTGGAAGTAGGCACCTTGCTCCACCTTCCTAATCAAAGTGCCTCTCGCTCCCCATGCCTCAGATACTGCACCAAAGGGTGAGCACAGAGGACATGAAATGAGTAGGCCAGATACCTGATCACCAGGGCTTTGACCAGTTTCTGGGTACCTGCAAATCCCCATGCAGCTCAATTGGGGAGGCCTGGTCCCTGGATAGGGGCTGTGGAAACAGGCCTTTATCTCTCTGGTATCCTGAATGGCTACTGGGAACCAACATTCCTATTTCCCCTGAGTGGCACAAGCCCTGGGAAGCAGGTCTCTTCCTTCTGGTTCTCCAGCTTCCTGGTGCCTGGTTCCACAAACCCAGAATTTTGATGTGTGGAAGAGTATGTGCAAGTTGAATGAATAAATCAGAGCTCTCAGTTCCTCAGGTACCTTCCATGTACCTGTAATCTCCACAATATGTACATTGGTGACACAATGATATTTGAGGAAAAATGGTTGAACCTGGAACAGATCATTCTCAGTGAACTTAACCAATCACAGAAAAAAAAAAAAATCACCATATAATCTCACTCATCTACAGCACCTAACCTGAATCTACCCAAGATGCCTTACATACCCAACAAGCATCTCATAGACTAGACAATAGGATGGGTGGGGAGGGAGGAGAGGGCAATGGAGGGGTGGTAAACACAAATCTAGACCCGAACGACAATAGTACCATAAAATTCTACTTCCTAAAAGGCAGACCAAATAGTGGAACCCTAACGAGGCCCTTACAGGGAACACCTGAACCACAAAACACTGGAGAGGATATGATGAAGACTAACCTTAATCTTCTACATCTTCCCTCCCTCTCCCTCCACACCCCTCTCTCTTTCTCTCTCTCTCTCTCTCTTCTCTCTAACTATTGTATATTAGTATTCTTCTTCTTCCTTCCTTTAGTGGGAACTGACCAGTAACTCCCAGTACCAGCATGTGGCTATCATCTACAATGAGATTTTGATCAGAGATCTATAAGGTTTCCTAAAAGGCAGATAGATTTCTGTCAGAGTACTTGATGACCCACCAAAGGTTAGTGGTAAGACCCTACTGCTGAAGACACCTTATGTGGTTGTTATGTAAAATGGAATGACATGGCTGGAAGTTGGAAGAGAGTCAGTCCACAGACAGTCAGTGCATCTAGTGCCAGAAGGTGCTACATGGGAGACTGGGGGAAAATGATCAATATCTGTCTAAGCAACTCATGGTCTAACCTACTTAGCAGCAAATAACCTGTTGTGATGCCCACACAAGTGCAATAGTGGCACACAGCCACAGTGGGAAACCAACTGCTCTTGATTTGGCTAACTGATCTACTCAGAGGAAGAGGACCCATAGCTGGAGCTGGGAAACAAGTCAGAACCATATCCAAACATAAGCCCACTCTCCAATATCAAGCTACCATCAATCATGGGCTACAAGAGGACCTACACTTATTAATTTCTCTATTAAAAAAAGTAAGGGTTATTTCATTTGTCCTGGTGCTAACTTACACTCCACTGGAGAATCTGCTTCTCTTGTTCAGATAAATGTAGACCCTAAGGAGAGAGCCACTCCTTCATACCTCAAAAGGGCCCTGGCCAAAACTAAGAAAAATTGGCAAAACAAGCAAGGGTGCTGTTTTCCTGATGAACCAGATACCAGCACAAGGGTGAAGGAGATCAACACAGAGAAAAATCAATTATTACCAAATGAGAAAGCCAGAGCCCCAGAAGCCCCCATACACCTCATCACTGAAACAGACCCAAAATGAACCCAACATGGCTCAGGGAAATTTTGCAGAAGAGGGTGTGTAAAGAATGTCAGAGCCACATGTTGGGTCATGATATGCAGAGACATTTATCTTACCCATAACTGTGGGCTAACTCCACAATGCAACCCACATACCTCAACAAGGAAGGGCCAAGGGGAGGGGATAGGTCCCGGATGAGCCTAATAATGGTATCAAACTGTTGGTATTTGCTAAATACAAAACTAATTAACAAAAAAAAAAAAAGAATTGCTGAACTGGAAGCAAACCATCAAAAAAACTAACACTTGCATCAATGAAATTAAACAGAATCTTCTCTTAGAACATTCAGCTTATGACAGTAGGTCTAACTTAAATGAAGAAAATTTTAGAACCTTAAAAAGAGGTATGAATGAATTGAAGGTGAGGTAACAAATGGAAGATAACAGTAACCAATGGATTAAGCATAATGAAGACTAGCTCAAATAGAAGAATGAATTCCAAGAAGCATCAAGAAAAACAAAACTCGAAATGAAATAATACCTCAAAAAAAGCTGCAGAATAACACAACAGAAAATAAAAATCAAATAGAGTTTATACACACCTCTCTAGAACCTCTTACTAACAGAGTTACTCAGGTGGAAGACAGAACCCCTAATCTGTAACACAAGTCAGAAAAAAAATAGATCAGGAGGTAAAAAACTTTGGTAAGTTTTAAAAATCAAGTGAACAGAATATGAGAAAACTGTGGAATACCCTTAAATAAGCAAACAACTAGATCATGGGTATACCTGAAGGAGAAGAAATCCAGGCCAGAGGCATAAAGAACTTACTCAACAAAATTATTGAAGAAAATTTTCCAAATCTCTCAAAAGAGAGGCCCATGCAGATAAAAGAAGCCAAACAGAGAGGACCAAAGAAGAAACTCTCAAAGACACATCATAGTTAAAACTCTTAACAATGGAAAAAGCAAACAAACAACAACAACAACAAAACCCAAGAGAATGTTAAAAGAAAAGAGACAGAAACAATTCACAACATACAAAGGCAATTCCATCAGAATTACATAAGATTTCTCAATGGAAACCCTGAAGTCCAGAAAGGCCTGGAAAGGAACACTTTATAGTCTAAAAAATCTATGGCTTTCAACCCAAGCTAGTCTACCCAGCAAGAATATTCCTCAAAATACATGGTAAAAGAAAACCTTTCCATGAAAAAACTCAACTCTAGGATTATATGAACACAAAATTTAACCTACAGAGAATACTTCATGGTATACTAAACAACCAATCTCAAAAGCCAACAAAAAGAAGATCACAATAGCCAAAAATAGACTAGGCTCAAAAAAAAAAAAATTAACAACACAAGGGAGCACCACACTCCATAAAGCTCTTCATCATGGCAGGGATTGATTCAAACCTCATAGTAGTAACATTAAATATTTAATGGTCTTGACTCACCCATCAACAGACACAAGATATCAGGGTGGATCAAAAAACTGGATTCCTCTGTCTTCTCTCTTCAAGAAACCCTCCTTACCACTAAAGATAGATATCTCCTAAGGGTGTAAGGATGTAAAATGATATTCTAAGCTAATGGAAATAAAAAGGAAGCAGGCATTGCTATATTAATATTTAATAAAATAGACATTAAACAAAAAGTAATCAAAAAGGACAAAGAAGGCCACTTCTTACTCATCAAGGGAATGATCCAACAATAAAACATAACAATCATAAATCTATATATGCCAAAGACAGGTGCACCACAGTTTATAAAACAAAACTTACTTGGCAAGAAAAAAGAAACCAACACCATCCTAGTAGGAGACTTCAATGCTTCTCTATCATCAATAGACAGATCATCAAAGCAAAAAGTCAATAAGGAAATAATAGAGTTCAACAACACCATAGGAACAACCAAGTCTAACAAACATCTACAGAACGATGTACCCCAACTCTACACAATATGCATTCTTCTCAGCAGCCCATGGATCCTTCTCCAACACAGAACATATATTAGGCCATAAACCATGCCTCCATAAACTCAGTAAAATTGAAGTAACATTTTGAATCATATCAAATTACAATGCTTTAAAGGTAGAAATCAACAAAAAAGAGACACATCAAGAATTGGAAACTAAAAAAAAAAATGATTTTTTAAAATAGATGAAACAAAGAGCTGGTTCTTTGAAAAAAGTAAACAATATTGATGTTTGTTTGGTGTTGGTTTCTTTTTTCTTGCCAAGAACCAGCTACTAGAGACTAAACAACAATTTTTTTTTTTATTGACAACTTCCATAATTACAGACAATATCCCATTGTAATTCCCTCCTCCCCCCCCCCCCCGACTTTCCCCTTTGAAACTCCACTCTACATTTTATCCCCTCCTCCTTTACATTAGTCTCTCTCTTATTTTGATGTCATGATCTTTTATACCTATTATGATGCTCTTGTGTAGGTAGTGTCAGGTACAGGGAGGTCATGGATAATCAGGCCATTTTGTGTCTGGAGAAGCACATTGTAAGGAGTCCTACCCTTCCTTTGGCTCTTACATTCTTTCTGCCACCTCTTCCACAATGAAATCTGAGTCATGAAAGGTGTGATTGAAATATTTCAGTGCTGAGCACTCTTCGCCTCTTTTCTTACTTCTTTCCAGCACCATGGGGCCTTCTGAGTCATTCCAAGGTCATTGCTATATAGAAGTCCAGTCACTTGTAGCTAGGATCCACATACGTGAGAGAAATGTGATGTTTGGTTTCCTGGGCATGGATTACCTCACTTAGTATAATGCTTTCCAGATCCATTCATTTTCCTGCAAATTTCATAACTTCATTTTTCTTTACTATTGACTAGACCTCCAATCTGTCGTATCTTCATTATCCACTTATCAGTTGGGGGACATCTAGGCTGGTTCCATTTCCCAGCTATTGTGAATAGAGTGGCAATAACACACTTTTAAACAATGATTAGATTGTAAAAGAAATTGTAAAATTCTTAGAAGTTAATAATGAAAACACCACCTACCAAAACTTAAAGGACACAGTGAAGGGAGTCCTAAGGGGGGAATTCAGAGTGCTAAATGCCTTCATAAGAAAGTCAGAGAAATCCCAAATTAATAACCTAACTCTCCACTGGAAAGCACTAGCAAAACACTAGAAGTAATAGCCCAAGCAATAAGACAGGAGAAAAAATAAATAAAAGTGGTTCAAATTGCAGATGGCATGAACCTATACAAAAGTGACCCAAAATTCCCCATGTCACAACTTCTAAAGGTGATTAATTTCTTCTTTAAAGTGGCAGGATACAAAATCAATGCAAAAAAGTCAATAGCTTTTCTATATGCAAAGGAGAAATATACAGAGAACGGTATCCGTGAGGCTGACCCATTTTCAGAAGCAACAAAAAATAAATAAATACCTTGGAATAACACTAACCAGGGATGAGAAAGGCCTATATAATTAAAATATTAAAAACTCATGAAATCTTATGTGGTCAGTATATTGGCATGCATAGTGGTCTCCAATGATTAGGCTAGAACCATTTCTGCCCCCTCTCAATGCCGAGGTCTGAGTTATTTGTAGTCTCAGTATAATGTGGCTGAGCATTGCTGTCTGGAATAAAGTAAGCCAGGTTGGACCCATAACTGGGCTCTTCCTGCCTATGCCTGGGTTTGAGTTCCTTGCAAGGTCAGTGTGTGGGTAGGCATGGCTGCCTGGAGTGAGTAGGCTAGACACATTTCTTCCCCCTCCCACCATCCTGGTCTGAGTTCCCTGTGTGGTTAGTGTGTGGGCAGACACAGTTCTCTGGAGTGAGTAGGCTAGACAAATTTCTGCAACCTACCACCAACTTGCTTAGAGTTCTTTGAACGGTCAGTGTGTGGGAGGGCTCTGTGGTCTGGAGTGAGTAGGCCAATCTCATATCTGGACTCTTCCCACCTCCTCAGCCTAGGTTGCTTGCACTGGTCCATTTCCAGGAGGGCTCAGCTTAAGTAGGCCAGATCACTGTTCCCTTACTACTCCTACTACCCTGGTCCTGGTAGGTACCATTGTGCACTGTTCAGGGAGGCTGGCCCCTGTCTAAGCTGTGAAATCAGGCCTTTAGCTCTGGTATCTTAAGTGGACTCTAAGTACCAATATCCATGTTCACCTGAGACAGAGGATGAGTGGGCCAAGTGACACAAACTTGCTTCCTCCTCAATAAAACAGTCTTCTTAAAAAGGATAGACAATGCAAAAAAAGCCAATGAAAGTCAGAAAACTGAGTGATCTCCACCAAGAATGCCTAGTCCTACTGTGGAAGCCACCAATGAAATCATAGAGAAACCAACAGATATTCATTCCCAAAATGAAAACACCACAAACAATGAGAGGTTGATTAAAAAAAAAAAAAACCTGAACTTGAAGCAAACTATCAAAGAACAAAAATCTTATCAATGAAATTGAGCAGAATAGTCTTCTAGAGAGTCCAGCTTTTGACAGTAGTACTAACTTGATGGAAGAAAACATTCAAACTCCACAAAAAGATATGAATAAATGGAAGGTAAATCAAGAAATGGAAGACCTGAAGCCGGGAGTGATGGCATACGCCTTTAATCCCAGCACTCGTGAGGCAGAGATAGGAGGATCATTGTGAGTTCGAGGCCACCCTGAGACTACATAGTTAATTCCAGGTCAGCCTGGACCAAAGTGAAACCCTACCTCAAAAAATCAAAAAGGAAAAACAAAAAGTAATGGAAGACCTGAACAACAGGTTGATTGAGCTTAATGAAGACTTGATCAAATGCAAGAATGTACTACAAGAAGCATCAGAAATTCAAATTGAAATCATACCACCAAAACAGAGGTAGACATCATACAAAACAGCACAATAGAATCAAATGGAATTTATGAAAAAAATCAAATAGAATTTATGAAAACCTCTCTAGAACCACTGACCAACAGAGTTACTCATGTGGAAGAAAGAACATCTGACCTGGGAGATAGGACAAAAGAAATTTACTGGGAGGCCAAAAACTTCACTGAGTTAAAAAAAAAAAAAATCAAGTGACTAGAGTATGGGAACTGGCCTTGAGGAGATAAATGACCCAGTGCACTCCACCCTGGCCCCAGCTAAAACCACAGAGGAAATGGGGAAATAAGCAAGAATGTGGCTTTCTTAGTTAAGCTGGTATCAGCACAAGGGTGATGGAGAAAGGTACTAAGGTTACTCAACACCTACCAAACAAGACATCTAGATGCTCCTAAAGGCCCATCATTTAAGTAGACTTAACATGCTCCCAGCATGGCACAGGGAATTTTGCAGAAGAGGGGGTAAAAAGGTTGTAAGAGCCACAAGTTGGGACATTTTGCACAGAGACATTGCCTTTCCCCCATAACTGATTGCTTCCCCTATAATGCATGACCCACAATCCCCATGGGGTTGACCTTCATCCCCAATGAGGAAAGCCTCTTCAGAAAAGGGACAGGGAGGATGGAAAAGATGGTACCAACATGTGATGTTTATAAACAAATATGTCCATATCTAATAATAACAAAATGTAAAATATAAAGCTCAAATGATTCATACACACACACACACACACACACACACACACACACACATACACACACACACTTGGAACAAACTCAAGAAAGAAATCAAGGAGGACTTGAGAAGATGGAAAGACTTCCCATGGTCCAGTATAGGTAGAATTAACATTACGAAAAATGGAAATTCTATCAAAAACAATATAGAGATCCAATTATTACTAATAAAAATAACAGCATCATTCTTCACAGAGATTGTAAAGAAATTATCTCAAAAATAATATGGAATAGCAGCAAGCCTTGGTATACAAGTATACACTCAGCAAAAATAAAAATACAAAAAATAAAAACACCTCTGGTGGTATCTCCATACTTGATGTAAAGCTATATTAGAAACCTGTAGTAACAAAACCAGCATGGTACTGTCATTAAGAACTGAATTATAGGCCAATGAAACAGAATTGAAGGCTCAGATATTAGGTCAAGTAACCATAGCTACTTGGTCTTTGATAAAGGAGCAAATAATGTTGAACGGCAAAAAGACAGCATCATCAACAAATAATGTTGAACAAAGTGGATGACCATATGTAGAAAAATAAAACTATACCCACTCATATCTCCATAAACAAAAATGAAATCCAAATGGATTAAAGATCTCAACATAAGAACTGAAACTCTTTTTCTAGTGCAGGAAAAAAAAAAAAAAAAAACAGAAGGCACATTTTCTGATATAGCAGAGGGGAAAAACTTCCTAAACAAAACTGCACTAGCACAGGAAATTAAACAATCACTCAATAAGTGGGATCTCCTGAAGCTAAAACAGTTTTGCACAGACAAACACACTATAAGCAAAGCCAATAGATTACCCACTGAATGGGAGGAAATCTTCACCAGCTCTACCTCTGACACAAGGATAATATCTATAATATTTGCACAACTCAAAAATCTAAACAATAAAAAATCAAACAACCAACACCAAAAGTGAGTCAGAGAACTTAATAGGGAATTCTCAAACAACACATCAAAAACATTATCCACCTTGATCAAGTGGGATTTAGCCCAGGATCACAGGGGTGGTTCAACATATGGAAATCTGTCAATATAATACACCATATAAACAAAGTTAAATATAAAATCCACATGATCATTTTGATAGATGCAGAAAAGGCCTTTGACAAAATACAGCATCACTTCATGAACAAAACATTGGAAAGAATTGGCATGGTCGGTTCATATCTTAACATAATAAAGGCTATATACAAAGCTCCTAAATCCCAAATAATATTAAAGGGAGAGAGACTGGAGGAATTCCCATTGAGATTAGGAACAAGATGTGGGTGTCCACTTTCACCTTTGCTCTTCAATATGTACTGGAAGTCCTATCTCAAGCAATAAGGCAGGAGAAAGAAATAAAAGGGATACAATTGGGAAAGGAAGAAGTTAAGTAAGTTCTATGCACAGATGAAATGATTTTATACTTAAGAGACCAGAGAGATTCCATCCAAACACTCTTGAAGGTGATTAACTCCTTTAACAAAATAGCAGGATGCAAAATCAATGCACAAAAATCAGTAGCCTTTCTATATGCAAATGACAAAGATACAGAGAAAGAAATAAGGGACATTGTTCCATTTTCAATAGTGACAAAAAAATGAAATAAAATACCTTGGAATAATGTTAACCAAGGAAGTGAAAGATCTATACAATGAAAACATAAAAACACTCAAAAAAGACACTGAGGAGGACATGAGAAAATGGAAAGACCTCCCATACTACTGGATAAGCAGAATTAACATTGTGAAAATGACAATCCTACCAAAGGCAATCTACAGATTTAATCTAAATCCAATCATAATCCCAACATTGTTCTTAACAGAGACAGAAAAACGTGTTCTCAAAATTCATATGGAAAGGCAGAAGGGCTTGAATATCCAAACATATCCTCATCAAAAGAAATACCTCTGGATTTATCACCATACCTGATCTAAAGCTATACTACAAAGCCATAGTAATAAAAACAGCATGCTACTGGTATGAAAACAAAAGTATAGATCAATGGAATGGAATCAAGGACCTGGATTTTGGGTCAAACAACTATAGCTGCTTGATATTTGACAAAGGCCCTAACAACATAGGCTGGAAAAAAAAGAAAGCATCTTCAACAAAAGGTGCTGCAAAAACTGGATAACCATATGCAGGAAATTGAAATTTGATCTACACATCTTGCCATGCACAACACTCAAGTTTAAATAGATCAAAGACCTCAATATAAGACCAAAACCTTGGCTACTACTGGAAGAAAATATAGGAGGGACTTTCCATGATATAGGAATGGAAAAAGACTTCCTGAACAAAACCCAAGTAGCACACAATCTTAGACAGTCACTCAACCAATGGAATCACATGAAGCTGAAGATTTCTTTTACAGACAAGGATGCAATAAGCAAAGCCAAGAGATTGCCCACAAAATGGGAGAAAATATTTGCTTGTTATCCAACTGACAGAGGCCTAATCTCTAGAATCTACAAAGAACTCAAAAACTTAAACAAACAGACCAACAAAAAATGTAAAAATGTCCACTCACAAAATGGGGCAAAGAACTGGACAGGCAGTTCACAGAGGAAGAAATACAAATGGCAAACACACACTTAAGAAAATGTTCATCATCCCTAATCAACAGGGACATGCAAATTAAAACTATGAGATTCCACCTTACCCCAGGAAGGATAGCAAACATCAAAAAATCAAATGAAAATAAATGTTGGCGAGGATGTGGAGAAATAGGAACCCTCACCTACTGTTGGTGGGAATGTAGGATGGTACAACCACTTTGGAAAGCAATATGGAGACTCCTTTAAAAAGCTGACTATAGAGTTACCAACAGACCTAGTTATTCCCTTACTGGGCATGTATTCTAAAACCTTTAAACCTCAGTTCAGAGAGATGTGCTCAACCATCTTTATAGCTGCTCAATTTGTAATAGCCAAGAGCTAGAATCAACCCAGATATGCATCACTGGACGAATGGATAACTAAGATGTGGTATAACTACACAATTCAATTCTACACAGCAATAAGAAAAAAATGACACAATGAAATTTGAAGAAAAATGGTCGAACCTGGAACAGATCATTCTCAGTGAATTCGCCCAAGCACAGAAAGCTAATCACCGCATAGACTCACTCATCTACAGCACCTAACCTGAATCGACCCAAGATGCCAACATGCCCAGAAAGCATCTCAAGGACTGGACAATAGGGTGGGTAGGGAGGGAGGGAAAGACAAAGGAAGGGGCTTGGGGGGGTGTCACAAATCTGGATCCAAACAGCAATGGTACCACAAAATTCTGCATCCTAAAAGACAGACCAAATGGTTGAAACTTCAGAGAAAGACTTAAAAATCGCTAATACACTCTTAAAAAAATGTTCAACCACCCTAACCATTATGTAAATGCAAATTAACACGACCGTGAGATTTCACCTTGCTCCAGTAAGAATACCAATCATTAAAAAAATCTGACAGCAACAAATGTTGGCAAAGATAAATGAAAAGAGTAATCCTCATTCACTGTTGGTTGGGAATGTATACTTGTACAACCACTATGGAAATCTTTGGTGAATCCTGAAAAGAATGAACACAGATTTATCAACATACCCAGTTATTCCCTTACTTGGCATTTCATCAATACAGAGAAATTTGCTCAACCATGTTTATAGCTGCTCTATTCATTATACATAAGAATTTATATCAACCCAGATACCTATCATTGGATGAATGGGTTATGAGATTATGGTATATTTACATAATGGAATTGTACTCAGCAATAAGAAAAAATGATACAATAATACTTATGGAAAAATGGACAGACTTAGAAAAGATCATACTTAGCAAACTCACACAATCCCAGAAAGTCAAACGCCACATGGTATCACTTACCTGTGGTTCCTAACCTGGTCATGCTCAAGTTGCTGTCACAAGTAATAGGTAACTCAAGGCACAGACAATAGGGATGGAAGACTTTGGGGTGTTGAGAGGGAGGGAAAGAAGCACAAAATTAGACAAATGAGCAGATACCATAGAAACCTTTATCCTAGGAGATAGCTGAAAAGATATAATCCTCAAAAGGAGTAAATTGGGGGGGCACATGAAAAGTAGGGCTCTGGTGATGGTGGGATGAAGCCTAAGCTTATAAGTTTTTTTTTGTTTGTTTTGTTTTTGTTTTTGTTTTTGTTTTTGTTTTTTCTGTGTCTGACCTATAGCTTCCAGTACCAGAGATTGGTTGCTTCCCACATTGAGCTATTAATTGGAGAGACTTACAAGGACCCCCAAATCAAGACAGATTTCTGTCAAAGCACTTGATTACCTGCCTGAGCAAAAGCTAAGACCTATTGCTGAAGACACCATATGTTGCTGACATAGAGCATGGAGAGACCTGGCGTCTTTTATCCCTTCTTCCTTCAACTAAAACCTTTCTTATGTAGCTTGGGACTTACCTAAAATAAAACACTATATACATATATTCAGGCCATAGAAAGACATGTCCAACTCAAATGCCTCTGTTGGTTTTTTCTGGTATTTTATTCCTGCTGTACATATTAAATAAGTAAATGTTCTAACAAGGCCAAACTAACACCATTGATAAAAGAGGATATACTAATGTCGTGGGCATGATTATTTGGACAGGGTTTTTTAAGAAATAGTATAATGAAAGGTATACAATGGAAGTAATGTTTTTGGAAATTCACATATTTTCCTAGTGGAGGAAAAACACAGAAGACTTAAGAAGGCACCAGGATTACATCCTAGGCTGAACTTCATGAGATCAGCCCACAGGAAATGAAGTATAGGCAAAGGTAAAAATAATTATCTAAGTGTGCAAGAGTTTCTGGACATATAAATGATCTTTGAGGACTACAAGAAATTTTTGTCTCTTTGATTTAAACGTGTTTATCTTTAGCTTTAGGGCAAAGAAATGTTTCTTTAAATATTAGTTCTCTATCAAAGAAGTTGTTAGTTATTTTGTTTTACCATTGTATCAGTGATAAGATAACTGAGATGTCTAGTAGCACTGTCTCTATACTCAAGAAGCAGAAAGAGATGAATGCCGGTTCTCAGCTCATTCCTTTCAAAATGTATTTAGTCCAGGACCATAGTCCATGAAATAGTGCACCAATGTTCAGGGCCCATATTCCTTCTCAGTTAACTTACTCTGGAAGCACACTCACAGAATTCCTAAGAAACATGTTTCCTAAGTGATTCTAAATATAGTCAAATGACCATCACATGTCTACCTCCAGTCAGCTTGATACCAAAATCCATCACTTTAAATCCTTAATTTCCCTCCCAGCCCCCTTTATGAGTTATCACTCATGACAGAGTTGGCTTTCTGGTGATATAACTGTTGTATCATCTATGGTCCCATTAGTAACTTCTCACATGAGTTCTATAAGTAAACTTAATAAACTCCTTGGTTCAGCAAGTTTGACTTTCATGGAATTTTTACTTTAATCTGGCATTGGTGCTCTATTTAGAACAAGAAGATATATTTCACATTCCCAGAAGAAAACAAGTCTCAAAATCCTGTGGTCAGGTATCTCCAGCATCCTTTCATCTCCACTGAAACTTGGGCTTTACCTTTATAGCTTCATACAATGGCTTCTATAACGTTCTTGCAAAGAATCAGAAACTTCTCACGATTTGCCTACATTCATTGGCTATTTGGAATCTTGTTGTAAACCTCACCGATCCCTTCACTCTTGCATCTTTCATGCCTGCAAAACAAAAACCATGTTGATGACAGTGCCAAGTTTCTCACAGCTTGAGTTGTATCTTGGTCCCATCCTTCCACAGTCATTGAGAATCCTCATTGTTACCCACAGTTAGGATAGGTCTTCCCTCTTCAGTTTGCCTAAAATCAAAACTCCCTCATATCACATATTCTTTGATTGTTTGAATATAAAATATGCTCCATAGGCTCATGTGATCAAACACTTCATGACCAGTCAAGTAGTGCTTTCAGAAAGGTTGTGGAACTTTGGGGAATTAAGCCTTGCTGGAAGAAGCTTGTCAATGGGGACAGACCTGGATTTACATTCTTTTCTTTCTCTCACTGCTTCCTGACTCTGGTGAAATATAACATAGGCTTCCTACTCTGCCTTGCCATGCCTTCCTCACCATAATGAAACTTCCCCTTGAAACTGTAAGCAAATTAAACACTTCTTTTTTCTATAATCTGCTTCTCCTTAGGTATTTGGCTACAACAACAAACACACAAATCCAGAGGTTGGTTTACATCGTAATTCTAAACCCCATTAAATTAACAATATTAATTATCAGTAACCCCCCCCCCCCCCAGTCAAGACATCATGTCTTGTTCACATAGGCTCATGGCCATCTCTTAAAGCAACTTCATTTTAAAACTTCAAAATTAACCATTATTTAACAGTCACAATGCTGTTCAAAAAAAAAAAAAAAGTCTCTTCTGAGACATGTATGTGGGTATTACAAAGAAAGATAAGACCAAAGCAAGACTGAACCCCAACCAAGAAAATACCACAGTCCTACCTTTTGGAATATGAATATTTTCTCCGTGTCATTGTGTTTTGGAAATATGTACCATGTTGTGATATTATAAGGGCTCACAATTAAGAGATTATGTGCCTCAGAAGAGGCTATGTACTTTTTTTCAACAGTGTAGGAACTGTACCTCAATATCTAGTATCGGTGACTAATTTTGGAATTATCTTGGCTCTAATGGGCTTAAATATTCCAGCACTTGCAGTTCTGCTCTCTGTAAAACACTTAGCCTGTTTATTATACATGCAGATTTCCTCAGCCATGGTCCTTGCACCTCATATATCCTTGGGTCTTCAGTACAACATACAAAGACTTTTTTTTTTTTTACAATTTCAGGAGTTCTCCTTGTAGGAACTCTTACTCTACCTCACACTACTTAGCCTCATAATCCTTCCTCTGAAACTATGGAACAAGTTTCCATTACCCTTTTGATATTTAATTGTTCAGGTCTTTTAAAACCAGCAACACAGTTGTATTGGTCTCTGTGTGTTAACCCTGGGAAAACACTTCTGTAGACTGTTGCTAATGAGCAAGGAATACCTTCTGTGACATTTTCAGCTTTGGCTCTTTCCTTGCAAATGAATTTGGAATGTTACAAGATGGATCCTTTCATGAGTGGGATTTTGCCCTGAGGGTACCTGTTCTTTTGTCCCAGTGCAGAGCAGTAGGTTTTCTTTAATGGTACCAATCTCTAAAAATTATGTCTGCTTCCTTGGCCACTTTGTCCTCATCATTGAACTTTCTCCTTTGCCCATCAAAAAATACAACCTTCATATCTTTTTTTTTCTCATTTTTGACCTCTCTTATCAGAGCAGTGAGCAGTAGTAATCATGATACATAATGAATTATTTCCTGTGCTGAGATTTCTTTCACCAAACAAATTTTCCCAATTCTTTTGAGTACAGCCTCACTCAAGTTCCCAGGACACAAGTAAAATGCTGCCAGATTTTTTTTTTTTACAGAACATAACCTGTGGTAATTTGAATGTATGTTTCCAATTGGCTCAGGTGCTTTATTTAAGGTTGTAATAGGTTGTAATTTGGCTTTTTACTCACCTCGCTGGAAGAGGTGTCACTGTGTTTGGATCTTGGGGTCCAGTCTCAAGTGTGTCTAGGGGAGGAACTAATCTCCAGCCTAAAGTTATGCAGAATGATGTCAGCTCTTCTGGGGCCCTGCTGTTTGCTGTCCCTTTGTGCTTGTGGTACTGGATGTTTGGTGCTGTTTCTGTGCTTAGATTGGTGAATTGGAGCCAGCTTCTTTTGTCATCTGATGGAGCTTCCCCTGGATCTGTAAGCCTGAAATAAATCAGGTTCTAAACTGTGCCTGGTTTAGATTTGCATACCAACATTGTGAGGCTGACTACAACATAATCTAAATGACTTCTAGCTTGGTTCTCAATAGAGTCCTTTTCCCCCCTTTGAAACCTCATGAGCCAGGCCTTCACTGTTTGAGTTTCGCTTGCCATTCTTGTCTTCCACCCTTCCTCAAGAATGGCCCATTCCATCTGCTAACAGCATTCAAGAAATTTCCATCTAAAAGTAACAAGACCTTCCACAAATCTACAGCAAACCATCTCCAAAGGCTTAGGAACCACATGGTGAGGTATATCACAGCAATGATGCTATTTTTTGGTTCAGTTTTCTATATGAGCTAATTTTCTCAATTGTGTGACAAATGTCTTACATAAAGCAAGTTAAAGGAAAAAGGGTTTATTTCATTTATAGTTTTAGAATATAGTCAATCATGGCTGTAAAGTCATGGTTGCAGGGGTATGAAACAGGTATTCATATTATATAGGCAATCAGGAAGCAAGGAGAGCTAAGAGCTCATGTTTAACTTGCCTTCTCCTTTATGTTCATCTCAAGAGAATGGAACTGCCCACAATTAGGGTGTGCCTTTAATTTTGAATTAGCTTAATCTAGACATAGGCATGTACAGCAGTTTGTTTCCATGGTGATATTTATCAAGTTGACAAGATTAACAATTATAAGCGTGAAAGTATTATTTTTGTACATGATTCCAAAAGCAAAAAAGGTAAATGAGAGTATATAAATTTTATGTTTTGTACAACACAATGCAAGGAGGAAATATATTCAATGAAATGAAATATTTGCAATGTATGCAACTGACACCAAATTGAACAAATTGATATCTAGAATTGTATCAGTTACTTTCTCATTGTTGGGGACAATATAGATGACCAGAAGCAGCATTGGGAAGGAAAGAGTTTATTTTGGCTTACAGTTCCAGAGGTAGGTTCCATCATTTTGGGAAAAGCAAGGCAAGTGCAAGAAATTTATGTCACATGGTCCATCTTCAGGGAGGAAGGAGAGAGAGTGAAAACAGCAATCAAGGCCAGCCTATAAGACCTAAAAGCCCACTTTTAGTGACACTTCCTCCTGCAAGGCTCCACCTACTAAGTTTTGCAACCTTCCCAAATAGCTTGGGATCAAGTATTCAAACAACCATTTGTGGGAAATGTTTAATATCTAAGCAACCACATAAATATGAATTCCAGAAACTCTCTAGCCAAAAGCATTGTATAAATTTTGCACTAGACTTAAACAATCAATATTCAAAGGAGACATACAAAAGGATCAACCATATAACAAAGTCTCATCTTCACTAATCATCATAGAGACACATGCAAACACACAGTTGGTTATCATTTTGTTTCAATTAGAATTATTTAACCAATGAATGAGTGTTGGTAAGAATGTTTAGAAAAAGCAAAGCATTGCACAATGTTCTTAGGAATGTAAATTAGTAGAGTCATTATGGCATCTACTATGGACTTCCTCAAACATGGAAAACAATGTACTGCTATGTTGCCAAGTAATATGTTACTACATACATATACAAATAAAATTAAGTCAATATGTGGAAGAAATATCTACACTATGTTCATTGAATCTTACTTTACCTTAGCCAATATATAAAAACAACCCACACATTTATGACTTGATAATAAATAAAATATGGTTCATACTCAAGGAAGGAGTAATATTTAAAATAAGACACAGAATCCTGCCATTAGAGCCACAAGGATGGACCTAGAAATCAGTGTATTAAGTTTAATAAAAATACAACAAGACAATCAAAAAGGTTGTTCTCAAAGAAGTTGAAAATATAACTGTGGTTGACAATGTCTGAAGATTAAAGAATATGAAAATGATTAAGGAAAGTTTGATCAATTAATAATAACTTGCAATTAGAAATAAATAAGAAGTTCTGAAGCATTATTCCACAATATGGAAAATTCATATAACAACAAGGCATTGTGCATTTCATACTTCTGGAAAAAAGTATGAAATGTTTTCACCATCAATAAAACTCTATAATGTTTAATGCATTTTAAACCTCATTTGTATATCATATTAAAATATGTAACTGCAATGTTCTTATGTCTCTGTTAAAATGTATCCTCTTAATTATCTAATGACCTCAGAATACATATTGTTTTATAACCTTGTTAGCCATCAGTAACAAAAGTTAGAAAATATAGTTTATAATAGTGAATTTGATAGAATTATATAATGACATATATTTTTAAGAATCTCAGTGCAATTGTAAGAAAATAGTAATTTTACAGTTTTGTACAGCAGTTACCTTTCATTGCTAGATCAAAATATCCAATCAGAAGCAGCTTATTGCAGGAAAGTGTTCATTTCATCTTACAGTTTCAAGGGGGATGTTTCAACGTGACCAGGAAAACATGCCAAGCTAAAACAGCCAGGTTTTATATCCCCACAGAAGCAAGAAAGGAGTAGAGAGAATGAGATAGCTATGAACACCTTAAACATCTGGAATAATAAACCTCAAGGCATGCCCTCAGTGACACATGTCCATCAGAAAGGCTCCCCAAGCTGCAGATTAATCATGAGGCCTAATAACAAACACATGAGGCTTTGGGGGTATTTCATACTCAAACCACCACACTTTGTAGTTTATTACAATTTTAAAAATTAAAATTTTTCCAAATCATAATCATCTTTCATGAACTAATTCTCTTGATGGGTCAATTTTTAAATGGTTCAAAAAGAACTTGAGATTGCTTTGAATAGTATGCCTTTAAATATACATCAACTTCTCATGTAATGAAGAGCTATTTTACTTATTCAAAAAAAAAAAAAAAAAAACAGAAAGGATTCCATAAGCTCCTGAGTCACCATAGTCCTAAGTACATGGACAATGGAAACACATTTTTTTGTGTATTTACCTACTATTTGTCACATAAGCACACATTATTCCTTAGTTATTGGTATAGTTTTTAATCTGTTTTTTTTTTTTTTAGAGAAAAAAATCTAAATATGCAGTAATCACAGTGAGGAAAATTTTCTTGAGAAAGTGGTAGTAATGTTAAGATTTAAATTCATTGTATATTTCATAAGAAATAATATCAGATTTGTTATGGGATGAATAACATACCTACCCACATAGCTTCTCTTTTACTTTAGCCAACAAGGCAGTCTATGTCTGACTCATTTAACGTTTAGAGGATTCAAGGATTTAGAAAAAAAAAAAGATCATATAACTCAGAGATTTTTTTTTTTTTTTTTTTTGCTTTAAGCACAGATAGATGATACTTACATTGTATAGTGTCATTTGCCACATTGTGACTCCAGTTCCCTAGGGGAAATACTAGCTATGGCTATATAAATCAGGGGGAAACTTAGTAACACAACATTAAGATAAGAAATGATTACAAAGTATATGTTGGGACTAGAAGAAAGCACAACCTCTAACCTCAATTACAATTTTCTCTATACTGCAGATCTAGCATCACCTCCTAATTTTCTGTTTTTGTTGCTTATGTACCAGCACAAAATCACAACATGACAAAAGCAAATATTTCCAGTGAAAAGAATATTCTTAACCCTTATGTACTCTACAAACTTGCACTGAAAAAATGGTGTTTGTTTTTAAATGCTTTAAAAACTGTAAAAAGTTCTCCTCTCCACATTCTTCAAGCTTCTGTGGAAATCAAAAGCTATGATATTTTCTGACTAAAATTGGCCATCAAACCCTTCCCATAATACTGTAATCTTTCCTTCCTGTTACTAATTTTCTTTTCATGGATGCCAAAATATGTGGCTTCTGGAATTATATATTAGTTTTAAAATCTGAGTATTTTGCAGGGCACTGGGCACACTGTAAGTTTTTATCTAAAAGTATCCAATTGCCCTTTTGATCTATTCCATAAAGTTTGATTGAGTTTATTATATATGCAATCTTCATTTAAAACTCAATGTAGTTACATGCTAATTATCATTATAATCTTTCTCAATATGGAGGCTTGGAACTAAAATAATATAACCATACAAATTAATATAAATCTATCTGTGAAACATCAAATATTTTTTAAAAAAATGGTTTATTTTTATTTATTTATTTGAGAGTGACAGATGGAGAGAGAAAGAGGCAGATAGAAAGAGAGAGAATTGGCACTCCAGGGCCTCCAGCCGCTGCAAATGAACTCCAGACATGTGCATCCCCTTGTGCATCTGGCTAATGTGGGTCCTGGGGAGTCGAGCCTTGAACCAGGGTCCTTAGGCTTCACAGGAAAGCGCTTAACTGCTAAGCCATATCTCCAGGCAATGAGACATGAAATATTTAAATAAAAAAATAAAGAAACACAATTAAGGTATGATTAGTTTGATTTGAGGATTATTATATACCAATCATCACTGTATTCAGAATAGTGAGGATGGTGTGAGAGTATTGAAATAGTAAAGAAAACAATCAAGTTCAACAATAAAAACAAAGGGAAATATTTATTGTGCCACATCAAATAATCTTAATCATTTCCAATAAGGGCTTTATATTTCTTTCAAATCATTTGTTTCTAAACCCTCTTACTTACTTGGAATTGTCAGGGTTTGTTCTTATTGGCGTTGTTTCTTTTAATTTTAATTTCTGGGCCTTCTAATTACAATATTCCTTCTTTTTTTTCCAGGACCTGATTTAGTGAAATTCTAAGTTTTGCTGTAATAGAATAATGCTATTACTTTACCTGTTGCCCAAAAATTAAGGTTGATAAGGATGGATAGATAGAAAGATTGACAGATACATGTATTATATGGCAGAAGGATTTTGATATTTAATGTAAGTCTTTCTTACATATGGTTAGATCTATCTCAAGTTGTATGGCTACTACCTTAAGATACCATTGGCCTCTTGGATAATGACTTCTTACTATAAACTATTGTTTATTTTGATAGTCACCTAGTGACATGGAGAAAGACCCATTCTTAAACCAAACATATAACACTTGCCTTATACTTTCTTTCTTCAAATTGCAATTTATAACTCTAAAACACACTAAAACAAGGATGATAGGTTAATTAATAAACAGAAAACTACATAAATGGAGAAAAATCCAGATAGATACACATTCTATGTTATATACTGAAAATAATTATTGAATGGCTTTGCTTTAAACTAAATTGGTTTGATTCTGTCTTTGAAGTCAACCATTTCTCATATTTTTTCAACATTTAATGAAAAGCTAGTAGAATAATTTATTCTTCATATTTTATGAATATAGATATTACTTATTATGATCCTATTAATGACACATGTGTCAGAAAATGCTCACCATTTCTGAAAATAACTGAAGATTCAAAGAATTCTGAGGAAAATTTTCAAAGTAAAAGTATTCGTATAAGGATAAAACAAGTAATAAAAGGATATATAGCTATTTTTTGTTTATAGAAAGCTGAAAAACTATAAGAAAATCAGTATTTTTGTCTACATTAACAAATGAAGGCCAATAAATGTAATGGCAAAAATTTGTAAATCAACTTAATAAAATGGAATAATTATGTCTTAGTTTCATATATGACTAGTATAAATATTAAATATAAAAATTACCTGCTCAATTAAATTTAAATTTGATAATAATGATATTTTGTGTAATTATATTAAAAATGTAATATTGGGTATATGTGATAACTCACATTTGTTGTAGACCTGACATGATATAGTATCACTTAGAATGGTGCCACTTTTGCATGCCTATGAGGGATTATCTAAATTTATTATTCTCTAGGCATGCCTGTGAAGAATTACCCTGACTAGGTTAATTGAAGTAGAAAGATCCTCCCTTTCCCGTGGGTGGCACGGTCCCATGGGAAGAAGTCCTAGTCTCTGTAAACAGGAGTATTTATCACTTTCTGCTTCTTCACTGTGGACTGAATGTGACCAGTTCCCTCAAGTTCCTGCCACCATGCCTTCCCTTCTATGATGTTCTGTAATATGGAATTCTAAGCTGTAATAAAACATTTCTCCCTTAAACTGGTTTTTGTCTAGTACTTTGTCCCAGCAATGAGAAAGTAACTAATGTAGTATGCATTTAAATTCTTAGTTATCAGGAATTCAGCTTTTACTAGATGTTTTAAATTTTATATAGTTACTTTCTTCAAACTTTTCAATCTTGGATAAAATAGTTAAGATTTTATGTGAAATAAGGCAAAAAATAGAAATTCATGAGATTTCTCTATTATTTGGATCTAAATCTGAACAAAATTTTATGTTGGCCATTTCAATTTTGACTTACTCACACACTGTAGAGGGTTCTATTTTGTTGCTAGGTTGCTATCTTAAGTCACCATTGTGATGCAGTCAAAACTCATGCTTAGCAGGTATAACTAGAGAAGTAGGAGGCAGATGAACACCAGACCATAATGAACATCATGAAGCACATCTTTTAGAAGAACTTTGAACTAATAATGGAAATAAAGGGTAAGTTGGATGTTAAAAAGAGTAAAAAACAGTAGAAAGTAATGAGTATGTATATTAGAGGAGTGAAGAGGAAAGGAGGAACAGTGAGGAAAACAAGAAGGCAAAGAAGAGAGAGTGAGAGGGGGAGGATAGGAGAGGAAAAGGAGAGGAGAGAAGGGGGAGAGGAAAGGAAAGGGAAAAGAAGGATACAAAAAGAGAAAGAAGAGAGGGAGAAGGAGAGGAAGAAGTGACAAGAGAATGAGAGAAGGAGAGAAGAGGAGGAGAGGTAAAATATAGAGAACAGGAGATGGGGAGGAATAGGAGAGAAGAGGGATAAAGAGAGTAGAGGGAGAGGAGGGGAAAAAGAGAAGAAAAGAAACAACAGGTTAAGAGAGGGACAGGGAGAGGAAAAGAATAAGAAAATGAGATAGAGAATAAAGGGAGAGGATGAGTAGAAGGAAAGGAGAGGGACAGGAAAGGCAGAGGAAATGAGAGGGAGAGGACATGGAGAAGGAAAGTAGGATGAAAGAATTAGAAAAGGAGAGGCACATGAGAGGGATACAGAAAGAAGGAGGGGTCTGGAAGTGGAGAGGAGAGAACAGAAGAGGAGAGAGAAAAGGAAGAGGACAGGAGAGGAAAAAAGAGTGCAAAACAATACAGGGCAGTCAAGCTGAAGAAGGGATGAAGAGAAGAGGAGAGGATGAAGAGAGGAGATAAAGGAAGAAGAGAAGAAAGTTAGAGGAGAGGGATAGGGAGAGGAAAAGCAAGAGGAGAGGAAGAAGAGAAGGAGTGGGAGATGGCAGACAGATGATATGAGAGAGGGAGAGAGAGGGGAGAAGACAGGAGAGTAACAGGAGAGGAGACTATTTGGAGAGGAATGAAAGAGGAAAGAGAAGAGAGGCAGAGGAGAGGGACAGGGACAGAAGAGGAGATGAGGCAGTGAGGATAAGGAGAGAAGAAAAGGAGCAGAGGGAGTGAAAAAGGTGAGGTGAGGTAGAGGAAAGGAAGTGGGAGAGAAAGAAGAGAGGAAGAGGGAATGCCAGAGTAAGAAGGAGCAAAAGAGAAAGAGGAGACAAAGGAGTGACAAAAGTGACAGAAAGGGAGCGAAGAAGAAGAGAGGGGAGAGGGCAAAGAAAAGAAGGGGGAAGGTAGAGGGAGAAAAGTACAGGAACAGAGGAAAGGGATAAAGAGAGGTGAGGAAGAAGAAGAGAAGAGGAGAAGAAAGGTGATCAAGAGTGAAGAGAGGGTAAGGAGAGAGAGACGAAGATGAGATGGAGAGTAAAAGAAGAGGAGTAGAAAAGAAACAACAAAGGAGATGAGAGGGGTGGGGAGGGGTGAAAAGGAAGAAGGATACGGGAGGAAGAAGGAAAGGAGAGGGACAGGAGAGAATTGAGAAAAGGGTGAGTAGCAAATGGTGAGTGGGAGAGGAGAAGCAGAGAAGAGGGATAGATAGAAAAGAAAGAGAAGGGAGGAAGGACAGGAAAGGGAGAATTAGAGCAGAGGAAGAGGAGAGGGGAAGGGTAGGAAACAGACAGGAGAAAAAGAAGAGGGTGAGTGGAGAGGAGAGAAATCAGGAGAGGAGAAAGAGTGTGTATGTATAGAGGAAGAGAGGGAAAGGAAAGAAGCCAATGGAATAAGAGATGGAGCAGAGAGAGATAGCAGTAGGACAGGCAGAGGGGGAGAGTGACAGGGAAAAAGACAAGGACAAGAAAGAGAGATAGAGGAGAGAGAGGGGTAGAGCAGAGTGAAAGGAGAAGGATAGGAAGAGGAGACCACATGAAGAAGAGATGGTGAGAGAGAGGAGAAAGAGGGAGAAAAGAGGGCAGGAGAAGTGAGAGAAGAGAAAGACTAGGGTGAGAGTGACTATACAGAAGCAGCAAAAGAAAGGATGAAGGAGAGAAGAGGGAGGAGAGGAGAAGAAGGAAACAAGAGAGATAGAGAAAGAGAGATGAGAAAGAGAGTGGGAGAGGGAAAGGAGGAGAGAGGAGATCAACAGGGAGAGAGAAGGAATGGTGAGGGAAGAGAAAGAATGGAAAGAAGCAGAGTAGGAGAGGAAAGACAGAGGGAGAGAAGAGGAAAGGGAAAGTGAGAGGAGCAGGACCAAATGAGAAAAAAAAAAAAGGAGAGTAGAGGCAGACAAGAAGAGAGGAGACAAGGGGGAAAGAAGAGGAGAATACAGGGATAGGGAGAGGAGAGGAAGAGGGAGAGAAGAGGGACAGGAGGCAAATTGGAGAGACAGACAGAGGAGAAGGAAAGAGATGGAGAAGTGAGGGAGAGGAGAACAAGAGAGAGGGAGAGGAGACATAGAAGAGAAGCAGAATTGACAAGGGGGAAGAGAAAGGTTAGGAAAAGAGGAAAAGAAGGAAGATGGGCAGGAGAATGATAACCAGTGGAAGGAGAGGAATGGGGGAGGAGATGGCAAGGGAGAAGAGAGTAAAGGAAAGGGAGGGAGAGTAGAGAGAAAGAAGAGGAGAGGAGAGAAGAGGTGAGGAGAGGAGAGGGATGGGAAAGAATAGGAGAAGAGGAAGGGAAAAGGAGAGGAGAAGAGGAGAGAGACAGGAGAGCTAAAGTCAGAAGAGAAGAAGAGGGATTGTCGAGAAGAGGAAAGAAGAGGAATGGAGAGGAAAGGGAAGAGTAGACATGACAGAGGGCAGGGGGAAGGAAGATGAGAGGGAGGGGAGACCAGAGAAAATCGATTAGGAAAGGGAAGGGATAGAACTATTAGGGGAGGGGGAGAGGAGAGGAGAGGAGAGGAGAGGAGAGGAGGGGAGGGGAGGGGAGGGGAGGGGAGGGGAGGGGAGGGGAGGGGAGGGGAGGGGAGGGGAGGGGAGGGGAGGGGAGGGGAGGGGAGAGGAGGGGGGGAAAGGAAAGGAAAGGAGAAAGGAGAAAGGAGAAAGGAGAAAGGAGAAAGGAGAAAGGAGAAAGGAGAAAGGAGAAAGGAGAAAGGAGAAAGGAGAAAGGAGAAAGGAGAAAGGAGAAAGGAGAAAGGGAAAGGGAAAGGGAAAGGAAAGGAAAGGAAAGGAAAGGAAAGGAAAGGAAAGGAAAGGAAAGGAAAGGAAAGGTTGAGGAGAAAAAGAGGACAGTTCTATAGAGCACAGAGGAAGAGGGAGCAGAGGAGAGAAGATGGAGAGGAAAACATAAAAGGATATTGAGAAGAGAATAAGAAGGGGAGGAGAGGGGAGGGGAGATGAATAGAGAAGTGGTAAAGGAAAAGAAGAAAAAGCGATGGAGAAGTAATCCAGGTGTGGTGGTGCACGTCTTTAATCCCAGCATTCAGGAGGCAGAGGTAGGAGGACTGTCATGAGTTCTAGGCCACCCTGAGACTGCATAGCGAATTCCAGGTCAGCCTGGGCTAGAGTGAGACCCTACCTCAAAAAAAAAATAAGTTGGGGAAACACAGGAGATGAAAAAGCACAGGAAGAAGAGAGGGTAGTAGAGGAGAAATTTAGAGAGAGGAGAATGAGTAGAAAATAAGAGAAAGGAAAGGAGAAATAGAGGAGTGGGAAAGGAGAAGGAACAAAGGTGAGAGTGAAAGATAGGAGAGGAAGAGGAAAACAGAGAAGAGGGGCTGGAGAGGTGGCTTAGAGGTTAAGCTTTTGCCTGTGAAGCCAAAGGACCCCGGTTCGAGGCTCGGTTCCCCAGATCCCACGTTAGCCAGATGCACAAGGGGGCTCACGCGTCTGGAGTTCGTTTGCAGAGGCTGGAAGCCCTGGCTTGCCCATTCTCTCTCTCTCCCTCTATATGTCTTTCTCTCTGTGTCTGTCGCTGTCAAATAAATAAATAATAATAAAATTAAAAAAAAAAACAGAGAAGAGGACAGAAAAGGGAGAAATAAGAACAGAGGAAAAATGGAAGGGACAGATAGGGAAAAGAGAGGAAAAGGGAGAGGAGAGGAAGTGGAGAGGGAGCAGAGGAGAGGGAGAACAGGTGAAAAAAGATGTATAGGGAGATGAGAAGGTGAAGGAGAGATGAAGAAGAGATGGAGAGGAATTGGAGATGAGAGGGAAAGTAGAGCGATGGAAGAAGAATTGGAGATGGAGAGGGAGAGGAGAATGGGAGGGGAGGGATATGAAGGGGAGAGGCCAATGCATGGTATGGGAGAGGGAGAGAAGATAGAGAAGAGAAATAGAAGAGTGGGAAGGATTGGAGAAGAGAGTGGAAGAGTGGACTCAGAGCAAAGGAGAAGAGTGGAAGTAGAGAGGGAGTAGAGAGAGAGGAGTAGGAGAGGGAGAAAAAGTGAAATGAGAGGGAAAGGAGAAGACAGGGAAATGAGAGAGAGGAGTGAGGGGTGGAAAGGAGAAGAGATGGTGGAAAGGAGTGGATGAGGGATGGTAGAGGAAAGGAGAGGGAGAGGAGAGTAGAGGGAGAAACAAAGGAAAGGGGGAAAAGGAGAGGGAGTAGGAAAGGGAAAGAGAGAGAGAGAAGAGTGATAGGAGATGGCATGGAGAAGATAGGTAGAGGGAGAGGAAAAGAGGGAGAGGAGAAGAGAGGGAGTGGAAGGGGGAAGGAGATGACAATGAAAGGGAGAGGAGAGGAAAGGGAGTAGAAGGGAGGAGGATAGGGAGAGAGGCACAGAAGGGGGAGAAAGGAGAGAGGGAGAGCAGAAAGAGAGGAGAGAAGAGATAGAGTACAGAGGAGGGGTGAGGTAGAGAAGAGGATAGGAGGAGGGAGAGGGAAGGGATAGAAACAAAGTAGGAGGAGAGTGAGAGTAGAGCCAGTGATAGAGAGGAGAGAAGAGAGTGAGAAAAAGAGGAAGAGGAGATGGAGAAGCAGATGGAGAAGAGACGATAGTGGAGGAGAGGTTGATCAAGAAGAGAATAAGAAAAGGGGAGGAAGGGTAAAGGAGAAGTAAAAGAGAGAAAGAAGAAGAAGAGAGTAGAGTAGAAGACAAGAAAGGGAGGTTAGAACAGAGGAAGATGGGAGGGATAGGAAAAGTGAATTTAGAGGGAGAGGAAGAGCAGAGGGAAACTATGGGGAGAGGAGGGGAAAGCAAGAGGACAGGAGAAAGAGGAGAAGGAAAGGAAGGAGAAGGGGTAGAGAGGGAAAGGAGAGAGAGGAGAGCAAGAGGGAAACAGAGGTAAAGGTGAAGGCCGAGAGGGAATGGAGAGGAGAGAGAAAGGAGTGGGAGGGGACAGGAAGGAAGAAAAGAGGTGAGAGAGAAGAAGGAGAGAAGGAGAGAAGAGGAAGAGGAGAGGTAGAAGAGAAAGGAGAGGTGAGGAAGTGGAATGGAGACAAGAGAGAGAGGAAAGAGAGAGCAGAAGAAGAGTAAAGGGAGGGAAGAGGGTGGGTAGAGGAAGAGGAAGAACAGAGAAGAAGGAAGGAAGAAGAAGATGGATAGAGAGGAGAGGGAGTGGGAAAGGAGAGTGAGAGGAGGAAGGAGAGGACAGGGAGAAGACAGAAAGGGAAGAGTAAGGTGATAGGATGAAGAGAGGGAGAAGAGAGGATTGAAGAGGATGGTGGATTGAGAGAAGCTGAAAGGAGAAGTGAGGAGAGGCAAAAAAGAGAGAGGAGAAGGAGAGGAGAGCAGAGGAATAAGGAGAAGAGAGAAGGAGAGGAAGTGATAGATATACTAGATAGACAGGGAATTAAAAAGGGAGAGGAGGAGTGGAAAGAAGATGAGAGGGAGCAGCAAAGAGAGGAGGAGGGCAGATAAGAGGAGAGGGAGAAGAGGGAAAGGAGAAGAGATTCAGAACTAGGAGCCCAAAAGTGAGAGTAATGGGGATGGAGAGGAAAGAAGAATAACAGAAGAGAAGAGGGAGAGAGAGAAAGGGAAAATAGAAGAGAAGAGAGCACAGAAGAAAAAAGGAGATGGGAGACTAAGGGAGAGAGAGTGAGAGGAAGAGAGAGGGAAAGGGGGACAAGGGAGGAAGGAAAGGGGGAGGACAGGGAGAGAAGAGGAGAGGAAGAGAGAAAGGAGAAGAGAGGCAGAGGACATGGAGAGAAAAGAAAAAAAAAGAAAGGAAGTGGAAATTAAGAGGGTAAGAAGAGGCATGGGGAGAAGACAGGGAGAGGGAAAGAAGAAATGCAGAGGGAGATAGACAAAAGGAGAGGGAGGGCCGATGAAGAGGAGAAGCAGAATACAGGAAAGGAATAAGGATAGTGAGAGAAGAGATTGAGAGAGAAGGGGAAGAGAGAAAAGAGGAAGAGTAGAGGTAGAGAAAAGTGAGTGCAACAGAGGGGAGAGGAAAGAAGAAGCTACATCCATGAGAGGAGAGAGAGAGAAAAGAGAACAGAAGAGAGGAGAGGAAAAAACAGAGGGAGTAGAGAAGAGAGAGAGTTGAGCAAGATAGGAGAAAGGAGAGGAAAAGAGTAAGAGGAGAGGGGCAGGAAGTAGGAGAGGAGAGGGAGAGGACAGGAAAAGGAGTTGGAGGGGAGAGCACAAAGAGAGGAGGTCAGATCAGAGGAAGAACAGAGCACAGTGAGAGGGGTAGGAAAAGAGAAGTGATGGACAGATAAGAGATGCAGAGGATAGGAGACAAGAGGTTAGGGAAAGTTTTAAGAGCAGAGGAAGAGAGGAGGGATAGGAAGAGGAGAGAATATGAGAGAAGACAGAATGGGAAATGACATGGAGAGATGGATATGATGCAAAGAAAAGGGGATAGAGAAGAGGAGAGGAAGAGGGAGACAATGGGGGGAGGAGAGTACAGAGAGTGTAGAGGGAGAGGAAAGGAATAGGATAGGAAGAGGAGATGGAGAAGAGAGGGAGACTAGAGGAGGGAGAGCTTGAAAGGAAGAGAAAAAGAGGGGAGCTGAAGAGGTGAAAATGAGGAGAAAGAAGAAGAGGAAACCAGAGGAGAGTCAAGGGATCAAAAAAGACAGGAGAGGAGGAGTGAGAAATAAAAGGAGAGGAGGGCTAAGAAGCAACAGGAGAGGAAAGATGAGGAAAGGAAGAGCACAGAGTGAAGGGAGAACTGTGAAGAAGAATGGAGAGGGAGAGCAATAAGAGAGGAGGCAAAGAGGGAGCAGAGAGGAATTGGAGAGGGGAGGAAAGAAGGGGAGAGGGAGAGGAGAAGGAATGGGAGAGTCTTAGAAGAGGGAACAGAAGAGCGGAAGAGAGAGAGGAGATGTAGAAGATAGAAGAGTGGAGGAGAACAGAGGGACAAGAGAGCCAAAGAATCGGAAAGGGAGATGGAGAGATAAGGAAAAAGAGAAAGAAGAAATCGGAGAAGGAGATGATAGGAGAGGTGAGGGTCAAGTACAGCAAGCATAGATGGAAGGGATATGGAAAATAGAGGAGAGGGAGAAGAGATAAAGACCAAGAGGAGAGGGAGAAGAAGTAGAGAGTAGGGGAGTGATAGAGGAGAGAGGAGGGATAAGAAAAGGAGAGGCAGAGGAGAGATAGAGGGAGAGGAAAAGGGAGAAGAGAGATGTGGAAAGGAGAGTAGAGAAGAGGAGAAGTTTGAGCAGAGAGGAACATTTGAGGAGAGGGATAAGATAGCAGAAAGAGGAGAGAAAAGTAGTGGAGAGGAAGAGGAGAGGGAGGAGAGGAAGAGTAAAGAGAGGTAGAGGAAGTGGTGTGGGAGAGATAATGAGGGGAGAGGAAAACAGAGGAGAGAGACGGTCATGAGAGGAGACAGGGAGAAGAAAGGAGAGGATAGGGAGAGAAGTGGGACAGGAGAGTACAAGGAAATGGAGAGAACATGGGATGAAGAAGATAAGGAGACTAGGAGGATTGGAAGAGGACTGGGAGAGGGAGAGAAGAAGAGAAACAAGAGGAGAGGAGAAGGAGAGGGAGAGGAAAATAGATTAGAGGAGAGGAGAGGTTGGAGCTAAGGGGAGCAATTATAGGAGAAGGAGTAGTCATCAGAGAGAGAGGGAGAGGAGAGGAGATGGAGAAGTAAAGCAGAGTGTGAGGGGATGGAGTGGGAGAGGAGAGGGATGAGGGATGAAGAGGAAAAGGAGAAGCGAAGAAGATGAAAGTTATAGCAGGAAAGGGGAGGGAGAGGAGTGAAGAAAGATAAGTCATAGAGATGTGGGAGAGGGAGAGAGGCAGAGAGGAGAGGAGAGGGATTGGAAGGAAAGAGGAAGGAGAAAAAGTGGTGTGGAAGAGGGAAAGTGAGAAGAGAGGAGAGGAGAGGAGAGGAGAAGAGAGGAAAGGAGAGAAGAGGAGAGAGAAGAGGAGAGGAGAGGAGAGGAGAGGAGAGGAGAGGAGAGGAGAGGAGAGGAGAGGAGAGGAGAGGGATTGGAAGGAAAGAGGAAGGAGAAAAAGTGGTGTGGAAGAGGGAAAGTGAGAAGAGAGGAGAGGAGAGGAGAAGAGAGGAGAGGAGAGGAGAGGAGAGGAGAGGAGAGGAGAGGAGAGGAGAGGAGAGGAGAGGAGAGGAGAGGAGAGGAGAGGAGAGGAGAGGAGAGGAGAGGAGAGGAGAGAGAGCAGAGGAAAGGATACAGGAAGAAGGACGGAGAGCATATGGAGTGTAGAGAACAGGGACAGAAGAATAGAGGAACAGGAAGAGAAGGGAGGAAGAATAGAGGGAGAGTACAGTGATTGGGAGAGAGGTGGAAGAGGGACATGAAAAGAGAGAAGAGAGGAAGAGAGATTAGAGGAGAGGAGTGGTTGGTACTAAGAAGAGAAATTATAGGAAGGGGGGAAGTGGGCAGAGAGAGAAGGAGAGGAGAGTAGAGGAGATGGAGAGGTACAGCACAGTGAGAATGGATGAGAAGGAGAGGAGAGGTGAAGGGTAAGAGATAAAGATTAAGAAGAAAGGGAGATATAGAGGATCTAGAGAGGAGGGAGAGATATTGGAAAGAAAGGGGAAGACGAGAGAAGAGGGGAAGGATGGTAAGAGCTATAGGGACAGGAAAAGAGAGGAGAGGAAAAGAAGAGAAGTAGGTGAGGGAGCTAGAGGGACAAGATAGGATAATAGAGGAGATGCTGAGGGAATGGAGGAGGAGAGGGAATGGAAAGGAATTGGTAGAGGAGAGGGAAAAGAGGAGAAATGGGAGAAAGAGAAAATAGAGAAGCAGATGGAAAAAAGAGAGAACAGATGAGGTTCAGAGGGAGGAAAATGTGAAGGAAAGAAAAAGATAAAACAGCAGAGGCTAAGGAGATGAGAAGGAAGAAAGAGACATAGGAAATTCATTTTATAGCAGAGGAGAGGTAGAAAGAAGAGGAGAACACAGGGAGAGGGGAGAGGAGAGGAAATGCTGAGGCAGAGGAGAGGGAAATAAGATGGATTGGAGAGGGAGAAGTGATGGAGAGGATGGGATTTGGAGAGGAATGGAAGACAGAGAGAAGAGGAGAGGAGAGGGGACATGAGGGGAGGGGAGGAGAGGAGAGGAGAGGAGAGGAGAGGAGAGGAGAGGAGAGGAGAGGAGAGGAGAGGAGAGGAGAGGAGAGGAGAGGAGAGGAGAGGAGAGGAGAGGAGAGGAGAGGAGAGGAGAGGTTGGGACAAGAGAGGAGAACATAGGGACAAGAGAGCAGTAAAGAGGAAAGGAAGAGGGAAAGAAGACAGATAGAATGAAAAAATGGAAAAGAAGGGAGAGGGGAGGGAGAAGTAGAACAGACTAAGAGGGGAGGGATGGGGAGAGGAGAGGGAGGGAGAGGGAAAAGAAATGGAAAAGAGGAGTAGGTAGAGGAAAAGAAGAAGGAGAGAAGGGAGGTTTAGGGTGTATACAGGCAGAGGAGAGGGAGAAGACAGGAGAATAGGATGAGAGGGAGAGAAGACAAAGTATTAGAGACAAAAAGTAGAAGTATAGTGGAGAGGAAAGAACAGAGGGAGAGGAGTGGGAACTTTAAAGAGTAAGATAGGGAGATGAGAGCCGGAAGAAAAGAGGAAGTGGGGATGGAAAAGCAGAGGCAGAAGAGAAGGAAATATAGTATTAGGAGAGTTTAAGGGATAGGAGAAAGAGAGGGCAAGGTGAGGACATGAGACAGAATAGTGAGAGGGGAGGCAAAGAGAGAGAAGAGGCGAGGGAGAAGAAATGGAGAGGGAAAGGAAAAGGAGACAGAGAAATGAGAGAGGAAAATGGAAGAAAAGGAAAGCATGAGTGAGATAGAGGAGAGGACAGAGAGAGTGTAGGAATAGGGAATGGAGAGGGAGTGGAAAGGAGAGAGGGAGAATAGATTCAGAGCAGGGGTTGAGGAGAGGATACTAGAGAGATGGGGAGAGGATAGGAGAGAGGGGAAGAAAAGAGGTGAGGAGAGTAAGAGCAGAGGGAGAAGAGTAGGAAAGGAAGTGGGAGAGTGGAAAAGAGGAAGAGAAAAGGGGGGAGAGCAGTGGGGGTAAGAAAGGGAGGGAGAAGGGAATGATTGCAGAAGGCATGTAAAGGATAGGAAGAGAGAGATGAAAAGAGTAAGAGAAGAGGAAGAGGAGAGCTAGAAGGAGAAGAAATGAGGGCAGGGGAGATGTTGAAGGGAGAGGAGGAGAGGGAAGGGAGAGAAGAGGGATAGGCAGAGGAGGAGACAGGGAGTGGAAGGGGGCAATTTAAAGGAGAATTAGAGGGACTGGAAGGGAGAAGAGACAAAGAGGAGAGGAGAAGAGACAAGAAGAGGTAGAGTAGAGAAGAGAGGTTGAGGAGGGGACAGGAAGTTAGAGAGGAAAAGGAGGGGGAGGCATAGGGAGACAAGAGGTCGAGGGAAAGGAATGGAGAAGAGAGGAGAGAGAGAGTTAGGGCAGAGGAAGAGGTAAGGGATAAGGAGAGGATATGAAGAGGAGAAGGAGAAGGGAGAGAGAATTAGAGGAGAGTTAGATGGTGAGGAGGGGGAGAGGAGAGAGTGAGAGAGGGTAGGAGAGAAGAGAAGTAGAGTGTAGGGATAGTAATGGGAGATGAAGAGATTGAGAGGAGAGGGAGAAGAGATGATGAGGGAAAGGGAAGAGAGGTAGAGTAGAGGGATTGGTTGAAGAGTGGAAGAGGGATAAAAAGAGAACAGTAAGTATTAGAGGAATGGGGAGGTTAGGAGAGGAGATTAGAGGAGAGGGACAAGAGAGCAGAGGAAGAACAGAGAAATATGTAGATAAGAGTGGAAAGAGAGGAGAAGGAGATATAGCAGAGGAGAGGGATATATGACTTATTTCACTAACATAATTAACTACAATTCCATATATGATTCCATAAGTAACAGGTTTCCATTGTAATAGCTTTCTAATATTATAGTTGTACATATATTCCAAATTTTCTTTTTATATCATATTTATCCTCCAAATAAAGACTGTAGCAAGATGAAAGTTCCACTATGATATACTCAGAATGATGTAACCATTCTGTTAATAAAAAAAGAAAAAAAGACCTAGAGATTAAGAGGAAATGCCTTAGTGATGGTTAAGACTCAAGTGATATTTCATGATGGAGGGATGTAAAATTGACAACCTCAAAATACAGACATACTATCAACATGTGTTATCTGATTATGATAAAGAAATAAGAAAACTATATTTGCCTAATTTGTAACTGTACATACATAGAAATATTTTTAAAATAGAAAGAATATATTTTGACAATTAAAATCTTTGTTTCTATAAATGGCCATATGGCCTTCACTGGTATTTATAACTATTACTCTATTACCATATCTAGATTCTAGGTATTTTCCAAGAAGTACACTTGCTGTGTTATTTCATAATATTATGTTTTGTATTTCAGGAAATCCAGACTATTTCTCACAAGGTGTTCTTTAGGGTTCACATTTTTTTTTTTTTATCCGTTCAAAGGTTGTTCCCATTCTTTGGCTAATGTGGTGTGTGCTACAATTAATATGGGGTACAGATGTTTCTCTGGCATTCAAATTCCATATCCTTTGTACATATTCCCACCAGTTGGGTGGCTAAGATATATGGCACTTGCATTTTTTTTTTAATTTTTAAATTTTGAAGAACTTCTGGATTGTTTTCAATTTGACTTATTCTATTCCCAACAACATGGTTGATGGTTTTCTTCTTCCCAGAATTCTATCCAGCATGAGTTACATTTAGTCTTTTTTTAAGATTTTTATTTATTTATTTGATTGAGAGTGACAGAGAGAGAAAGAGGCAGATAGAGAGTGAGAGAGAGAATGGGTGCGCCACTTCCAGCCACTGCAAACGAACTCCAGATGCGAGCGCCCCCTTGTGCATTGGGAACCGAGCCTCCAACCAGGGTCCATAGGCTTCACAGGCAAGCTCTTAACTGCTATGCCATCTCTCCAGCCCATATTTAGTCTTTTTGATGATAGGTATATTTATTGGAGTGAATTTATAATCTATTTTAGTATTTCATTTTCTTTTCCTTATAGTCATCAATTTTGTGCATTTCTCCATATATCTTTTGTATATTTCTATGGCATCTTCAGTGAAAAGTCGATTTAGTTATTATACTTATTGTAAAAATATTTTATTCATTTATATGCAAGGAGAGAGGAAGGGAGATAGAGAAAGGGAAGAGACAGGGACTCTTGCTTTGGCAAACAAACTCCAGAAGCATGGGTCACTTTGTGTGCCTGGCTTTATGTGGATACTGGGGAATCAAACCAAGTCTGGCATGCTTTGCAAGTAAATACCTCTAACTGATGAGTCACTGTCTCAGCCCTATACATTTTTTTTAACTCAGCTATTTTGTTTTTGAATTATACTTTGTTATATACTCAAATTATTAACTTCTGGTTAGATGCATAAATTACAAATACTTTGTTCCATACTGCATCTTGTCTCTTCACTCTTCCTTTTCTTTTGCTGTGTAGAAAGTGTTTGCTTTTATATAATCTCATCTATCTATTGTTTGCTTTATTTCTTATGCTTTTAAGATCTCCTCCAATAAGTTCTTGTCCATTATAATATACTTAGGTATTTCTCCTATAGTGTTTTAACTTGGCTTCTAGGTTCAGTTCTTACACGTAGGTAATAAATCAACTTTGAACTTATATATATATATATAGCATGAGAAAAAAGGGTCTATCATTCATTCTTCTGCATGTGGACATTTAATTTTCCCATCATTTCTTACAACACACAGTTGCCTATTCTTAGCAACTATGTCAAAAATCATAATCTACATATGTGTGGTTGACTTTAAGGCATGTAATTTTGTTCTATTGCTCTGTGTATTCATCAAGGTTCTCTAGAGGAACATAACTGAAAGAATGGATATTTTGCAAAAGGGGATTTACTAGAACATATTACTTCAGATAGACACTTGGTATTATAATGATGAACATCTGCTCGTTGGACAGACTGAGGAACAGGTAGCCACTCAGTGTAATAAGCTATCTCAATGTGGCGCTGAAGGCCTGGAAGTTTCCTGGAGAGTCGCTTGCCTTCATGCTATGCTAGAAGGCTGAAGGAACTGGATTCTGATATCAGTGAAGGATGGTACCACCTGCAGCAGCAATGACAGAGACATTTACCAGTAAGAAAGGAAGGCAGGGGGCTGGAGAAATGGCTTAGGGGTTAAGGCATTTGCCTGAAAAGCCAAAGGACCTCAGTTCAATTCCCAGGGACCCACATAAGCCAGATGCACAAGGTGGTACATGCATCTTGAGTTCATTTGCAGTGGCTGGAGGCCCTGGTGTGCCCATTTTCTCTCTCTCTCTCTCTCTTTCGTTCTCTCTAATAAATAAATAAAAATAAAGTTTTGAAAAAAAAAAAAAGAAAGGAAGACAAACACTCAATCAGAATTAATTTGACATCAGACTTCTTTATATCTAAGTAACCTACTAGAAGGCACTCCCTAGTCTGGGAGAAGGTCTTCGTTCCTTAATTAATCCTTTATGAAATGCCCCTGCAAACCCATCCAAAGCTGAGTCTTCTTAGTTGGTGTCTCTATTTGTGTCAATCCCCTATAGTTTAGATTAGTACATCTTTGTAATATATATTCAAGTGAAGTGGTATAATGACTGTAACCTTTTTTTCTTTTGTTCCTTTCATTCCAAATGATTATGAGGATTTAAGATTTTGTTTATAGTTCTATATAGATGTCATATTGGAATTTTCACTTTTGTAGAAAATCATGGAATTTTCATGGAGGATGCAGTTAATCTGTAGATTTCTTTGAACAGCATAGACACTTTAACAATACTATTTTTTTCAATCCATAAACATGCCTTTCCATCTTACTTTATTCTCTTTTACATATGTTATCATTTCAATAATAGCTATGGTAGAACTAATTCATCTCATGGGTTAAATTTAGTCTATCTCTCTCTCTCTCTCTCTCTCTCTCTCTCTCTCTCTCTGTGTGTGTGTGTGTGTGTGTGTGTGTGTGTGTGTGTGTGTGTGTGTGTGACTTTTGTTGAGAGAGTTTTATATAATCCAAGCTGGTCTCAAACCCACTATAGACCTAAGGTTGGCTTTGAACTCCTAATCATCCTGCCTCTACCTCTGAAGTGCTAAGATTACATATTTGTGCAACCACACTGGACTTCTCTTACATATGTTTAAATATATTGTCAATATGATAGTTATCTTTCTTGTTATGCAGAAACACTACCAATTTTGGCATAGTGAATTTATATACTATAACTTAACTGAATTTATTATTTCTAGTGTTTTTTGTGTGTCTTTAGCTTTTATAAACACAAATAATATTATGTACAAACAGGAAAAAAAAAACTTCTCCTGAACTCTATATGTACCTTTCATGTCACAACAGGGCCTCCATATACAAATCTGAATCATGAAAGAATATTTGAGAACACAAACCCTCATTCATGTTAACTGTTTTGTAATATTTTTAATTTAATTTATTTATTTATTTATTTGAGAGTGAAAGAAAGAGGCAGATAGAGAGAGAGAGAATGGATGCACCAGGGCTTCCAGCCACTGCAAACCAACTAGATGTGTGTGCCCCCTTGTGCTTCTGGCTAATGTGGGTCCTGGGGAATCAAGCCTTGAATTGAGGTCCTTAGGCTTCACAGGCAAGTGCTTAACTGCTAAGCCAACTCCCCAGCCCTCATGTTAACTTTTATGTTTAAATATGATGTTTAGAAAGTAATCATTTGAAGAAGTATTACATAATATTATGTTTGGGGCTCCTCCTTATCCACTTACTAAGTGTTTTACTCTAAACATTTTGAACTTTTATCTTTTTTTGTTATATTGAGACAGAGTCTTGCTGTTTATCCCAGGTCACTTGGTATGTAGATCTTGCTGTATCAGCCAGACTGGTCTTGAATTAGCAGTTCTTCTCTTGCTTCAGATTTACAAATACTGAGGTTACAGGTATATAACTACACTTCCTATTTAGCATTACTCTTTTAAAAGCTATTGGGGAGCTGGACATGGTGGCACACACCTTTATATTTTTAAATTTAATTTATTAGTTTTTTTTCAGTAAATACAGGCAGTTTGGTACCATTATTTAGGCTCATCTGTGATCTAACCCCTCCCATTAGACCCTCCTTGTTAATGAAAATGGGTCGTGCATTGTGGAGTTAGCCTCCAGTTATTGGTATGATAAATGTCTCTGCAAATCATGACCCAACATGTGACTCTGACATTCTTTCCACTCCCTCTTCTGCAAAATTTCCCTGAGCCATGTTGGGTTCATTTTGGGTCTGCTTCAGTGCTGAGGTGTTGGGGGCCTCTGAGGCTCTGGCTCTCTGGTTGGGTAGGAGTTGATTTTTCTCTGCATTGATCTCCTTCCCCTTTGTGCTGGTATCCAGTTCACAGGAAAACATCACCCTTGCTTATTTCGCCAGTTGTCCTTAGTTTCAGTTGGGCCCCTTTTGAAGTATGTTAGGGCAGTTCTCTTCTTAGGATCTGCATCTATCTGAAAAAGAGAAGCAGATTCTCCAACGGAGAGTAAGTTAGCACCCGGAAAATTGAGATAACACTTACTTTTTTGATAGACAGTATGGTAGGTTTAGGCCCTCTTATACCCCATGATTGATGGTAGCTTGATATTGTTGAGTGGGCTTGTGTTTGAGTATGGTTCTGACTTGTTTCCCAGCTCCAGCTATGGGTCTAGTACCACTGAGTGGATCAGTTAGCCAAATCAAGAGCAATTGATTCCTCACCATGGCTGTGTACCACTATTGCACTTGTGTGGGCATCACATCCGGTTATTTGTTGCTAATTAGGTTAAACAATGTGTTGCTTGGACAGATCTTGGTAATTTCCCCCAGTCGCCATTGTAGTGCCTGCTGGCACTAGACACGCTAACTGTCTGGGGACTGACTCTCTCCTGGCTTCCAGCCATGTCATTCCATTTTACGCGTCAGCTGCGTATGGAGTCTTCAGTAATAGGGTCTTACCACTGGCCTTTGGTGGGTCATCAAGTACTCTGACAGAAGTCTGTCATTGTTTTGGGAAACCTTGTAGGTTTCTCTGATCAAAAGCTCATTGTGGATGGTAGGCCCAAGCTGGAAGTGGGGGTTACAGGTCAGTGTCCACTAAGAAATTGAGGAAAAAGATAACTAATATACAAGAGTTAGAGAGGAGAGAGATAGAGGGGAGAGTGGGAGAGGGAGGGAGGAAAGATGTAGGAGATTTAGGTCAGTTTTGATCCTACACTCTCCAGTGTCTTGTGGTTCAGGTGTTTCCTGTAAGGGTCTAGTGGAGGTTCAGCCATTTGGTCTGTCTTTTAGGAAGTAGAATTTTATGGTACCATTGCCGTTTGGGTCCGGATTACTGTTTTCCACCCTTTGATTCCCTCCCTGCCCTCCCATCCATCTTATTGTCTAGTCCATGAGGTGCTTGCTGGGTATGTAAGGCATCTTGGGCAGATTCAGGTTAGGTGTTGCACATGAGTGAGACTATGTGTCAATTTTTTTTCTGTGATTGGGTAAGTTTGCTGAGAATGATCTGTTCCAGGTTCAACCATTTTTCCTCAAATTTCTTTATGTCGTTTTTTCTTACTGCTGTATAGAGTTCCATTGTGTAGATATACCACATCTTTGTTATCCATTCTTATAATGATGGACATCTGGGTTGATTCCAGCTTTTAGCTATTACTAATTGAGCTGCTACAAACATGGTTGAGCAAATCTCTCTGGCTTTTAGTTTGAAGTTTTTAGGGTAGATGCCCAGTAATGGTATAACTGGGTCTGTTGGTATTTCTATAGCCAGCTTTTTCAGGAGTCTCCATATTGCTTTCCAAAGTGGTTGTACCATCCTGCATTCCCACCAACAGTGAATGAGTATCCCTGCTTCTCCACATCCTGGCCAGCATTTATTTCCATTTGACCTTTTGATGTTGGCTATCCTTATTGGGGTAAGGTGGAATCTCATAGTTGTTTTAATTTGCATTTCTCTGATGATTAGGGATGATGAACATTTTCTTAGGTGTGTGTTTGCCATTTGTATCTCTTCCTCTGTGAATTGCCTGTTTAACTCTGAGCCCCATTTTGTGAGTGGGGTATTTGTCTTCTTATTGTTTAGACTTTTGAGTTCTTTGTAAATTCTAGAGATAAGGCCTCTATCAGTTGGATAACCTGCAAATATTTGATCCCATTCTGTGGGTATTCTATTGGCTTTGCTTATTATATGCTTGTCTGTAAAGAAACTCTTCAGCTTCATATGATGCTAATGGTTGAGTGACTGTTTAAGAACTTGAGCCACTGGGGTTTTATTCAGGAAGTCTTTTTCCATTTCTATATCATGGAAAGTACTTCCTAAATTTTCTTCCAGTAGTTTTCGAGTTTCTGGTCTTATGTTGAGGTCTTTGATCCATTTGGATTTGAGTGTTGTGCATGGTGAAATGTGTGTATCAAGTTTTAGTTTCCTGCATGTGGTTATCCAGTTTGTCCAGCACCATTTGTTGAAGATGCTGTCTTTTTTTCCAGTCTATATTGTTTGGGCCTTTGTCGAATATCAAGTAGCTATAGTTGCTTGGCCCAATATCCGGGTCCTCAAGTCTATTCCATTGGTCTATACTCCTGTTTTTATGCCAGTACCATGCTGTTTTTATTACTATGGCTTTGTAATATAGCTTTAGATCGGGTATGGTGATGCCACCAGAGGTATTTCTTTTGCTGAGTATATGTTTGGATATGCGAGGCCTTCTGCCTTTCCATATGAAATTTGAGATCATTTTTTCTATCTCTGCGAAGAACACTGTAGAGATTTTAATTGGAATTGCGTTAAATCTATATATAGCCTTTGGTAGGATTGTCATCTTCACAATGTTAATTCTGCCTATCCAGGAGCATGGGAGGTCTTTCCATCTTTTCAAGTCCTCCTCAATTTCTTTTTTGAGAGTTTTTATATTTTAGTTGTGTAGATCTTTTACTTCCTTGGTTAACGTTATTCCAAGTTATTTTATTTTTTTTTGTTGCCATTGAAAATGGGACTATGTCCTTTATTTCTCTTTCTGTGTCTTTGTCATTTGCATACAGAAATGCTACCAATTTTTGTGCACTGATATTGTATCCTGCTACTTTGCTATAGGAGTTAATCACCTTCAGGAGTTTTGGGATGGAGTCTTCCGGGTCTCTTACATATACAATCATGTCATCAGCAAATAGAGCTAACTTAACTTCTTCCTTTCCAAATTGTATCCCTTTTATTTCCTTCTCCTGCCTTATTGCTTGGGCTAGGACTTCCAGAACTATATTGAAAAGCAGAGGTGAGAGAGGACATCCCTGTCTTGTTCTTTATCTCAATGGGAATTCCTCCAGTCTCTCTCCATTAAGTATTATTTGGGCCTTTGGAGCTTTGTATATTGCCTTCATTATGGTAAGATGTGAACCGGTCATGCTGATTCTCTCCAGTGTTTTGATCATGAAGTGATGTTGTATCTTGTCAAAGGCCTTTTCTGCATCTATTGAAATGATCATGTGATTTTTATATTTAAGCTTGTTTATATGGTGTATTACATTGACAGATTTTTTATGTTGAACCACCCTTGTGTTCCTGTGATAAATGCCACTTGGTCAAGTTGGATAATGCTTTTGATGTGTTGTTGGATTCGGTTTGCGAGTATTTTGTTCAGGATCTTTGTGTCTATGTTCATTAGGGAAATAGGCCGATAGTTTTCTTTTCTTGTGATAAATTAGGAGAGAAAGTATCAAACTTTCAGCTATTTCAAAATCTAAACCCTATACTAAATGATTAATCTTAATCCAACTGAGATTTTTTTTCTTAATATATGATGGTAACTGTAAGTACATGGCATTTGATATGACTTCTTTCCTAATGACATAAACCATATATAGCTCCTCTGTGGATAACCACCAAATATAGTATAATAATATAAATAATGGTGGTATATTTATTATTTTAAGAACAACTCTCCATGAATATATCTTACAAAAAAAATGTCACTTCATGGGCTGGAGAGATGGCTTAGTGGTTAAGCGCTTGCCTGTGAAGCCTAAGGACCCCAGTTCGAGGCTTGGTTCCCCAGGTCCCACTTTAGCCAGATGCACAAGGGGGCACACGCGTCTGGAGTTCTCTGTGTCTGTTGCTCTCAAATAAATAAATAAATTAATTAATTAAAAAAAAATGTCACTTCAGACATTGGAAGGGAACAACTGATTTCATAGTCACTGAGAGCAAAGCTACCTAAGAACAACTCAGCATAGACAAAATTCTTGCAGAGGTAGAATAATCACCAAGAATTCATGGTCAGCCAGAGAATACATAGTGAATTCCAGGTCATCCTGGGCTATAGTGAGACCTTACCTCAAAAAAAAAAAAAAAAAAAAAAGAAAGAAAGAAAGAAAAATGGGGGAAAGAAATGCATGGAGCTAACTGTTCTGTTTTATGAAAGTATTTTGACTTGCTTAAAGGGTATATCTGACATGATCTTGATGACCACCAGAACGTACCATTCTCAACAAGTTGCTGAATTTCATCATCACTGAACAGTACCCTGTTATATTATCATCAAAGCTGTAAGTTCATTTCTGTCATTTCAGACCTTTTCTAAAATGTATACTCTATTTATTGTTGTACTTTAATCATAATAGATAATAATGAGATTTTCTTCTAATTTCTAAATGAAAACAAGCAAAACAACAACAACAAAAAAAAAGTTTAACAGGGCACCACACAGATGCCTGTGGGATTGGAAAGTTTATGAAGATTGAACAAGAGATTTAAAAAAAAAAATAGTTTAAGGAAGCCATGTGTGGTGGTGCATCCCTTTAATCTCACCACTCAGCAGGCAGAAGTAGGAGGATAGCTGTGAGTTCAAAGTTACCCTGAGACTACATCGGGAATTCTTGGTCAGCCTGGGCTACAATGAGATCCTACCTTGACAAACCCCCTAAAAAATAGTTTAAGGAATCTTAATGCTAAATTTTCAAAAAGAAGCTAGTAAAAGCAGGTATAATTAGGACAAACCAAAAAATCAGAATCATACTGGATATGATCCTAGCACTTGGGAGGTCTAGGTAAGAGTATGGATGTGAATGTGAGGGCAATCTGACACCTTGTGTTTTCCCAAAGAAAAGTTTCCATCTTTGGCTCAGAGTGGTCTCTGTGGTCTTGGTTACTCCTGAACCTTACAAATAAAATCCCATTATGACAACTGCCTTCCATAAAAATGTAAAGAACACTTTACAGAAAATGGCTATACATACCTAAATATCAGACTTTAAAAATATTTACTTAAGTAATAAATTGAAACAAACAATGAAAATGAAATAAAAATAACCGTACTAGAACACTGAAAACTTATTGAGTAGAGGAGAGAATCTCTATTAGAAGAGATGGAGACAAGTTGTAGAGGTTCTCTCAAAACTAGAGTATTAAACAATGGTCCATTGTTATATTGCCAATTTAAATCAAGCTGACATGTGCATAAATTCTGCCTAAGTTAGTTCATGAAAACTAGCCATGACAAATGAAAGTTAAGTTAATTTCACAAGTCACTACTGATTTGATTTCAGGCTACTTGTATCTGCTTGTTCCCTATACTACTTTTTATTAAAAAAAAAAAATGACATGGCTAAGCAGTTAAGGGGCTTATTGAATTCCCTAGGACCTATGTAAGCCAGATAACAAGTTGCATGCATCTGGAGTTTGTTTGCAGAGGCTGGAAGCCCTGGTATGCCCATTCTCTATCACTCTCTATATGCTTCTTTCTATCTTTCATAAATTAATTAATTAAAAACTCACAAGTCTTCCCTGTTCATTTTCCCACTCTGAAAAAAGAAAAAAATCTCTAAAATGAGATTGTTCCAAATCTATTCATACAGGAAGACTAAAACATGTAATTTGAAGAATTAGCATCCTCCAAAAGTTTTTGAATTGATAAATGAAAGGAATAAAGAAAGACATATGACAGAACAGGAGAGAAGAGGTGAAAGGAAATAGGAACTGAAAAGTTTAATTAGCTACTACCACCAATAAATAAGCATGCATAACATCACTTTGATAAACCCTGAGGTAGTGAAAAGGAAAAGGAGTGCTGAATTTAGATTCAACTCTTCAGCTTCCAACCCATTTACCCTTTCTACTATCCATTCATACATATTTGTTCTTCTGTATGTAGACATTGCTAAAATTGATGACTAAAACATGAATATTTCAGGGAAAGAATAACTAAAATTTTATCACAAATGTTAATTGTCTAATTTATCAATTATGTAATTTGTGTGTGGGGGGGTTCATGGTAGGGTCTCACTCTAGCTCAGTCTGGCCTGGAATTCACTATGTAGTCTAAGGGTGGCCTCAAACTCTTGTGATCCTCCTACCTCTACCTCCCAAGTGCTGAGATTAAAGGCGTGTGCCACCATGCCCTCCCAATTATGTGTTTTTTAACTCTTCTAAACATATGTACTCATAAAGCTGCCTTACATATTGGTGTCAGTTTAAAATCCAAAATCAATAAACCAAATTTATCTTATTTCATACAACTTCTATTAGATTTTCCATCTAAAGGGGAATAATTGTACTTTCTGTCCAGAATACCATGACTTCACGAATACTGAATAGTAATAAAATATCTAAATGGGAGGATACATTATTCCAGGTTGATGTAAATTTCTTAATAAAGAGAAAACAAGACATCTAATACAAGTATTGTTTGTCCCCTGATTTGACTTTTTCCTTATTTTCTTTAATGGGATTAATACTGATAAAAAGTGCATAGTTATGAAAAACAGGACATCTACATGCTCTTTGAAAGTACTAAAGGACTGATTTATTATTAATGGATTCCTTCTCAATTGAATAAACTCTTTCTGTTTTTCTCACAAGTGAAACCTAGCATGACTTCTAAAGAAGAAAGTGATTCAATGGGCAATGGTCTCAACAATTCTGAAAATCAAACTACACATAACTGTAATGCTGATGAAGAACCTTCAGTTATAGATAACAACATGGGATCTCAAGTAGAAATTGGTCCTACAAATATGTCACACAGCTCACAAAGTTTCCAAGATGATAGTGATCTACCAACAAAAGAAAATAGTGAAATTGAAACAGAAACCCTTCAAAATGATCCCCCAAAAGAAGAGTTAGTAGAAGATTCTCTTCCAATTCAGATCCCTATTCCTAGAAAACTGATGATGCATATGGTAAGATTATTTAGAATTATCTATGTGAGTATCCCCAAACTAGAAACTGAAGAAAAGAAGGCCTTAATAGACAAACCAATATTCTACTCAAGGAAAGTGCAAATGAAATTAAGTGACAAAATTCCACTTCAACCGTCACTACCACAACAAGTGCCTTCCATTAGTAATGACAGGATAATAAGAATGCTTGTACATCTACTATGTGGGAGACATTTTTTCCACACTGCAAGACATGGAAAAAACAAATGGGTGAAGCAAAAATTTATAGCACGTCTTACTCACCCAAACATTCTTATCCATAGTGAAAGAAACAAAACATTTCATAGGCCTTTGAGAGTGTACTACCGTCCCCGTGCTGCAAGAACAATATATGGAAAGCACTCTAAGTTAACTAATACTAATGAGAAAGATGTTAACCACATTTCTGTGAGGCGTATGCGCTGCTCTCCATGGAGACTAATAAAAAAAGGTATTATCATAAAAGCATTTAAAATTAATAGGAGAACTTACTATAAACTAAGGCTAGTGATCATGTGCACAAATAATGGCTGCATATATTTGTGTCCCATTTGTGGGTGTATTTTCCACTATCTTATTCATTTTAAAAACCATTCTTGCAGGTGCCCTGAAAATTAAGTAAAAATAAGGTAAATTTACCTTAAAATTTAACTTCTAAAATTTAAGAAAATGTCAACATCCATGTGAAAAAATATGTCATGACCACAAAATTTAGCATTAGTATATGTAATTGCAAAAGAAGACAAACTCATTTGATAAATCAGCAAGTAATACTTTGTAGAAGAGAAAAAAATTACCTCTTTTAAGATGGTGGTGTTATAAATATATCTCCAAAATATCAAGCTATTGATCTGCATTGAGATGACAGTTGAAGCAAGAAAATATTCACACATCTTTTCCTGAAGATAAGAATATTATGAGCAAATACCAAGTAAACATGATAGTGGTAAATGTTACATAATTGGAGAGCTAGAAAAAGTCATAAAAGGTGTCGGTAGAAATTCTGCTCAGTTAAAAATCCTGTTATCTCCTGTTATCTCTAGTCAATAAAATTATTGAAAAGGCCTCACCAGTTTTATTGTCTTATTTATAGACAGATATGAATATCTATATAGAATGTACTGTAAGTATGGTTTAATTATATAGTGTGATGATACAAAATAGAAACAAATTCATAAAAATTATGAATTATGAAAACCTAATAGAAATAAAATAATTTGAAATAGAAGCAAATAAATATATTTGGATCTGTAAAGATGATTCAGCAGTTAAAGGTGTTTTGTTGCAAAGCCTGACAGCTTGGGTTTCATTCTCAAGTACGCATGTAAATCCAGAAAGTGACACATGTTCATGGAATTTGTTTGCAGTGGCAGGAGGACCTGACATGCCTACTTTTCTCTCTTTTTTTCTCTCTCTCTCCTTCACTTTCAAATAAATACATAAGTAAATAATTAAATATTTTAGAAGAAAAGTGAACAACATTAAATATTAAACTGGTAGTGTTCAACAATAAGCTTTTAAAAAATGTCCCCAAAACATTACAGGCCATTGCTGAGGCTATTTACCACCAGTAATAGATGGTAAGAACCTATTGCTGAAGGCTCCACATACTTGTGCTGCAAGGTCACTGAGAATTCCTGCTGGAGCTGAGGTGAAAACCTCCTCTGTGTAGAGCAGTTGACAGAAAGCTGCAAAAATCTATGTTGCGTGCAACTCCATGGGATAGAGAGATGTCCTCAGTGGAGATAAACAGCAGTGGACACTTCAAGCCTTAAATTTGACCAGCCAGGCCAAAGGAGCCAATGGGTGCAATGGTGGCATGTGTGTTATAGGGATATCAACTGCTCTCTAACTGGACTGGAGGTCTGCTCTATGGAAAGGAATACATGCCTGATACTGAAAATCCTATGATGAGGGAAGTCATGGGCCCTAGGAGTATAATGCATACTGGTATCTGGCTAAGTGTCTATATTACACACACACAACTTCCCAGTAAGCACTTCTCTTACTGTTCATGTGCATATATTAATGCTACTCTCACATTTGGTTAGAAAAGCTTCTTTTTTCAGATGACTGTGACCTCTGGGATGACTCAAAACGCACCACAGTGGTGAGAATAAGTGATAGAGGAATGCTCACCACTGAATCATCTCTTTCACACATTCCAAGGCTCAGAGTGCATTGTGGAAGAGGTAGCAGAAAGAATGTAAAAAACCAAAGGAATGGCAGGACTCCTCACAATGCACTCTTTCAAATACAAAATGGCCTGGATATTCATGACCTTGCAGTGCCTGGAACCAACTGCACAGGTCCATCATAATAGGAGGAAAAGATCATAACATCAAAATAAGAGAGACCAATGGAGAGGGGAAGGGGATATGACAGAGGGTGGAGTTGTGAAGGGGATAGTAGGGGATGGAAGTTATGGTGATCTATTTTCTATAATTATGGAAGTTGTCAATAATAAAACAATAAAATAAAATGAGGCTTGGAGGATGCCAAGGGCCAGGAAAGCAGCAGGGGAATAGGCAGCTAGTCTTTAATGAGGACAGCATTTCCTTTTGGGAAGATGAAAAGTTCTGGAGCAGATGGTGGGGTGAATATGCTTAATGTTACTGAACTGTGCACTTTAAAATGGAGAAGACAATAAATTTGATGATTTACCACAATAAATTAAAAATCAAATAAAACTTTTAATTCAGATGTTTATTTTACAATAGCATTTTACATGTGGCTTAATCTAGTTTCATCTTTACATTTGATGTATCTATGTAAATGATAATTTAGTTATATTACAAGAACAATTCCAAACTTCGTATCATGGTAATAGTTTTGTTCTAAGTTGTGGAACACTTTTTCTTGGGGGAGAAGACTGGTTTGAGCTAGAGACTCACTCTAGCTCAGGCTGACCTGGAACCCAGTCTGTAATCCCACACCAGCCTCAAACTCATAAAGATCCATCCTCTTATCTGTGCCTTTAGAGTGCTGGAATTAAAGGCTTGCACCCCCACAACCAGCTGCTATGTAACACATTTCAAAAGTTAACTTGAAAGAACATAAAATTCCAGGGAATATTTTATCATTATATCAAAAACAGGTTTGGTTGTTTTTTGTTTTTTTTTTTTGTTTTTTTTTTTTTTTACATATTTGTTGTAGTCAGGTTCACATTGCTGGCAGAAAACACCCAACAAAGAGCAACTTGAAGGGAAAAATCTGGCTTACAGACTCGAAGTGAAACTGTGATGACCCAAGAAAATTATGGCATTACCAGAGGGTGAACATCATCCCCTCACCAACATAATGTAGACAACAGCAACAGGAATGTGCCAAACACTGGCAAAAGGAAACTGGCTAGAATATCCATGAGCCCATCTCCAACATTACACTGCCACCAGGAGGTGTTAATTCCCAAATCTCCATCAGCTGGGAACCTAACAGTCAGAACACCTAAGTTAGTGGGGGACACCTCAATCAAACCACCACATTCTCCCCCAGCCTCCATAAACTAATAACAATGAATGATATAAAATACATTGCATTAAGTCCAACTTTAAGGGTCCCCAGAGGTTTTATCAATTACAGTGATGTTTAAACATTCCCAAAGTCCAAGAGCTGTTAACTGACCTACAATACCAAAAATCCACCCCCCCCAAAAGCATAATGTCACAGAATAAACACACTGCAAATGATGGTATTGGGCATAGTGAAGAAATATTCAACCAATAGAAAATTTTAAAGGGGTCAAATATTAAACTCTCTAGCTCCAAGTCAACAACTCTTGTCAGTGACAAATTTATGAGTCCAATAATGCTAACCAACACAAGTTCTGGAGTTCCAGTTTCACCACTCCAGCTAGGCAACTCATAGCCATGGAAAACTTTATCTGGGCCCAACATCTCTCCTTATCAGTCTTCTCATGGTCCCAGCATCTGCACTGGGTATCCAGTGCAACCCATGGTCTACCTTGACAGCTCCTTCAGATCTCAAATGTTGTAATCTCTCATATAATTTCAGCTGAACAGGCAGAAATTTCAGCCCAAACATTTCATTTCTGTGCCATATTCCTGTGCTCACATAAGTCCATTTCTATGCAAAGCATATGCACAGAACATGGGCATAACAGCAAGTCTCTCACATAAACTGTTTCTAACACAGTCCAGGCAAAGATCTTTCTTACCCTCACAAGCCAAACCTCACAGTTCATAGTTCTTACTGCATTCAAGCCTTTCAACTCTGACCTTAATAGTCTATCAAACTGTATTTACAGAGCTGCAAGGTGTCTCTGAGGCCAATGTTTAAAATTCTTCCACATTCTTTTTGAAAATCAGCTCCAACAGTCAGATGACACCACTCCTCAGTACTAACATTGCTGTTGCAGTCAGGTTCACATTGCTGGCAGAAAACCCCAATGAAGAGCAGCTTAAGGGATGAAAATGGTTTATTTGGCTTACAGTCTTGAAAGAAAGCTCCATGATGGCAGAGAAAAATGATGCCATGAGCAAAGGGTGGACATCACCTCTTCACCAGTATAAGATAGACACCAGCAACAGGAGCGTGTGCCAAAAACTGTCAAGGGGAAACTGGTTACAGTGCCCAGAATCCCTCTCCACAAAATACACTGCCTCCAGAAGGAATTAGTTTCCAAATCTCTATCAGCTAGGAACCTAGTGTTCAGAACACCCAAGTTTATGAGGGACACCTGAAACAAACCACTGCAATATTTAATATTATTCTGACTCTTAATAGACATAATTTGTCTAATGCCATTAGTTTTGTATAAAATGCAACCATAAGCAATTCATTTTTATCGATATAAATAAAGAAGTTGAAAATATGTATCTCTGCTATGTGATGTCAGATTTGTTGTTATGTCACACTTTGGGAGAAGAAAGTACACAAACTATGGATTTATAGACTAGGAATCTAGGACTATTTATAGTCAGTGAAATAAGCTTTAGTTATATTCAGACTTCTATTACAGAGTTCTAATATAAGATCATTGAATATATTAAAATAAAGATTTAGTATATAGTGATTTTCTCAAAAACTAAACTGAAATAAAAAGTAATCATTTACATAATTAGCAAATTAAATATCCATATTGAAATTGCCACATAACTTTATTACAATGCTTGAATAGTATGATGCTAACAAATGATCTTAAACAATTTTTAGGAAACTATGTTTCAAAGATCAAAGCTTAATGACTAGCACTTATAATATATTCCATCAAATACTTAGCTAGGAAAAATGAGTCTTTAATGTGTACTAAAGTAATGATTTTGATTATAAGACTTAAAAATATGGCAGAGTAATATGCTCTATTACAAGTAGAGTGAAATGTCAAATATGCCACAGTTATTACTACTTAAAACATGTCTGGGAGAATGAAATAATTTGTAAGTTGTTTTTCTTATTTTACATTAATGGATAAATTTTGCTCTTTTGAGAACTTCAAAACACAGCATCATCGAGGGTAAGTTATTGACTGGGATAAATTTTTTCCAAGAATGTTCAATATGCAAACTATGATGAAAGGGAGCCAATATAAGGCAATAAAACATAACAGAGAAGAAGGAAAGAATTTTACTTTTTAACTGAAGTGCACTAGACTGTATTTTTTAAGTAATACATTTTATTTATGTGAGAGAGAAACAAGAAGAGAGAGAGAGAGAATAGGCATGCCAAAGCCTTCAGTCCTGGCAATGAATTCAAGATGCATGTGCCACCTTTTGCATCTGGCATATGTGGGTACTCGGGAATCAAATCTGGGTTTTTAGGCTTTTCAGGCAAGTGCCTTAACTGCTAAGCCATGTCTCTATCTCTACCTCTTGATAGTTATTATTCCCAATTAGTTTTCATCAATATCTCAAGTTAGTCCATAATACAACTGAGTCTTATCTGCTATATAGTTTCAAATTCAATATTTTGAAGATTCACTGACTACTCCAGGTAAAATCAGGTCTTAAAGTTATTTTCATCTTTGGTTTTATATCTTTTATTAAGCACAGATCATATATGTCATGTAATCAATAACTGGTTTTATGTTTAGTAAACTGTTTCATGTTGTAGTAAGAATTTCTTTATTAATTACTAGCTCAAAAGTAATTTGAGTAATCAGTAAGTTTACTTTTTTTCATAAAATGGTGAAGGTTATTGGTAATATTTATAAATTATGCATACAACAAGCTTTAAGATTTAAATATAATATTTACAAATATTCATTATTCTGATGGTAAATAACATGGATAAAATTTCCATTAGCTATAGTGAAATGTCTATTAATGTCTACAGCTTTAAATATGTATATATACATATGTATATGCATATACATATATATATATATATAAACTGAATCAAATCAAAGCTAAATGCTGACGTCAAATTAATCACTGTAATTAATGATTTTAGTCAATAACAGTTTTAGAAGGATCTCTCCACTTCCTGAGGAAACAGGACATGGAAGCTTTTAAAGTAGGAATTTTGTACTAGGATTATCATATTGATACATAGAACCCAGTGAAAAATGAAGATCTGTGCATATGCCAGAGCATAAATAGTACTTTCCTGAATAGTCCTAGCAGCAGTGAGAAGACCCATGCAATTCATGGGAAACACTTGAGTTGAAGTCTGCATCATCTCCATCCTTGGCCTGAGCTAGGTTTATACCTATTTCCTCCAGACACATAATTTGTTCTGTGTGACCGAGATTAATATAAGCATTGTTGTCCAAGGTACTATCTCTGCAAACCATACATCACCCATGGGTAGCACACTGCTTGACAAACTATTGCTTACTGACAGGGTTCAAGAATTGCCCATTAACTTATGACAAAGCTTTATGTAAATAATAAGGCAAATTGAGAAGTAAATGGTTGTATGAGGTTTAATTTTATATGTCAAACAGATTAATTTACGGTACCCTCAGCTGCTAAGGCATTAATTATTAAGTATGTTTGTAAAAGTGTCTCCAGAAGATAGTAATACTTGACTAAGGATAATTCTCCATCTTCCTCTCTGGGTGGGCATCACCCCATCAGCTAAAGACCAACCCAAATTGAACAATTCACTGTTAGTTATGGATCTATGATACTCATATTCTTCCTTGGAATCTTGAACTTACTCCAGTTAGCTTAGAGATTTGGACTACTTTGGTCTCACAAAAATAATTATAATAACAACAACTCTATTTTCCTGCCTTCAGAATGAAACTAACCCATGCTATCACAATATTTGTATTTTCAATGTGAGGCCTTAAATATAGCTCAGCCCCCTTATTCATATTATTTCTTTCCCCCTTAAAAAATCTATCATCTGTCTATCTATCTATCTATCTATCTATCTATCTATCTATCTATCTATCTACCTACCTTCCTATCTATCTTTCTATCTATCTATCCTAATAATCATCTATCATCTGTGTGCATATGTGTAATATGTATATAAGTATCTGAGTGGTTGTGTGAATGAATTAACGCATCATCTATATACATTTGCATAATATTCCATTCATATATCTTCTTTGAAATTTTCTCTTCTGAAGCTGTATGTACCATTTTTTTCAGTATTTGACTGTGACTTACATATTGGTACATAAAATCTTTCTGACATTGAAAGGATTTGGAATATTTATCCATGTAGACAATATAATCAAATGCACCTTTATGTTCTGAATTAATTGTTAGTTAAAATCTAACACTATTTTAACATTATGGGTTGAATACCTTTTATCTGATTACCTAAAATGTAAAATGTTACAAACTCTAAAATCTTTGTTCCCTGACATGCAGCAAGTGTAACTTCCATACTAAGGCACCCTAAAGGATTTCTGGTAATTCAGACAAAAGCTTCCTTATCTCTTTGTGAAGTAGTAGTAGAGATTTGCTTTGGTAGTAAAAATTGATCACCCAGCTAACACCATAGTTTCCTCTTCTATTGATTCAGAAGTAAGAGGAACCTGCTGGGACTGGGTTCCAGTTAAAGTGACTTACTATCATGTCTCTTACTTGAATGCTTTTCACTCAGGAAATAAGACCTTTAAGTGAACAGAATATGATTTTAGCTTGATACTTTTGTATGCAGATATGCCATTTTTTTCAATATCATTTGTAGATAAGAGTGTCCTTTCCCTGTTAGATGGCTTTGGAAACATTTAGATGTTTATGGGAGTGTGTAAAGTATCTGTTAGAAGGAACAAAATGCAAAATCAATATCCAAAAATCTATTACATTTTATGCTCTTACAGTGATGATCCTAAAATTAAAAAAAAAAAATCCATCTGAAAATTCACAGGAAACCTCAAGGGAGCAGAAGTAGCCAAAGCAATTTTGATAAGGAATACCAAATTTGGAAATTATGTCCTTGTCTCCAATTTTGCTATACACGTACAAAAATAAAGACAATGCAGTACTTGCATAGAAACATATAGGCCAATACTTTAATCATCCCTAAACTAACCCTTTACATTTCTGACCAAAAGATATTCTAGTAATTATATTTATTTAAATGAAAATAATTTAAATTAAATAAATTAAAATTATCTAACTTGCCAAATGACAAATTTATACATTTATGGATAAACCTGATGTTTTGATATAAGAACATATTGTAAACTAATTACATAAAGGATGATTACCTCATAAACTATTCTTGATCATCACATTTAAAATCTACTTTCTGAGCAATTTTCTTTAAATAATATAATGTTACTGACTATAATCATTAGGGTGTACAATAAATTTCTCAAACTGTCCCTTCTAACAAGGATGAGTGCCTGAGGGCATCCAAATTACTCCAAGTTCATTAATCTAACACCCAATTAAACAGTCACACATGGCCACTCAGACCTATATAACCACTCATATGGGTAGTAGAGAATGGGGAATCACTGAAGAAAAAAGGTAAGTTCCAACTACAGCAAAAGATCCCATCTATGTCAAGGAAACATGCAGATAAGTGATGGAGGAACACCATACATTCTCCTTGAACCTCTGTGTGTGCTCACAGGGTATACTCATCTGAACACAGGCACACATATGCCATACACACTGTATCATACCACACCACAAACACTTCTCTCTCTCTCTCTCTCTCTCTCTCTCTCTCTCTCTCTCTCTCTCTCTCTCTCTCTCTCACACACACACACACACACACACACTGAAGTATTGGTAACGTATGCATTAATAAATAAGGTCCAATTTTTCATATACTTTAACCATTAAAATGTAGTCGAAATGAACTCACCCAAGCACAGAAATTCAAACCCCACGGGGCTGGAGATATGGCTTAGTTGTTAAGAGGTTTGCCTGCAAAGCCAAAGAACCTCAGTTCAATTCCCCAGGACCCATGTAAGCCAGATGCATAAGGTGGTGCATGCATCTGGAGATTGTTTACAGTGGCTGGTGACGCTAGTGTGCCCATTCTCTCTTTCTCTCTGTCTGTCCCTCTCTCTCTCTCAAATAAATTTTAAGAAATATTTAAAGAAAAACACATACATGGTCTCCCTAATCTACATTGGAACACCTTGACTTGCTGTCATACCAATGACTTCCTGATTTTCTAAGAGATCTGCTCATTGAGAAGGAAATCATAGCTGGAAGTGGAAACCAAGTCAGAATTCTAGAAAGACCAACATTATGGACTCCAATAAGAAGCTTCTACTAGTCTTTGGCCAGAAGTGAGACTACATCCATCACAATCTGTCTAAATTAATAATGCTTATACAATTTACCATATCATGATCTCACTCTACACTGGAGAATCTGTTTTTCTTTTATAGAAACCAGTGAGAACCAAGGGCAATCAAAATCTATCAACAGGACAAGGATAGCTGACTCCATGTTATCAGGTGAACCACCCCTAGTGCTACAACTAGACTACAGATGAAAACACAAAGGAATTGGCAAGAGGAGCAAGAATGCTGCTTCCATGGCAAGCCTGACAGCCCTCTCTAGGGTGATGGGAACAGACACTAAGTATACTCAAAATGTACCAAAGCAGAACTGCAGAAGCTGCTGAGATCTCTATACTAAAGTAGAATTAAAGCCCAACCACCATGGCTCAGGGAATTTTGCAGAAGAAGGGATGGAAAAAATGTAAGAGGCACAAGGTGGGAGAGAATAGCCATAGGCATTCTTCCTCTCAATGACTGACTGATGCTCACACAACTCATAATGCACAACTCCACAGTGAATACTACTATTCCCCTAAAGGGGACACAAAATGGAGTGGGGGCAGGAAAGAGGAGAATGATAGTATCAACACTTTACCAATCCATACAAAGTTTCAACTTAAAAAAGATAAATCAGGGCTGCAGAGATGACTTAGCAGTTAAGGCACTTGCCTACAAAGCCTAAGTACCCAGGTTTGATTGCCAAATACCCACATAACCCAGATGCACAAGGTGGCACATGAGTCTGAAGTTTGTTTACAGTGGATAGAGGCCCTGGTACTCCCATTCGCTCTTGCTTTCTGCCCCCGCCCTCTCTCTCTCCCTCAAAAAACACTTACCAAGAGGAGAGTTTTTCTTTCACAACTTAGTTTCTAATGTGTTTCTTAGTTTCTAATCTATGAACTATTTTCAAAGGATATTTAGTATTTCAGTTGGCATACTGTTAGTTTATCAAAAACATTTAAATATTACTATCTTTTAATATTTCTGTTCCAAGCAGAATAAAATGATTTGAACTGAAATTGAGTACACTGGAATTTGAAAATTTCATGATTTATATCTAAATATGTATGCATAAATTCTATTTATATACTTATTTATTTACTATTTTCACATGCATGTATGTGCTTTATATGGGTTTGTCAGGGTCTCTTTTTTATTAAGTAGAAACGATATGGACACATCATGTGTTAGTACCCACATTTCCCTCCTCCCTTACCCCATTTCATTAATGGCTCTCCTCAGTGAGATATCTGGTATTTGTCCTGGGGTTGTAGGTTATGAGTTGTGAGAGCAGCAGTCAGTCAGTATAAGGAGGGCAATACTTCTGGACATTCACTTTCACTCTGTGGCTCTTACAATCTTTCCACCCCCTCTTCTGCAAAATTCCCTAAGGTGTGGTGGGGATATTTTAAGTCTACTTCAGTGTTGTGCTTTCAGCAGCTTCTGGATTTCTGCTTTGGTGCATTTTGGGGATCTTCTGTGTCTGTCTCCATCTCCCTGGCCCAGATTGACAGGTTCACCATTAAAGCAGCACTCTTGCTTATCTCGCCAATTCTTTTATGGTTTCACCTGGGCCCTGGCTGATATGGAAGGAGGGGTTTATCTATTTGGCCTTGTGAAAAAGAACAGATTCTCCAGTGGATAATTGGCTTAATGGGATAAACATTACTAATTAAGAGAGATTTTGATGGGTGTAGCTTTTCTTTTGGCTAAAGCCTAAAGGGAGTTTTTTTTTTTTTTTTTCTTATAGTACATGATCTTGGTCTTAATAGGATTCTGACTGGATTCCCAGTTCCAGTTATGATTTCCTTTCCACTGAGTAGACTGCTTAGCTGATCAGAGCCATTGGTTACTCAATTAGGCTGTGTGCCACAATTGCACAAGTCTGTACATCTTGTCAGGCTGGTTGCTTTCATATAGGAGGTTGCCCTCCTTGCTCACAACCTTGTTTGTCAATTTCCCCCAGCAGTTCATGTAGCACTTTCCAGCACTTTATGGCCTAACCATCTGGAAACTGGCTTCCTTCCAGTGTTCTGTGTCAGCAGCATGTGGTGTCTTCAGCAATAGGGTCTTACCTTTTACTTCAGGCAGGTAATCAAGAGCTGTGACAGAAGCCTGTCTTGTTTTGGAGACCTAGTAGGTTTCTCTAATCAATAGTTTACTGTGGGTTATAACTGATTTCTGGTCCTAGGAGTGACAAGCCAGAGCCAAATGTTTTTTTTTTTGTTGTTGTTGTTGTTGTTTGTTTTGTTTTGTTTTGTTTTGTTTTTAGTTTTCTATTCAGCAAATACAGGCAGTTTGGTACCATTATTAGGCTCATCCGTGACCTACCCCCTCCCCATTGGCCCCTCCTTGTTGATGTAAATGGGTCATGCATTGTGGAGTTAGCCCACAGTTATTGGTACAATAAATGTCTCTGCATATCATGACCCAACATGTGGCTCTGACATTCTTTCCACCCCCTCTTCCACAAAATTTCCCTGAGCCATGTTGGGTTCATTTTCATCCTATCTTCTCCAGGGCCCTTCTTACCAGACAACCCCTGAAAAATACTGTTCAAGGTTATATATTTTATTCTGCTATCCAGGAGAAAGGTTTATATGGAACAAATTAATTTTGATTTAGTTTTGTGTGTATCTCCCCCTGTCTTCCCATTCCCTTTTCCGCAAACACTTAGATCTCTATTTTTTTTTTTTTCCTTCAAGTTGCTTGTCAGGTATGCCTGCAACTCAAGCTGACTCAGGTTAGGAATTACAGATGAGGAAAACTATACAGCTTTTGTCTTTCTGTGTTTGTGTGAGTTTGCTTAGCATGATCTATCCAATTCTGCCCCTTTTCATACAAATTTCATTGTATCATTTTGCTTTACTTCCTCCCTCATGTATATATGTACCATATGTTCACTATCCAATCATCAAATGATGGGTGTCTATGTTGATTCCAAGTCTTAGCTATTGTGAATTGAGCAGCTATAAACATGGTTGAGCAAATATCTCTGTAGTGAAGAGTGGAGCCTTTAGGGTAGATGCCCAATAGAGGAACAGTAAGTTCAGATGTAGCTCTATTTTCAGCTTTTTCAGGAGTCTCTATATTGATTTCCATAGTGGTTTTACAAGTTTGCACTCCCACCAGTAGCAAATGAGGGTTCTGGTTAAGGGTACTTGCCTGGAAAGCTAAAGTACCCAGGTTTAATTCCCCAGAACCCATGTAAGCCAGATGCACAAGGTGGTGAATGCATCTGGAGTTCATTTTCAGTGGCTGGAGGTCTTGGAATGCCCATTCTCTCTCTCTTCTCCTCCTTCTGTCTCTCAAATAAAAATAAATAAATAAGAAGAACTAAAATTCTTAAAAAATTGTAACAGGACACATTATAATTTTAGAGTGAAGATGGAAGTTAGTATATTTCTCAAATTTGACATTTTGATTTTATTTTTATAAGTAATATAATCCATTGTAAAATGTTTACTAAATTATTTGATTTTATTCTTCATCTGACATGGTACCAGTAACACAATTAAGGGAGTTCTGATAATCAGGCAATATTAATTAAAAACTTCATGCCAATAGTTTATAAGATCTTATATGCAAAATACAATATGACTAAATCATGAAAAGACAAATTTGTTTATTCATTTTAAAGAGAGTGAGAGAAAAAGAGACAGATATATATATATAGAGAGAGAATGGGCATGCCTGGGCATCCTGCCACTGCAAACGAACTCCAGATACATATGCCACCTTTTACACCTGGCTTACATGGGTACTTGGGAATCACCCCCAGGTCCTTAGGTTTTGCAGGCAAGTGCTTTAATCACTAAGGGATCTCTCAAGCCCAAGACAAAGATTTGTATGAGTAACAAAAAAAAATTAGCTCAACTTTTGTGCCATAGATGATAAAAGACTATTGTAGTAGATGTAAAGACCTCACTGGAATGACCTTTTAAAACTGAATTACATACTCTATTTTATGTAAAGCAGCTTATTTCAAGAAGTATTTATATCATGAAAACTGATCTTAAGATCCTATATTTTCATTTCATGCTTTATAGTAATCTGAACATCAATCAGGGAGACTATTGTTAGAGGCTATTAGTTAGAAATTTAAATCAAAATAATAATAGAGTAGAAACCATATAAAATGAAAATCATATTTGGAGGGCTGAGACTATATTTCAAGGATAAAGCATTTATCTAGAATTTGAAAGGCTTTGAGTTTGATGATAAATGTTAAAAATTCCATTTTATGTTTAATATCCACTTTAAACACTGAAATATTTAGTTTTAAAATTATATATAGCTGAGTTTGGTGGCTAATGCTTTTAACCCAGGGCCTTAGAGGCTAAGGTAGGAAGATCATCATGATTTCAAGGCAAGTCCAGGCCACAGAGTAAATTCCAGGTTAGAATGGGTTAGAGTAAGACTCCGCATCCAAAAGAAATATGCATTAATCTGAAGAGTAAAATAATATATGATTAAGATATAAAATATAATTAATATCTATTTTAAACTTTAGATATCATATTAGACACTATATGTGTATTTATAAACACACACATATATATCACTTGAGAAAGGATATTTGAGAATAAGTAAAACTTTACTATGAATATTTATTCTTTTTGGTAGAGATTTTGGTATGTGAATATAAATTCATTTCTTTATCCTCATAGGTAGCTAAGTTGAGCTTTTTACTGTATATTCTTAACAGGTTGTCAAGTGAAATATTTATAGTGAATAGGAAGTGTGTGGGTTACACAATCATAAAAACACAAAATGCAAGTAATGAAAGAATAAAAATGTTTACAATATAAATGAATCAAAGAAATACAAATGAACTTTGCACGATTCAGTGATTTGGTACTGTTCAACATAGCATACATTATGTATAATATGCAATAAATTATAAATAATATTTTAGAAATATGGATTGTAGCACAAAAAAGAGCAGATTATGTGTGCAGTTATTTTATAGAAATAAGCATTTAAATATATACTAGGTACCAGGGAGGTGTTTGAGATGAAGAGCTATTGCTATGCAAGCATGGTGACCTGGGAGTGAGTTGAAACACCTGAGTTTGATTTCCCAACACCAACATAAAAATCCTTGATGTCGCCGGGCATGGTGGCACACACCTTTAATTCCAGCACTCTGGACACAGAAGTAGGAGGATTGCTGTGAGTTTGAGGGTACCCTGAGGCTACGTAGTGAATTCCAGGTCAGCCTGAGCTAGAGTGAGACCCTACCTTGGGGAAAAAAAAAAAAAAAAAACACTTGGTGTAGCCATGCACATTTATTACCTAATTCCTGTGGGGTGGGAGGCAAAGAATCACTGAGGATTTCTGGCTGAAAAAAAAATGTTGAAAATAGCAGTACCAAGAAGAGTGAGAGACTTCATCTCAAGGAAACAGATGAATGAAGAAGATGGAATCACATGGTATTTTCCTCTAGCTTCCACTAATATATGCAAAGGTCATGAACTTAATAATGGTTGGTAAAATAGCTTACATTCAGACATTTTACTTTTCTTAAGGTTTAAAAATAAATTTTATTTTGTAAGTAAACTTAACACCTTTAAACAACCACATATCCCCCCTTAAAAAAACAAACTCTTAATAAAATTTGTGCAAAGTTCTTATAAGCCTCATATTTCTATTTTAAATAATATATTTGGGGCTAGAAAGATGACTTAGTGGGTTAAGGATCTTGTCTGCAAAGTCCAAGGACCCATGTTGAACTCTCCAGATCCCACATAAGCCAGACACGCAAAGGTGAGGCAAGTGCAAGGTCACACATATCCACTAGGTGCACAAGTGTCTGGAGTTTGATCGCAGTGGCTTAGGCCCTGGCATGCCAATTCTCTCTCTCTCTTTCTCTCTCTCTTTCTACTAAAAAGCATGCATTTAATTAATACTTTCATGACAGTGAAATTTATCAATCATTATATGATTCACCCTATATTCTATATTGTTTTTATAAATGAACATGTGGTGGGGGTGGGCATAGCAAAATTTTCTATATTGTTCTAGATAAAATGGAAGGATTCTTTTCCATGTATATTAACAAATTCAATTACTTTACTATGTCAGTGATGATTTAGTTAAGTGTATTCTGAGGTAAACTTGTAATGAATGATATGTACACTTTCAGATGGGAACATTTTACACACACAAACGTTCAAATCATATGTTTCTCTATGCAAAGTGATCTCTGGGCAGCCAGGCCTCTCCTGGAGGTTCTGCTAGAATGCAGCATTTGAAGTATTGATGGGCGACAAAAATTGACTAGGAAGCTTAGTAATGAAGTACCAAAGTGAGGTGCTTTCTCTTGGCTAAGTGCAGGAATTGTCCTTGGGCCTGCAGGAAAGAAAAAAAAAATCTAGATCATTACCCTGTACAACAGATCAGAAAAAAGACCTGGTCTTTCCTTATCTCTTTCCCTCTTAGGGATTCCTTCCACTCTCTTCTTAAAGAATTATGAAATTCCTGATTCCAGACTCCTGGTATCAGGAGTAAACTGGCTAAATCAGCCCCCTATACATGGGGCTCATTAAAAAAACTGTAAACCTTGTCTTCCTTGCATAGTCACTCTGGGCAAGAGTTCTCCCTTTTTCTCTCATGGCTTCCTTCTTTTATTTACTAGGCTTAAAGCCCTATAGCTTTAGGTTTTCTCGTAAAGCTTTATGCTGTAATAAAATATTTCCTAAACCTTATGCTCTGGTCTATGGATTTCATTGTTTCAATTCATAGGAAAAGGATCCAGGAACACCCCAAATTATAGGGTTTTTGACATAAAAGGATACCACAATCCTGTATCAGTATCACAAAGTAAAATTTCTTAAAAATGCTTAGAATTATTTATACTTTGTCTTCATTTAAGGAAAGCAGCAGGTATATCAATCATTACTATAATTAGTTATGTTATATAATGTATACATCACTATAGATCCATTTGGAAAATTGATGTCTACATATTTTACGTTTATTATCAACATAAAGATTTTATAAGAAATCAATAATTTTTGAAGAATCTAAGATAGTAATTTAGCATCATTTCTTAACTAGAAGGAGGGGTAGACTGGATTTGAGGAGAATAAGGGAGGGGGCTGTAGCCAACACGGTAGGGTTCAGGTCCTTGAAGGGGCTGGCAAAGCTTAGACAAAAAACTCCCAACAGTCAATTAGAAACACAAAAGTGGAAGAACCAGGGGACTCCAACTGGGATCAGAGATGATGGATCTTGGCCCACCATGTTTTTATTCTTAGGCTTAAGCATATAGAGCTTAAGTATGCATCACAAATGAAGACCTTGACAGTCTTGAGAGAACTCTTTGATTTATGAGAGAACTTATCTTTAGATTCTGAGAAAGCAATTTCTGAAGAGAAAGAACTTGAAAGTATAAAAAATGGTTTAAATCAACAGTACAAACAGTGATGGAAGGAAGATGAACAAAATATGGTTCCTGTGCTGGAAGGCATTACCAACAAATGCACTTAGGAGGTGGTCCTAAGGCTCTAGGTCTTTTCAAAATGGTCACAGAAAATTAAGAGTGGCAAATGGTAGCATGCCACATTCCTACTGGAAAAGGTGCTAAATAAGAAAGAGAACATGAAGTATGAGAGTGTTCACTATCTGCAAACATCTCTTCATGGAGAAAAATAAGTAATCATTCTAAGATCAGAAGATTATATCATAGGAAAATGTTGGTATAACAATGTTAAATAAAAATAAAACACTTGCAAATATAATTTCAGTATAAGGAAACAATGCTTTACCATTAATTATGGAAGAAATTCTTCAAATTGTTGACTGGCCACTATAGTTTTTTTTTTTTTTTTCATTTTTTTCTTACATGTCTACAAATGTTCATTAAAAAAAAAAAATCAGGGTTTGGAGAAATGGTTTAGCGGTTAAGCTCTTGCCTGTGAAGCTTAAGGACCCCAGTTTGAGGTTTGATTCCCCAGGACCAACACAAGCCAGATTCACAAGGGGACCATGTGTCTGGAGTTCATTTTCAGTGGCTAGAGGCACTAGCGCACCCATTCTCTCTCTGCCTCTTTATCTCTCTGTCTGTCACTCTCAAATAAATGAATAAAACAATTTATTTTTTTTTAAAAAATTAAAAGGTTTGATTAAAATCAAAAAATAAAATACTGTGTTTTTAAAAAAAATCATGTTTGGAAGAGTTAATTATGAGAATGGAAGTAAAAAGATAATTAAAATCAAGAAGTTAAATTAGGAAGTAGATGAAAATAAGATTGCAGATAACGGAAATTAAAGGAATTCTTTTATTACTTCTATTGGCTGTGAAAGTAGGAAACCAGTATCTGATGATTGAAAGGTTTACCTTATGAACTTGAGGAAAATAGTTATAATAGTCTCAGTGGGATATGGAGCATGGGAATAATTAGTTGAGTTTGGAGATAATTATAGAAGTGCCAACCCACATAGTTGTGAGATATCCTTCAGGAATGGCCAGTAGCTTGAAGGAAGGAAAAAAAAAAAAAAAAAAACCCTAGGCAATTAGATTCTATGCATGCTAAACACTGCAAATTGATTGTAAGGAAAAAGTGATTCTTCAGGACACACTGTGCATGTATAATATATTATTTGATAGCAGAAAAAATAAGCCTTGCTAAAGGATGAAGTCATAGCGGAAAATCTAATTTCTGAGCTTATATTTAAATGCATACAATTTTATCACATTATATATAATAACTTAAAACTAAAGTAAATGTTCCTCAAAACCAGAAATTTAGCTACAAATAGCAAGCAACCATTTAAATCAATTCATCAAATGTATTTGATTGCTTTCTAAAATATCCAAATAACTCACAAAAGAATTTTCCCAATCAAATTATTTTCTTTGTATTATGTCTTACATTTTGTGGCATATTTCCTCACACATTGTCTAATTTAATTCATGCAACATGGCTATGATCCTAATATGACCTCATTATATATGTAAAGAAACAAGAGCTCTAACAAATTGTGATTGGACCAAAATTACATACAAACGCCAAAACCCCTTAATTAGTAGTTAAGATGAAGATAATCTTTAGCTCACACCTAGTCTTTTATCTCCTTCTGTTTTACTAAAGAAATTAAGTAACCAATTGTGATAATTTGACAAATCATATTTTAATGAGCACATTATTCATTCTTTACATAATGCTCTGGATATGAATAAAGGACTCTCTGCATACCCAGGTTAGAATATTTATAGTCAAGCAACAATTTAGGTAGCTGCTTTCAAATATAAAATATTTTCTTAAGTAGTATGTAAGTGGCATTAATTGACTAAATTATAACTGAATCATAGCAAAAATTATGCAATATTTTGCTCTACAAACCACTACTTAACTATTACCCATTTTATAACTTTGAGTGAAACATCAGGAAATTTATGTTTATTTCCTTTTCATTAATTTTATTTTCAAGGTAGGGTCTCACTGTGGCCCAGGTTAACCTGGAATTCACTATGTAGTCTCAGGGTGGCCTTGAACTTATGGCGATCCTCCTACTTCTGCCTCACGAGAGCTGGGATTAAAGGCATGCGCCACCATGCCTGGCTAAATTTATGTTTCTTTGCAAAGAAGGCAGAATATGACACACAATAAATTGATAATTAGATTGTGATAGCTTCTCAAGAGGCCATCAATTGGGGATACAAGGGAGAAATAAAAATAGAGAATACAGGGTCATTAGCTAAAATAAAAGAGACTAGAGCAGCTACATTTCCCACAGAAGCATTACACATCATTACAAATGACTTTCAAATCTTGTCATTCTGTTTCTTTTTTATTGAGATTTAAAGTTTATACACACATACAAAAGCAAACATGTATATCTGTGTACATATTTACGTGCACAAACACACACACACATACACATTGTTATGTTAGTGCATTTGTCATTGATATGTAAGAAGTGAACTGACTTTTCTGTGTTAATTTTGTGTTCTGCTTATTTGTGGAAAATGTTTATCATCTCTAAAAGTTTTCTGGTGGAGTGTTTAGGATCTATTATATATAGAATCACATTATTGATAAGAATTATTTGGCTTCTTCATTTCCTATTCATATCCCTTTTGTTTGCTTCTTTAGTCTCAATGCTAAGACTTCCAGTACTATGCAAAACAAGACCTAAGAAAGTGATTTTAGTGGAAATATTTTGAGTTTTTCTTAAATTATTGTAATGTTGGTTATAGGTTTTAATATATACCCTTTATTATATTGAGATATATTTCTTCTATTCCTAGTTTTCTCAGGACTTTACACATGAAGTAATGATAGATTTTGTCAAATGTTTTTCCTGTACCTATGGGTGTGCTCATATGATTTTTGTCAAGAAGTCCTATTGTATATTACATTTATTGATTTGCATATGGTGGCAGTTTGAGTAAGATATCCCCCATAACCTCATGTATGCTTTGTCTCAAGCTGGTGCAAATTTGGGACATTGTGCCTCACTTGAGGTGTATTGCTGGGGGAAAGTTTGGAAATGTTACAGCAGAGCTTTTCCTTTTCCAGAGCTCAGTTCACTCTCTTGCTGTTTCCTAAAAGCTACTGTGGCAAGGTAGGATGTACATATAATCTCTGTTGTCCCTTTTTTTCCTGCAATGTTGTCATTCCCCATTGAGACTGTTAAAAAAAAAAAAAAAACTTTCTTCTTCCAATGAGCTGCTACTGGTTGGATGGATTGTCCCAGCAATTCAAAGGTACTGGATTGAAAACTGGTACCAAGGAGTGAGGCCGTTGTTGCAATAAGCCTTGTTATGTGATTTATGGTGTTTTGTAAATATATATATATATGTGTGTGTGTATATATATATATATATATATATATATATTTGCAAGTAGAAAAGGGTTGAGAGAGAGGGAAAGAGAAGTGTCAGGGAGACAGGGGAAAGAGAGGGAGAGAGAGAGAGAGAGAATAAGAATGGCCATGACACATAGGGCCCCTGGCTGCTTACAAAAAATGTCAGATGCATTGGGACATCCTGTGTTGTGTGTTTTACATGGGCTTTGTATTGTGGGCTTTACATGAATTTAGGGGAATGGAACCCAGACTATAAGGCTTTGGAAGTAAGCATTTTTAACTTAACTCCTGAGCAATCTTTCCATCCTGTTTCTGTTCTTTTGGAAGTGATATTTGGAAGGAATTTGGAATAATTTTTAACTTTGGACTAGAGGAGACTTACAGTAAAATCAGCTGAGCTTGATGGAACATTTTGGGGAGAGTATGAGGGACCTAAATACAGACAGATGTGTGAATTACTGAAGATTTGCTTATCTGGGGAAAACAAGCTGTTTTGGGACTGGACTGGAAGCAGTTTGTAGGAGAGGCTGGTTTGCATTCTATCCATGTCCTGAGAACTTAAGTGAGTTGAATTTGTAATGAACCGGTGTGCTTGGCAGAGGAATATGCAAAGCAGAGGGGTATGAAGGATATAAAGTTAGCATAGAAAAAAAATGAAAGTTTAAATTGAAGAAGTCAGAAAACTGGTTCAGTTACAATTTGAAAGATTACCACTGTTGAGGATTGCGCCAGCTGTTCATCAAGGACAATGGGATGAATGCTTACTCTTTGTAAAGAAGGGGTTCTGAAGAAAAAAATTCTTGTTTTGATATCAGGGTAATCCCGACTTAATAAAATGAGTTTGTTATTCCATTTCTTATTTTATGGAATAGCATAAGAAATGTTGGTATTAGTTCTATGGTGGGATTCTCCGGTACTTTTTTCATTTTAGTTTACAAAAAAAATTAATAAATGCTTTAATATCATTTCTTACTAAAGGTCTTCTTAGTAATTTAACTCATCATAGTTTAATTTTATAGGACATCTGTATCTAGAAAAATCACTCATTTCTTTTAGACTTTCCTTTAGTGGAGAATATGTTTTTTTTCTAGTACATACTTTGACCCAGTACACACACACACACACACACACACACACACACTTCTTTCCCTTCCAAGCCCTCCTTATATTCCCCTCCTATTTCAACATAAAATATTTTATATATCCACATAAATTCTGCAGTCTATGATATTAGAAAAAATGTTCTATTTTTTTTCTTGTGACTACGACTTTTTGCCTGAATATTATATCTCCAGTTCTATCATTTTTTCAAGGACATAACATTATTTTGTTCTCTATAGCTGAGTAATGTTCCATTAACTTGGATATTGTGAATAGTGCTGTGACAAAAATGCAAGTATCTCTGTGATATGTTGGCTCAGGAGTTCTTTGGTTATAGGAGGTTGGGGAGATATCTCAATGGTTATAAGCGCTGGTTTACAAGACCTGATGACCCAAGTTCAGTTCCCCAGGGACTCAAATAAAACTGGATAGCCATTTTCTTTCAGTGGCAAGAGTCCCTGGCACACACACACACACACACACACACACACACACACACACAATAAATAAATATTTAAAAATCGTTCTTTGGGTATATAACTAGGGACAGTATACATGATTATACTATTATTCATGGAAATATTAGTTATAATGGCCAGATAATTGAAGCCAGACCAATGTCCTTTGATATAAAAATTTAAGGATTAAGCAATTATACAAAGGAATATAATTACACAATATAAAGGGACAGATTATTGATAGATATTAAAGACATTATGCTAAATAAATAATAGCTAGTCTCAAGTGAATACATAATATATTATCTTACTTAAATAACATATTTGAATTTTCTATACTTTAGCAATTAAAAAATCAGTGACTACAGTTTTGAGAAGAATATTACTATTACTAGATAATAGTTGAGATCTGGAGAGATGGCGTAGCAGTTAAGGCAATTGCCTGTAATGCCAAGGGTCCCATGTTCAACTCCCCAGGACCCACCAAAGCCAGTTGCACAAGGTGGCACATGCATCTGGAGTTTGTCTGCAGTGACCGGAGGCCCTGGGGCACCCATTCTCTCTCTCTCTCAATCCCTCTTTCTCTTTCTCAAATAAGTAAATCAATAAAAATAAAAGATAATATTTGTGATTTCTATTGTGGTTTTGGAACATTATGAGTCCTAATTGTGATGATTTGTATCACTTACATTTTAAGTGGTTTAATATAAGTAAGAATATACATACTTATATAAAAATATGCATGTAAAAATGGTAAAATATGAGTAAGACCTGTAAAGGAATCAGTGATATTTTCCAATGTCAATTTCTGGGCTTTATCAATGTACTATTACAAATTGAAGTAACACACTATCATTGAAGTAAGCACAAAGAAGTTTTACTGAAGTCTTTATTAAATTTACAAATTTCTTGAGTTATAAATTGTTTTTTCAAAATTGTATAAAAAGAACAATGAAGGTAGAAAATGTTGCTTACCAACATTAGAGAGTCTATAAAAAATAAAAATGAATCCCAATGAAGCAATTACAAACAAGGACAAAATTTTGCATGAATCTTATTTGTCTATGTGCAGATGGTTATACAGGCCTCCTCATTAGTCATTAACATTTTAGCTACATTATTTTAAGTAGAAGATGCAATATAATGGAGATTTGTTATAAATATTAATTTATTTGAGTAAATAAATAAATAATATTGATTGCCATTTAAAAAACACATTCATGGCAACCTAGAGAAACTGGAATCTCTGAACTTCTAGTGAGTATATAAAACTGGTGTATCATAGAGTATACTTTCAAGATTTTTGAATATATTAAAAATAGAACTTCCATATGATCTTGTAATTCTACTTCTCAATAGTTAACAAGAATCCTGCAAATTGGGAATTAAGTGAGATATTGGCATTCCCTTGTAAAATGAAAGCCCTAGAGATCTTATATACAACATTGCATTTATAGTCAGCAATAATAAATCTGTATACTAAAAATGTTAAGAGGTTGAATCTCATGTTAGGTGTTTACTAGATTAGCTTTACTGAGGTGGTAGGAACTACCTTAACTGTGAGCAGAACCATTAAATAGGCTGAGATGCGGAACTGAATACAAAAAAAAAAAAAAAAAATGTGCCAACATACTTTTTTATATTGTAGAAGCAATGTAACCAGCTCTGCTTTAAGTTCTTGCTGCCATGCCTTCTTCACCATGGTTGATTATAAACTCAAACTATAATCCAAATTAAACAATTTATTTCCTTAAACTGCTTCGTATGAGGAATTTTGTTACAGAATTTTTTTTCTGAGAGTGGCTTGACTTTATTTGCTTTGTATGATCATCTGCACTTGCATCCATTTTCCTACAGATGACATAAATTCATTCTTTTAGATGAAATATTCCATTGTGTATAGGTGCCATGTATTCTCTATGTATTCTACTTTTAGATACCTAGCTTGGTTTCACAAATTAAATATTGTAACTAGTTCTGCAGTATATATTAGTATGCAAATATATCTGTGATATGTTGACTGGAGTTCTTTGGGTATTCAAGACTGGCATACCTAGATAATATGGATGCATTTATATAATCTGTGAAACTTCCCTACTGATTTTCATAGGTACTGGGATAGTTTATGTTACCATCAGTAGTATATTAAAAGGGTTTCCTTTTGTCCACATCCTCACCAACATTTGTTGCTCTTTGTTTCCTTAATGACTCTTATTCTGACTGAGGTAACAGGAAATTTCAATGGTGTTTTTTTTTTTAATTTCTCAAATATAGTGTCTTAGTTGTTCTCTTATGGCTATGGCCAAATGATTGACAAGAAGCAACTTGAGGAGGGACAGGTTTGTTTTGGGGTACAGTTTGAAACTATAGTCATTCCATAATAGATGGAAGACCTGCTGTCAGGAAGGAGGGAGCTAGTTACATTCTGTGCACAGTAAGAAAGCAGACAGCAATGAATTTGTTGCTTAACGTTCTCTGCACTCTCTCCTTGCATTCAGTAGGAAACCCCTGCCATACATACTTAATGTAGGTTTTTCTACCTCAATATACCTAATCAAGGTATTCCCTTAAAGTCATGCCTGGAGGCTCCTTTCCTAGATGATTCTAGATTCTGTCAACCAACAAAAACCATCACAGTTAGTGAGTTTGAACTTTTTTTTTTCATATACTTACTAGTCATTTGCATTTCTTTTCTTACGTACTGCCTCTTCTTTTTAAAATATTTATTTGAGAGAGAGGGTTGGACAGATGATGGGCGGGAGAGAGAGGGAGAGAATGGGAGCACGAGGGCCTCTAGCCACTGCAGGCTATTTACAGAACTTGTGCCACCCTGTGCATCTGGCTTTATGTGGGTACCAGGGAACCGAACCTGGGTCCTTTGGCTTTGCAGGTCACCTTGCCAGCCCATCTCTTCATTTTCTAGGTGATTACATGTTTGAAATTTTCTAACCTGACCCTACTTCCTTCTGTACCAATAAGACAATACTGGGTCTTGATTCCTTCAAAATATGCTTACTATTGGCTCAGTTTAAAAAAAATGTTCTTTTAAAAACATGTCATATGCTCCCTATCTGCATCTAGAATATCTACTATATTTCTTTTTTTTTAATTTTTATTAACATTTTCCATGATTATAAAATATATCCCATGGTAATTCCCTCCCTCCCCACCCCCACACTTTCCCATTTGAAATTCCATTCTCCATCATATTACCTCCCCATTACAATCATTGTAATTACATATATACAATCTACTATATTTCATTCTCCTTCTTTTCTCACCTCCTCCATAACCAACTTGTTAAAAAACCTTGCAAATGGTAATATTTACATATCATTTGAAAGCATTCTGATTTCATTCTCTGTCTCTTCCACTGTCTACAAGGACTTAGTTCAATCCTTTATGATCTCTCATGTGAAATATTTATACCTGTAATATGACTTCCTTAGCTTATACATACTGTCACAAAATTCTATGCTCTATATTATACTAATTGCTAACATCTTATAAAGTATATGGCTCAGTGGTTAAAGGTACTTATGACAAATCTTATCATCTCACATTCAATTCTCAAGTACCCATGTAAAGCCAGATGCACAAAATAAAGCCTATGAATGGTGTTGTTTGCAGTGGCAAGAGATTCTGGCATACTTGTACATTCTCTCATTCTCTCTCACACACACACACACATACCCCCACATATATACACAGATAAATTTAAGATATTTTCAAAAGGCACAGGAATAGGCATAAACATTCATATCAATCTTATTCTATCAAGCACTTATTAATTTCATAGGCCAAGGTCTATATCAGAATATACCATATACTTTCCATGTAAAGTTTACAATTTTAGCTCACATCTCTACCTAGCATAACTTCTAATTCCCTTTATACTTTAGTCAACCTGATACATTAACCATTCCTTCAAAAATTTCTAGGCAACACATGCCTGTGCTTTTCTACCTTAATTGCATTCCACCATTTTGCATTTCCACTTTTTCTTAGTCCAAAATTTACTTATATTCAAGAAAATTTTTCAAATTCCTCTCATTAAATATCAACTTAACAGCAAATTCATGTTGGTAAACTATTTTCAGTGTTAATTTTAGCACTATGCATTGATAATATTGATTTTGAAAATACTACACTCTTTCACAATAAATAAGAACATAATCTCCATTGACCAACCAAAAACACCTTCTTAAAGAGCTAAGCTAATAATCATAACAGAAGTTCTCCATAATTCCTTTCCAGAATTGTAGAGTTCTATCACTTGTGTTTGTGTCTTGGTGCCTATGGTGATGTGTTGTTGAATATTATAATTTTTTCTCATGGGGTAAAGCAAATAAGATACTCAGTTACTTCTTTAAACCAAAGTACTTAATATCATTAATATTTTTGTGCCTTACATACATTCCCCTAGATTAGATTTAAATATAGTTTAGACAAAATGTGCATATGCAAATATCACATCTAGTAGTAAAATGTGTGTGACCAGTACTACAAAAATGGAAATGTTTGAAAAAATGTGAGTAATTACTGCTGACAAGAGGAGATAGAGATAAGTTTTGAATTATGTGTAAAGTGGCAATAATTTAAATTGGAGATTAGAAGGACACATCTACAAGAATATTCCCAATGGATTAAGTATGTGAAATGTTCAATGAAGTGAGATAACAGAATAGGTAAAATGACAATGTGTTCAAAGGAGAAGTAGAAGTTCAAACAAGAAATATGGGTAGTAAGCATGGATAATCATAACATGCTGGATGTTTTACATATAACTGTATATGTTTAGCTGACATTTAGAATTTCTTGGCATCTGCAATTATAATCTTAATTTGTGAATTTACTTTTATGTAGTGTTCAATAAACACTTTCATGTCAAGTTTAATTTGACCATCTAAAACAAATTGACAAGAACTACTTAATATTTATTCTCTGTAAGAGTGGCTCAAATTGATACTATTTATTAGGAAGGTACTTAAAAAAATGAAATTTACTCTACCTGGAGTTTTCTTTAAGAGAGTATACTAAATTGCATATACAGTTCATATACAAATTGAAAGATATTTATTTTTGATGATATTTGTTAAGCTATCTGGACAAAAATTGTCTAAATTTTATAATCTATTACCATAAAATGCCATATTTTAAACGTTTTATTGGACAATTTTCAAAATATTTATTTACTTGAGAGAGTGAAAGAGGCAGAGAGAGGGAGAGAGAGAATGGACATGCCAAGGCCTCCAGGCATTGCAAACAAACTCCAGATGCATGCAACCCTTGTGCATCTAGCTTAGATGGGTCCTGGCTTTTCAGGCAAATGCCTTAACTGTTAAGCCATTTCTCCAACCCCTGGACAAATATATATGTATATGTATATGTATATGTATATGTATATGTATATGTATATGTATATGTATACACACACACACACACACACACACATATGTATGTATACAGAGAGAGAGAAAGAAACTATTTAAGTCATATTCTCCTCCCATTACCTACTCCTTCTCTGTCCTCCTTCTACTGAACACTACTTCCCAACTAGTCCCTCTTCTGGTTGAATGGCTTTTCTCTATAGCCCACTGAGTTTAATTAGGTTGCTTGCAAGATCATGGGTCAGGGATTATTTACAACAACACTTACCAATATCTATACCACTAAAGAAGATATCTTTGGCTCTGTCGGCAGCCATGAGATGACAATAACTTCTCAAGGAAGAATGAAGTCTTGTGTCATCCTTCATTTCCATGTCTGACTTTTGATGGTCTAAATATTGTGCAGTTATTTTTCAGGTAACTAACACTGCAATAAATGTAATGACCACTTCATGTATAAAATACAGCATTATAAAGCACTCCTCCCCATCCTTTGGACCTTTACATTCTTTCTCAATGTGTACTGAGCCCTGATTTGATAGAGACGTCTCATTTAGTACTATGAACTCAACTGTAACCTGTTATTAGGACTTTGACCTGTCTCCCCAGTAGTCACCACCATCTGTAAAGAGCCATCTCTGATGAAAGATGAGAGTAACACTAATCTATAAGCATAAATATAAATATTTAAAGGGCAATTTGATAGGCATGACATTTCTGTTTAATCAAACAAGAGCAATAGCTTCTCTCCTAGGTTCTATGACCTCCCCATTCACAGGCTTTGGACTAGGATTTCAGTACCAGGCATAAATACCTTTCCATGAACTGGGCATCAAATCCAATCACAGAACAGAGGGTTGCCCACTAATGGACACAATATACTGACTAGTTGGTTGTACAGCTTGCAAAATCCATTTCTGGATAAGTGTGTTGATAGCTTTCCCTTGCCTCCAGCAGGCTGCATAGAAAATTACAGCACTACCACAGCTAGCCAATAGGAAAAAGTCTTCCAGTTCAATTCCAGCAAGCTTTTTCAGTGTACTGCAACCTAAGCACATGGTATCTTCAGCAATAGGGCCTTACATCTAGTCTTAGTGGGCAATTAAGAGCAGTGACATTAGCCAGTATTACTTGAGGGCCTCAGAAGCCTCCCTAACAACAGATAATTAGGAGGCATTCCACCCCTTGCTCTGGGATTTTTCTGTAATAAAATATGGCTTCTGAGAGCAGCACTGTACAGGCTCTCAGAGTATGTTTGTTAAACCTTTACCATATTTTAATTATTATTTTGACATAAATTTGTTTTTTCTTTAGAAGAAATTGATACAAATTTGAGTCTTTTGCCATCAAGCAACTTATGTCATACAATTACTTTTTTTTAAATTATTTATTTATTTATTTGAGAGCGACAGACACAGAGAGAAAGACAGATAGAGGGAGAGAGAGAATGGGCGCGCCAGGGCTTCCAGCCTCTGCAAACGAACTCCAGACTCGTGCACCCCCTTGTGCATCTGGCTAACGTGGGACCTGGGGAACCGAGCCTCGAACCGGGGTCCTTAGGCTTCACAGGCAAGTGCTTAACCGCTAAGCCATCTCTCCAGCCCTACAATTACTTTTTTATTATTACTTTAAATTAAAACTCATTTTGGAGTATAGGAAAAATAATATAAAGTTTATAAACATTGTCACTTTTTCTTCTTTTTTTTTAATACAGAGCTAGAGAGAAACAGAGAGAGAGAGAGAGAGAGAGAGAGTGAGAATTGCAGACAAGTGTCTTCACTGCTAAGCCATCTCTCCAGCCCAACGCTGTCACTTTTAAAAGAAAAAGTTAAGTAAATATTCCTATAGTCATTTATACAATACTCTCTTACATAACAACTTAGATCAGAAGTTATCAGAACCACCAAGCTCCTCTCACCGAATATTTTATTTTCTGTTTCAAATGAACCATTATTAGGAATATTGGGATTAAATCCAACATGCTAAGGATCCTCAAGTGAACCATATTTTAATAACATAAATTAGTCAGATTTGAACTTATAGAATGACATAGTATATATAATTTTTCATTATATATTTTTCTCAACACTATTGCTGGTATATTTATTCATATTATTTATAAAGTGCTTATTTATATCATTGCATAGCATTCTATTATATAAATATATCAAGATCTATACATCAATGATATTACTGGTTGACTCAGGGGTCAGTAGAAGTAGTGCTGTAAAAACATCAAAACTGTTTTTTTTTTTCTTTTGATATCGATTTTTTTGGGGGTAGGTGTTCAAATGTAGTCTTGCTCTAGCTGAGGCTGACCTGGAATTCACTATGTGGTCTCAGGGTGGTCTTGAACTCATGCCAATCTTCCTACTACTGTCCCCACCCAAGTTCTGGGATTAAAGGCATGCACCACCATGTCCAGCTCTTTTGGTATCTTCAAAATCAACACATTCAGCATTCAAATAATAGTTTTCATTATAACATTCTCAGACTTTTCATACATGTTTATCAGTTATTTTGATTATATTCACTCCCAATAATCTTCTCATTTTTCTCCTCCCCAATTCTATTGGTACTCTTTCTCTATATAAATAGTCTCCCTTCTACCTTTATGTCTTTTTTCAAATCTATAATTTACATATTCGAGGAAATATGTAAATCACATAATTATGTATATATTTTCATAATGCATTTATGTGTTATTGATAGGAAATAGGAGTAAGGTAGGAAGGCAGCCAGTGACAGAGGCCCAACAAAAACACAGATGGTACGAATACAAACTCATCACAGCCAAATTAGAAAATGGACACTCAGAGCAATTTTCAGGTCCTTGAAGCTGAAAAGTTTTGCAGGCTTTCCCTAACCCAGCATTATCACTCCTTCTCAGGTGAGTAGACCCCTTATAACCCTCCATATTTTTTCTTACTGTCTACTAGCCCATTAATATATTCTATATCTTCGCTAGCCCCCGAACCTGACCAGGAGACGTAATCAAAATAAATGCTGCTTTTTTAAAATTAGTTTTCTATTCTGCAAGTACAGGCAGTTTGGTACCATTATTAGTCTCTTCCGTGACCTACCCCCTCCCCATTGGCCCCTCCTTGTTGAGGTATGTGGGTCATGCATTGTAGAGTTAGCCCACAGTTATTGGTACTATAAATGTCTCTGAATATCATGACACAACATGTGGCTCTGAAAAATAAATGCTTCTTAATTTACATTTTGACAGTTGTACAGAGTGTAGAGTATACATCAGGATTCCACCAGCAATATGTTCAGGACCCCTCCAAGCTACTCAGCTTGTGAGCCTTTCCTTTCTCATCTTACTTAAATTCTTCCTAAAAATAAATTGTTATTAGTTTGCCTTTCATGTCTATTGTTCCCAATTATTTGTTAACAATGTATAAGGACTTTGATTAGAGTTCTAATTCTATGAACTTCCAAGAATCTCACATTATTTTTGATTCTGTAACTCAAGGATCTTGCACCATTGCTATTTGTTCTATCTAGGAATTAAGTGTCTAAGTCATTGAGTATCGCTTATGATTACTAAATATACTGTTAACTATTAGCCAAAAATGTTCTCTAAGACAGCCTGGGTATGTAAGGCTGGCAGCCTGGCCCTGGCAATTGCCAGGGCCCTGATGAATTTTGCCAAGCAACTGTACATGGCAGTTGAGAGTCCCTGTTTCTGCTAATGGAAAATAGCTTTCAGGAAATTGGCCTGAGCCAAGAACATCCAAGCTGGTGATTTTGTCCACTTTGATAGCAACTACTAAGAGAGATTTATTGACAAAAAGGACAGGTTCAGCTGATTCAAGAACAAAAAAAATGAGAATTTCAAATAAAAGTATTACAAATTATGGACTCTGCTTCTATCTTTCTCTCTCTCAAAATAAGTAAATAAGCTATGGAAGTAAAATGGCTAACAGATCAATCAATTGAGAAAGAAAATAATACCCTGCAAGATGAGGACTGAACAGCTGAAACACACAACATTTAAAGGAAGCAAAGAAATGAAGAAAAATGCTAAAGGCCTTTACAAAAAATTAAAAAAACAAAGAAAGAAAAAAAAAAAAAAGAAAACCAGAAATTTGACAATTAAGTTTCATGGTAGGAAGAGAATACAATTCAGAGGTACAATTACAAACTTGATAATCTGGTAGGAACAATGAAAAAAATAATGAAGTCATTATGAGCATCTGATAACTCTTCAGCCCTAAATTATTGCTCATCCCTTGTGCTTTTTCTAGTAAAGTCACTAGTGTGACAATGCCTACAGACATGTGTTCTAAAGGACAGTACCTGAGCTCCAGCAGTGTTAGGTAGATTGTCATGTGAGCAAGTCTGTGGAAGACTATGAAACCTCTCCAGAAGATGAATCTGTGATTATCACAATGGTAATACCACCATCAATATTACAAGGCCTTGGATTGACCTCCCTATTCTGCCTACTGCAACTGGATGAAAGAGAAACAAATAATGCAGAGGTCTGACATGGAGCAATATAACCTTCTCAGTGTTATTGTTTTTTAAGCTGCTCAAGTGGTCAGAGCATTGTCTCATACTTGATGTCAATATCTTAAGAAAACTATATAATAGTAAACTTTTTGAAGAAAAGCTCAACAACAGAAATTTACTCAAGTAGTGAAGATATTAATACAAATATCTTCATTTATCTTTTCTAAGTATCTAAGATTAGATCAATTGCAATCATTGTAGGCCACCAGGAATCAAATGCACCCAGCCATTTAGAGCTCCAAATGCTAGACAAGCTGAGCTCTTCTTTTTTTTTTTAATATTTTTTGTTCATTTTTATTTATTTATTTGAGAGTGACAGGGAGAGAGAAAGAGGCAGATAGGTAGAGAAAGAATGGGCACGCCAGGGCCTCCAGCCACTGCAAATGAACTCCAGATCCTGGGGAATTGAGCCTCAAACCGGAGTCCTTAGACTTCACAGGCAAGCACTTAACTGCTAAGCCATCTCTCCAGCCCACATTGCGATGTTCTCAAGTGCAAGTCAACCTTGTGGAGTCTATAGAATTTGTGGCCCAATAATTGCTAAAGAATCAGTCCAAAGTAAAGTTAGACATAAAAAGGATGGTGAAACTGACCAAGGAATGGAGTAGGAGTACCTGCTGAACCCCAGATTTTGTGGCATCCTTTCCCAGGCTGTGAAAGTCTCCCAGAGCCTTAGCAACCACATGTCATCCGTCATAACCAGAAGTAACAGAAGACTGGATAATCTTCTGCACAATCATGATGACGTTCTCTTTCAAAGCTTACACTGGACACCAGTAGTGAGTATGGACTAAAACATGCTGCATTTACATCACAAAGCTCTCCTATTTCACTATAGTAACCCTATCTGCACTTTAAAATCTAAAAAAAAAAAAAAAAAAAAAATCATGGCTTCCAACCCAAACTACTAGACCCAATGAAAAATATCCCCCATAATTGATGGTGAAAGGAAAACTTTCCATGGTAAAAAGTTAACACTAAGATTATATGAACACAAAGCCAAATGTATAGAGAATACTTCAGGGAATACTCCACACAGAAGAGTCAAACAACCAATCTAAAGAGCCTATAGGAAGAAGATCACAATAACCAATACTAGAAAAAGTTCATGAAAGTAAAAATTGGAAGAAAGCAACAAAACCCATGAAGCACTGCATCATGACAGGGGTTAAATCGAGCCTCATAGCTATAACCTTAAATATTAATAGTTTTAACTCACCCATCAAAAGATACAATTTAACACAGTGGATCTGAAAAATAGACCCTTTTGTCTGCTGTCTTCAGGAAACTCACATCAACCCTCAGGGTGAAATGATGGGGAATCATATTCTGAGCAAATACCAATAAGGAAAAAAAAGCAGGTGTTGCTATATTAATAACTCATAAAATAGACTCTCTACCTGCCTATTTCCTAGTTATCTCTCTTTCATTAATACTCTGTCAAATAATTAAATAAAATAATTTTAAAAACCTACTTGACAACAAAATAGAAATAAACACCAACAGCATTATCGTTGGGGGATTCAATGATTCACTATCATCAGTAGACAAATCATCCAAGCAGAAAATCAACAGGAAAATAATACCGCTCAACAAAACCATAGATCATCTAGACTTAACAGACATCTACAGAGCATCCCACCCCAATTCTACTGCATACAAATTCTTCTCAGTCTCACACAGCACCTTCTGCAAAATATATCATATATTAGGCCATAAAGCATGCCTCCATAAATTCAGAAAAATTGACATAACTTCCTAGATTATATCAAACCACAATGCTTTAAAGCTAGAAGAGAAAAAAAAAGAGAGAGAGATACCAGAATTCCACCAGCTCCTAGAGACTGAACAACACACTTTTAAACAATAAAAGTGTGAATGGATTGTGTAAGAATTGAGAAAAGAAATTGTAAAATTTCTAGAATCAAATGATAATGAAAACAAAACTTCCCAAAACTTATGGGACACTATGTAGGCAGTCCTAAGGAAAAAATTCATAACACTAAATGTCTTCACAACAATGAAAGAAAGACCCCAAATTAACAACCTAGCCATCCACCTAAAGACATTGAAAAAAACAAGGAGAATCCAACCCAAAGAATTCCAGACATAAATAAATAAGAAGATCTCAGCATAACTTTATGAATTGGAAACTCAGAAAATGATTTTTAAAATGATGAAATGAAGAGGTGGTTATTTTAAAAATGAACAAGATTTTATAAACCCTTGATCAATTTGATCAAGAGGAAAGAAAGAGAAGTCTCACCTTACTAAAATCAGAAATGAAAAGGGAGAGGAGATCATAGCAGACATCAATGAAATTGGAATAATCATAAAGACATGTTTCCAAAACTCTACTCCAAAAATATTGGATAATCTGGAAGAAATTAATGAATTTGTAGACACATACCACCTACGAAAACTAAGCTCAGTGCATAATAATCTTTAAAACAAACCTATCTCAGAAATCAAGATTGAAAAGGTAATCAAAACCTTCCCCAACTTCTGTTCAAGATGGTGTCCACCTAACCATGCTTCAGCTACCAAGGTAATACCAGGAACGATCTATGGGTTTTCAGGGTCAGCAGATCCTAGCAGACCTCCAGTGTGAGGGCGTGGAGGACCACTCTCAGGAAACCTACTAGACCCTCAGGCCCTTCAAGCACCAGTTCTAGATGCTGCACCACAGTCAAGGTTCACTCACTAATCCACAGATCTGGACCAGGTGCCTCTTACCTAACCCTGAAATAACTGGCTTTCAGTCCTCCCTCACTCACTCCCACATTGCCTCTACCACTCCCTCACTCCCTCAGCTTTCCTCCCTTCCTCCACACTTCCTCCACCACTTGGTGCCACTGGGTTGGCACCACCAGTTTGGTGCCATCCCATCTCCCTCCCCAGCCACACTAGCATGTCTGCAGCACCTAGACCACACCACCGGGTCCACTCTCTCCAATCTCTGCTGACCTGCCACCTGTCAGTGGGTCCACACCATCTCAACTCCCTCACTGCCAGCCACTAAATGGTCCACACATTCCTATCCCACAACCCCACCACCCACCAAGGTTTCCATATCTACAGGTCCAAGACTTCCCATCCCCATGTCCCACCACTCATGCACAGGTCCATGCTATCACATCACCCTAACTCCCCACTAGCCAATGGGCCCACACCATCCCATTGTGCACCCTGCCACACACCATCAACACAAAACTATCCCCCACCTCATTCTGCCACCTGTCTCTGGGACTGCTCATTCACCAAGCTCTTCTACCCATACTACCACTGGGTCTCCAGGTCCCCACTGCACCTTCACTGACTCCTCCCACCTCAGTAGATAGTACCACTTGCTATCAAAAATCTAATTTAGTTAAACATAAAAAGGAACAATCACTGAAGATACTTCAAGTGTAAACAACACCTTCCTCCCAAATTAAATAAGATTTCCACACTGTGGTGGGAAGAACACAGCACAAAACAAACAACATGAGATATCAAATGGAAGGAACCCCAACAAGTTTGCATAATCCCACAAATGGAAGTCTCTAATAAAACATAGAAGAAGCAACAGGATCAGAACCCCAAAATGAAGACACAAAATATGAGACCCTGACCAAGCAATGGCAGAACTTTCAGAAAATCAGAAAAGACCAACAATTATGTGAATTCTGTCTTTTCTAGGCTGGACCTAATAGAACAAAACCAGAGAGACTTCAAAAGAGAATTAAGTGTTCTGATGGAGAGCCAAACAATGGAATACCACAATAATAAGCTTGCTAAGCTCAATGAAGACAAATAAATGTAAGGATGAATTCCAAGAAGAATTAATAAAATCAAAAAATATATGAAAAGGGAACTCAACGGAAGGCTTGATAGTATTCAGAGAAAGGAAATAGAGAACACAAACCAAATTGTACAGGTCTAAACCTCTCTAGAAGTCCTCAGGAACAGAGTCAGCCATGTGGAGGACAGAACCTCAGAACTGGAAGACAAGACAGGAGAAAAAGTTTGTGAGTACAAAAACTTGAATAAGTTACACTTTTTTTTTTTAAAAGAACATGAGGGAAATGAGGGAAACCTTTAAATGCCACAACATTCAGATCATCAGTATACCAGGAGTGGAAGAAATTCAGACCAAAGCCATGGAGAACTTACTCAACAAAATTAGCAAAGAAAACTTTAGCACCCTCTCAAAAGAGAGTCCATTCATGATACAAGCAGCTAACAGGACTCCAAACAGACTGGACCAAGACATATTATCATGAAGACACTAAACAATGAAAATAAAGAGAAAGTCCTAAAAACAGCAAGAAAGAAAAAAAAACACATTCCATATAAAGGTAACCCCATCAGAATTACCTCAGAATTGTCATTGGAAGCCCTGAAAGCCAGAAGGGTCTGGAATGGAACATTGAAAAGTCTAAGAACCTATTGCTTCCCCTGAAAACTGCTGTACATAACAAAAGTAGCCTTCATAATTGATGGTAAAAGAAAAACGTTTGATTATAACAGTCAGCTCTACAAATACATGAACACAAAGCCAAACCTACAGAGAGTTCTTCAGGGAATTCTCCACAAAGAAGAGTCAAACAACCAATCTCAGGAGCCTAAAAAAAAAAAAAAAAAGCAATAACCAAAGCTAGAGAAAACTCTCAAAAAAAAAAAAAAAAAAGAGTACTTCCTCATGACAGGGGTTAATTGAGACTCACAAGTATAACCTTAAATATTTATGGTTTAAAATCATCCATCAAGAGACATAAGGTTACAGGGTGGATCAGAAAAATGGACCCATCAATCTGCAGTCTTAAAGAAACCCACCTCACCACTAAAGCCAGACACCTTCTCAGGGTTAAAGGGTAAAAAATGATATTCCAAGATAATGGAAACAAGAACCAAACAAGTGCTGATATACTAGTATCAGGTAAAATGGACTGCAAACCAAAAGTAATCAAAAAAGACAAAGAAGGCCACTTCTTACTCATCAAGGGAATAATCCAACAAGAGGATATTACAATCATCAATCTATATGCACCAAACACAGGTACACCACAATTTGTAAAACAACAAATACTTGACAACAAAACAGAAATAAACACCAACAAAATCATAGTTGGGGACTTCAAGACTCCACTGTCATCAATAGACAGACCATCCGAACAGAATATCAACAGAATAGTAAGAGAGCTCAACAGCACCATAGATTAACTAGAACTAACAGACATCTACAAAATGTTCTATCCAAAACCTACAGAATGCACATCCTTCTCAACAAACCATGGAACCTTCTCCAAAATAGATCACATACTGGGCCATAAGGTCTGCCTCCATATATCCAGGAAAATTGACATTATTTCTTGCATAATATCAGACCACAATGCTGCAAGGCTACCAAGTAACATAAAGAGATGTCCCAGGAACTCCATCAGCTCCTGGCAACTTAAAAACACACATTTAAACAATAAATTGGTAGGGGATGAAATAAACAAGAAAATTGTAAAATTCCTAGAATTGACTGACAATGAGGACACATCATAACAAAACTCATGGGACATAATGAAGGCAGCCCTTATGGGAAAATGCATCGCACTAAATAACTTAATTAAAAAAAAACAACAACAAAGAGATCCCAAATCAATAACTTAACCATCCATTTAAAGGCATTGGAAAAACAAGAAGAATCCAACCCAAAAAGTTCCACACAGAAAGAAATAATCAAGATTAGAACAGAAAATAATGAATTGGAAACTAAGAAAACAATTAAAACAATTGATGACACAAAAACCTAGTTCATTGAAAAAGTAAACAGGATTGATAAACCCCTGGCCATTTTAATCATGCAAAAAATCTCACACTTCAATTTAACAAAATTGGAAATGAAAAAGGAGAGATCACAACAGAAATAAGTAAAATTGGAGGACTCATTAGGACTTACTTCCAAAATCTTTATTCCACAAAACTGCACAATCTGGAAGAAATGGATGAATTACTGGATACATACCACATAGCAAAACTAAACTCAGAGCAGAGCAATCTCCTAAACAAACATATCACACCCATCAAGATAGAAAAGTTAATCAAAAACTTCTCCCAAAAGAAAAGTCCAGAACCAGATAGCTTCTCAGCAGATTTCTATCAAACCTTCATTGAAAAAATGAAACCAATTTTCTTCAAAATGTTCCACATATTCTGAGAACAGGAAAAGATCTCCAACTCCTTTTATGAAGCTAGTATCACCCTAATACCAAAACCAGACAGAGAGATGCAACAAGGAAAGAAAAATATAGGCCTATATCCCTGATAAATTTAGACACAAAGATCCTGAACAATATCCTCACAAACTGAATTCAACAACACATCAAAAGAATTATCTACCTTGATCAAGTAGGCTTTATCCCAGGAACGCAGGGTTGGTTCAATATATGGAAAAAAAGCAACATCATTTCATGATCAAAAACCTTGGAGAAAATAGGCATGGATGGTCTCTCTCTCTCTCTCTCTCTCTCTCTCTCTCTATATATATATATATATATATATATATATATATATATATATATACATACATACATATATACATACATATATATACATATATATACACACACACACATACATACATATATATATATATACATATATATATATATATATATATATATATATATATATATATTACCTAAAGCTCAATGAATACTTAAGAGGAAAGACTCAAGTAATTCCCATTGAGATCAGGAAGAAGAAGACAGGGGTTCCTACTCACCTCTGCTTTTCAACATAGTACTACAAGTTCTAGTCTAAGCAATAAAACAGAAGAAATAAATAAAAAGGATATAAAATGGAGAAAAAGAAGTCAAGTTAGCCCTATTTGCATACAACACGATCCTATACATAAGTGATCCTAGACTCTCCATCTCAAACCTCAAATAAAAAAAAAATAATAATAATAAATTTTTAAAAATGTATCTGAAGCCATGGCAGACTCTGTACTTTGAATCACATTTATTTTAAGAGAAACACTACCCATTTCTTTTAAACTCAACTTTGTTCAAGATCTCTAGATATACATAGCCCAGCCAGACTTTCAACCAGAACACAACACAAAATGCCTCTATCGCATTCACAACAAAGGCTTTTTCCCCTCTGAAAGCTCATAAGCCAAACTTTTGTAGTCCATTAAATTCTTCTTATAGCACTGTAAAGCTTCTCTAGTCCATAGTTACAAATCCTTACATATTCCTTCTGAAAATAAGTTCCAAAAAGATCAAAAACAACATGGTCATGCTTATCACAGCAACAACCCCACTTCTTAGTACCAACTTTCTGTTGCAGTCACCTTTATATTCTTATTGCTCACACAGAAATAACTGACCAAAATCATCTTATGGGAGGAAAGGGTTTAATTCAGTATATAGCCTTAAAGGGAAATTTCATCATGGCAGGGATAGCATGGCAGAGCAGATGTTAGGCAACATATCTTGTCACACACTAACTGGGCCAGAGTGAGCTAGCTAGTACACATCTAGTAGGCCTAGACTAATAAACCTCAAGTTCCAACTTCAGTGACCCACTTTCCCCAACAAGGCTCTACCTCCCAAAGACTCCACCAGCAAAGTACTCATCATCCTTTGTACTTCTCAATTATTGTTTTTCTGGACTCAGGTATATTTTGGAATACTGAATCTGTTCTTTGTCTCATGTATCAACCCTGTGCTCCTGCACATGCTACCTAGGCTGGAGAGATTCAGCAAATAACAAGCAAGCCACTGTGTGTTATGATACAGAGATACTGATAACATCCACATGTGGATTTCTTTCTACTATATGGGAAGAAAACCTTCCCTTCAATAGCATATGGAATATAGAAGTACCCCTTCTACCCCTCCTATAATCTATCATTACCTTGATAAATCCTTCTTGTTTGTGGTTTTCCCATACCATATCTTTTTTATTCGGTGTAATAATTATAGTTGATACTCTGCCTTGTGCTATATAGCTTGTGCTTGATTTCTGGTATAGGTTAAGGTAGAGCTGCAAAACGGACTTCATTCATTCTTATTCTGGGTTTCCAAATTCATAATTCTGAGTTTTTTGCTCATAGGGAAGAGCAAGTTTTTTTTTTTTCTTTCATGTCATTCAGTTAGGCTCTTTTCTAAGTGCTTAGCTTCAAAATTGGTGGGCTTTGCCATCTACTTTTGGAATTTTTTGAATAGATCTGGCAAAATGGATGGCTGCCATCAGAACATTAGAAAACAATAGTGTGACAGGAAGCTTGTAAAGAGAATCCAGAGGTCATAAGCTCATAATCTAAAGCAATTCAACAAAACTTTGATGTGCAAAATTTAGTGATGGACAGGTTTGTTTTCTGTTAACCACTTATTGACATTTTACTTTGAGTTTAATGGTTTTGAACACAAGCATAAGAACTTACACTACTGAAATGGTTTGCATTTCTGTATTTTGAATCAGATCCATCATGTAAATACTCTTAAATATACATTCCAACCATTTTTCTACTCTTTCTGATGCTAATTAAATTTTTATAAGTGAATTCTATAACCATACATATACAGCTTTACAAAAACATAAATGAACTTGATATATTTTTAAACAAAAAACATAGAAACTGCATTATGTTTTCAATTTTAAAATTATCTGTTGAGACAATAACCCATGAGCATGAATGAGCTGCTCTGAATGATCTTACCAAGAATTTATTTAATGAAATAAAAGAAGAAATATTTGCTAAGAAATATTTGCACATGTGTAACTTAGGAGGAAAGTTTCCCATTGGCTTTTGCTTACAAGATGTGTGTAAGTACTCAGGTATACTTCGGAAAACTGCATTCAGTGCCATACTATTAAAAGAACAACAGTGTCTAAGAATCTCGTTGCCCTGCCATGTTACAGGAATTGTCCTTTCCTATGCAACTTCCAAACTGATTTGAACCATACACATGCTTTATAAACCTTTACTGTATTACTGCAGCATATCTTTTTAAAAGTAAAACATGTTCTGTCACAACTGGTACATGCTAGACCAAGATGTTTTACTGAAGTTTTGATGGATGTGCTTCATGAAAGATTGATGGACTTTCTTTAACTCAGAAAGCTCTGAGGAAATGAAACAATTTGAGACATTCCAATTTGCAGAAAACTACTGAGGCAGGTCTTCTGACTCATTGTGAAAGAACCAACAAGCCAGATGTTGTTACTCAGTTACTTGTCTACTCCCACCAGACTATACCTGATTCCTGTCATTTCTCAAATAGTATCCTTATAAGCAGAGCCCTTTCCCCTGCTGAGTGCTTTAGCCTCTATCTTGTGAAAGGGCTGAGGCCCCTCACTGTGCTTCAGTAAGCAGTCTGTGTATGCTGAGATCAAGTCTAGTTTGCTTTTCTCCCTTACTTTGCTTACATTCACATCATTTACAGTACTTGATATTTGCCAGCATAGGTTATGATTTCTTAATACCAAAGAGAAAATATACACCATAAAAAGAGTAAAAGGGGTGAATTTATATTTAATAGCCATTTACACTTTAAAAGATAAAACTCATTAAAAAGAAAATCCACTGAATGTGAAGCACTGCATGAACACATGTAAATGTGTATATATGCATGTGTCTGTACACATGTATGATAAATGGAATATATTAAGAATGCTTGGGCTGTAGAGATGGCTTAGTGGTTAAGCGCTTGCCTGTGAAGCCTAAGGACCCCAGTTCGAGGCTCGGTTCCCCAGGTGCCACGTTAGCCAGATGCACAAGGGGGCGCACGCATCTGGAGTTCGTTTGCAGAGGCTGGAAGCCCTGGCGCGCCCATTCTCTCTCTCTCCCTCTATCTGTCTTTCTGTGTCTGTCGCTCTCAAATAAATAAATAAATAATTTAAAAAAATAAATAAAAAATAAAAAAATAAAAAAGAATGCTTATCACTCAACAGTTAGATGAAATACAAATCAATTTAAAATCAAATAACAAATCTGAATAGGCATTTGCAAGTGAAATATATAAATGAGCAATTACCATATCATATCAGTACTCATCACAAAATGAAAATTTTAAATTTTAAAAGGAAATTGAAACTACTAAAAAAGGTACAAACACACTAAAATAGTTACAATTTAAAAATATTTTTATGTAAATGTTAGCATATATGCACAGAAAGGAAAACTTTCACATATTGCTGGTGTGTTAAATGGCACAACCACTTTGAAAATAATTTTGAAGCTTCTGAAAGATGAACATCCACCTATTATATTGTGTAAGTATTATCATTACAATAAAGAAAGCATGGCTTATAACAAGAGGTTATTTGCTTTAGATAACTCCAAAGTGTAGTCATTCCAATGTTGCAGTGAAAGAATGGATAAGTAACTTGCTTTATATTCATATAATTAAATGCTATCAGTAATGAAAGGATGTGGAAAAATCTCCAAAGCACCATATTGAGGGAAACATGCTTGATAATAAAGTATATATATTATTATTTTTTATATGAAGTTCAAGAAAAGGGCAAATAATCTAAAATTCTAAATATTGACTGCTTTAATAGATTAAGATTTCATAGGAAGAAAGAACACATAAATATTTTATAATGTCATAATTGTTGTATATCTGCAATAAACTTCCCAAGTTGTTATTTTAGAATACAAAAAATTATGCACTTGAGTTTTTTTTTAAATTTTTATTTATTTATTTTTTTAATTTACTTGAGAGTGACAGATAGAGTGAGAAGTAGGCAGATAGAGAGAATGGGTGTGCCAGGGCCTAAAGCCACTACAAACAAACTCCAGAAGCATATGCCACATTGTGCATCTGGCTTACATGTATCCTGGGGAATCGAGCATCAAACCAGGATCCTTTGGCTTCACAGGCAAGCAGTTAACCACTAAGCCATCTCGCCAGACCAAGTTTTATTTTATTTTTTTTAACCACAGCTGGTAAGCTTAAAAAAATGTAAATGATAACAAAATTACAATGTTAAGAGGGCTTATATTATGGCTTATTCTTGTACATTTCTTCATGAACACAGATTAGATGAGCATTTTTGTTGAGTTACAGCTTTCAATTGGGATGTGTTATGTTAAAATTTGTTCATCGTTTCCTTCCCATTCCTTCCCTTCCTTTAACTTTCCCCTACCAGTTTATTCTTTTCTTTTCCTTTCCTTTCCTTTCCTTTCCTTTCCTTTCCTTTCCTTTCCTTTCCTTTCCTTTCCTTTCCTTTCCTTTCCGTTCCTTTCCTTTCCTTTCATGTCCTTTCCCTAATGAAGTATGATAGTTCAGAACTTATACCATAAATTCTTGTATGAGTTACAAGATGATAGATATGTAATAATACACCATAAAGCTAAGGCTGAGAAACATAAAAATGACTGAAATAAAAAAAAAATCCTGTATTCAAAGTGTAAAAATTGTGTGATTCAATCTTTGTTAACAATTACTACAGTCAGAATGTACTAAAAACTTACGTGATTCTTATGGCTTTACTGTCATGATGAAGAAAAAATTCATTGTGAATAAACTTGATTTACTGATTGGTATTTTCTCAGAGACAATTAGAATTGAACAAACCTAAAGTTCTCTTTGTTACATTAAGCATGTAGAAAATACAAACCTAGAATAGGAAGCTGAGTGTGTTTAATAATGGGAAAATTGGATAAACATGATGAATGTCTTCTAAAACATCACATAGGAGGAAAATTTTATGTTATCACATGGTGTAAAACAAAATAAAAGGCCCTTGGAGGGAACACCTGAGCCACAAAACACTGGAGAGGGTATGATGAAGACTGACCTTAATCTTCTACAATCTCTCTCTCTCCCTCTCTCTCTCTCTCTCCCTCTCTCTCTCTCTCTCTCTCTCTCTCTCTCTCTCTCTCCTTTCTAACTCTTTTATATTACTTATCTTTTTCTTCCTTTTCTTAGTAGGCACTGACCTGTAAATCCCTGTACCAGCAAGTGGCTATCATCCACAATGAGCTTTAGATCAGAGACACATACAAGGTTTCCTAAGAGAAAGACAGGTTCTGTCAGAGTACTTGGTGACCCACCAAAGGTCAGTGGTAAGACCCTACCGCTGAAGACACCTTATGTGGTTGACATGTAAAATGGAATGGCATGGTTGGAAGTTGGAAGAGAGTCAGTCCACAGACAGTCAGTGCATCTAGTGCCAGAAGGTCCTACATGGGTGACTGGGGGAAAATGACCAATATCTGTCCAAGCAACTCATGGTCTAACCTACTTAGCAGCAAATAACTTGTTGTGATGCTCACACAAGAGCAATAGTGGCACATAGCCATGGTGGGAATCCAAATGCTCTTGATTTGGCTAACTGATCCCCTCAGTGGCATGGGACCCATAGCTGGAGCTGGGAAACAAGTCAGAACCATATCCAAACATAAGCCTGCTCTCCATTATCAAGCTACCACCAATCGTGGTCTACAAGAGGGCCTACATCTATTAAATTCTCTACAAAAAAATAAGGATTATCTCATTTGTCTGGTGCTAACTTACTCTCTGTTGGAGAATCTGCTTCTCTTTTTCAGACAGATGTAGATCCTAAGGAGAGAGCCACCCCATCATACCTCAAAAGGCCCCCAGCTGAAACTAAGAACAATTGGCAAAACAAGCAAGTGTGTTGTTTTGTTAGTGAACCAGGTACAAGCACAAGGGTCAAGGAGACCAACCCAGAGAAAAATCAACTCCTACCAAATCAGAGATACAGAGCCTCAGAGGCCCCCAACACATCATCACTGAAGCAGACCAAAAATGAACCCAACATGGCTCAGGGAAATGATATGCAGAGATGTTTACCCTACCCATAACTGTGGGCTAACTCCAGAATGCATGACCCATGTACCTCAACAAGGAGGGGCCAAGGAGAGGGGGTAGGTCATGAATGAGTTTAATAATGGTACCAAATTGACCGTATTCGCTGAATACAAAACTAATTAATAAAAAATGAAAAAAATAAACAACTAGTTAAAATAAAAAATTGAAAGATTATTTTAGCTCTACTTATGGAAGAATTTTAGATTACAGCATCTTGAAATGTGAAAGCCTTGATCTATAAGTTGCCTAATGCCTTGTCTCATGTATAACACCAGTTGTGAGCAACTACTGGTTAAGCAACATTTGGAATATTTAAAATATGGCATAATGAGCAGAATAAGTCTGCAAAGTCTAATCTTTCTAAACACTGTAATTGGAAGTCAATTTTACTTTTAAAATTGAAAAGGCAAAATGATTTTTATAATTATATTTCTGCACAAACTACCAAAAGAAGAATAATCATAACATATTGAGAAAAGCATTTTCATCAATTAAGTAAAAAGTGAAAATTTTGAGATTATTTTGTTTCAAATTACATATGTTAAGAGATATCTTTTCATTATTCTATTCATCAGTGTTTATTTTCTTTATTTATATGTTTGGTTAGTTAGAGGTAAGGTCTTATTGTAGCCCAGGATGACCTAGAAGTCATCCTATAGCCCAGGATTGCTTCAAACTTACAGTGATCCTCATACCTCAGCCTCCCAGGTTCTGGGATTAATGGGGTACACCACCACCTTGTCTATTCATTAGTTTTCTAAGGAATGTAACTCTGGCACAAATTTTTATTCCTCCAAAATAAAACAGCATAGCTATAGCACTTAGAAATATCTAGGCACACTAACACCAATGCTAATTATTCATTTTTAGTTCATTTGTGTAGTTCACATATTTGTTTTCTTTTACTAGACATATATTTGCTGCTACTTTGATAGGAACTTAGTGTATTTTTCTGCCATTGACCTCTACCCAATTCACCCAAGAATGAAGTAGTAAATTTATATAATGAGACATGGAAGCCAGTGAAATTATGTGAATAAACATGTATCTATGTGTTAACTTTCCTAATCATTAGCCATATAATCTAACATTTAGTGCACAATTTATTGTTATTGTGATTCAGTTCTTCTGTCTATAAAATGGGGATATAAATCACATCCACTCATAGTTTTATTTATTCATTTGAGAGAGAGAGAAAGAGAGGGAGACAGAGAAAGAAGGGACACACAGATACCTCCTGTCATTGTAAGTGAACTCCAGTTGCATGCCACTTTGTGGACCTGGCTCTACCTTGGTATTTGGGAATTGGACCAAGAGAGCAGACTTTGCAGGTAAACACCTTTATCCACTGAGCCATCTTCCAAACCCTCAATAAGGTTTTATCAGGATCAAATCATTTTACACATACACATACATACAAACCATATGTACATATATGCATTTATATATGTATACATATAGATATATATGCATATATATGTATATTTTTTAAACTAATTTGCTAAAAAAATATTCACATCATGATGGCAATGATATTGCACATGTACAGTGACAGCAAAAAGTGTTAAGAATAAAAATTATTGAGAATTTCAGAATTTATGGGCATAGGCAGAATTTCACAGCAACATATACACCCTTCCCCTGAAGCTAATATTGTTAATATCTTGCCTGAGAAATCTGCTTTTCAGGTAATACTCAATGACAGCAGAGGCAATTTCAAATGTAGCACTTAAAGGGTGGCTGTTGTAAACAGCTCCATGTTGCTGGAATGAACATCCAAACCAAACATAGTTTAAAGGAGAAAATTATTTATTTCAAGCTTACAGAACCAGAGGTAGTTTCATAGAGGTGTAAGAAGCTGGCTCCCTTTCACAAATCCAAGCAGAGAGAAAAACTAGAGCAAGCTAAACACCAGCATCAGCACAAACACTGAAAAGCAGCAAGCACAAACCAGCAGCAAGTAGGGACTCTGCAGAGGTCTGAACTCTCTACATACCTTTGGGATGGAATTCAGACCCTTCCCTAAGCACATCTTTGAGCTTAACACAAGAGTCTGGACCCAGTGATATCTACTCCAGCCAGGTGACTAGAGATCAAGGGTACAAGCTTTAATAAAACACATGATTCTATGGGGGACATATATTCAAGCTACCATAGTTTCTTTTGGCATAGATGTCTTATACCTGATAATTTTTTATAGTATTAGAAACCGCTGCCCAGACATAATATTTTTTAAAAGTTTCTTTTTATTGATAACTTCCATAATTATAGACAATAAACCATGGTAACCACCCACCCCAATTTCCCCTTTGCAACTCTATTCTCCTTCATACTCCATTCCCTCTCAATCAGGCTGTCTTTTATTTTTATGTCATCATTTTTTCCTCCTATTATAATGCTCTTGTGTTGGAAGTGTCAGGCACTGCAAGGTCATGGATGTCCAGGCACTTTTATGTCTGGAGGAGTGTGTTGCAAGGAGTCCTACTCTTCCTTTGGATCTTACATTCTTTTTTATTAGTTATGTACACAGTGTGTATATAGTCATGTTGATACCATTGCCATTTGTGTCCAGTTTTGTGGCCTCCACCCTAACCTTACCCTCCCCTCCCACCCCACCCTCCCTATTGTCTGGTTCTCGGGAGATGCTTATTAGGTATGCCAGCATCTCAAGCAGAATCAGGTTCGGAATCATAGATGAGTGAGTGCAGGTGGAGCTATGCTGACCTCCCTGGGTCTACACATGGGGGTAGGGGACGGCAGCAAATGGGATGGTGTTTTTGAGCCAGGAGGCAAAGGAGGCTGGCTCCCTGGCTTGGGTCTGAGCACAGGGGGGGTAGTGGAAAGTGGGATGGTGTTCATGCACCTGGAGGTGTGGATGGAGCTATGCTGTCTTGCCTGGGTCCCCTTGCCTGTAGTTAGTGCAGGAGCTTCCTGAGGCTGGGACTATGGTTCAAATGGCTACTGGAGGGGATTGGGGGTCTGGTAGGCTACCTGAGAGCACAGGAATCAGCCGATTTCCTTCTCTGCTCCCCATCCCCCGCCTACTGATGTCTATTATAGTCTGCTCCCCCTAGAAGACCCAGTGAACCATCAATCTCTTGCCTTTCCTTCCCCTGGAGATGTGGCATGTTTAGGGACTCACCATCTTGACTGAAAGACGGCTCTTACATTCTTTCTGCCACCTCTTCCACAATTAACCCTGAACCTTGGAAAGTGTGATAGAGATATTTCATTGCTGAGTACTCCTTTGTTCCTTCTTCCCAGCACTATGATGCCTTCTAAAGTCATAGCAAGATCACCATCATCCAAAACGAGAAGCTGCTCTACCTAAAAGTGAGAGTAGCATTAATGAATATGTATGAACATTAAGAAAAGTACTTACTGGAGAATTTGTTGATCATAGTATATACATTTAGCAAGACACCAGCTGGCATTACACCCCTAGAGCTCATGACTTCCCCTGCCATAGGTTTTCAGAATCAGGCATGTATTCCCTCCTGTGGAGCAGGACCCCAGTCCAATGTGGTTGGTTTTCCCCATAACAAACAGACCACTATTGTACCCGTTGTCTCATTTGGACTGTCTGGCCAAATTTAAGGCTTGCAGTATCCACTGTTGTTTAACTCCACTGGTGATTTCTCTCTCGCCCATGGAATTGCATGCAGCATAGCTTTTTTCCAGCTTTCTGTCATCTGCTATACCCAGAGGAGGTTTGTAGCTCAGTTCCAGCAGGATTCTTCAGTGACTTTTTAGGCCAGGTATGTGGAGTCCTTTGCATTAGGGTCTTCCCATCTGTTCTTGGTGGGAAAACAAGAACCTCAGCAAAAGTTTGTAACGTTTGGGGAAGTATCAGGGAACTCCTTGGCCAAAAACTCACTGGAATGTATCCCATCCCCGGCACTGCAAATTTTATGGTAATGATTGATGGCTTCTGGTGTGCCAATGTCCAAAAAAGTAATTTTCTATATGCCTTATTCATACCATCTTATATTTTGATTAGCTCTCTCCCCACCTTTCCTCTGCTCAGTCTCTTCCCCTGACCTCACTAGGCCTTTCTACCCCCAGTAATCTGTTCTTCTACATATATATCTCCATCCTCTTATGAACCCCACTCCTCCCTCCCTTTCTATTTTATTTCTCATTGATTGGCCTCTGAGAATGAGTATTATTCCAACTCACATAGAAATCCAAACATTTGTAGGATCCACACATTAGAGAGAACATGTGACATTTGGATTTCTGGGCCTGATTTGCCTCACTGAGTATAATTCTTTCCTGATAGATCCATGTCCATGGAAATGTCATAATTTTATATTTTCTTTACTTGTGAATATAACTCCATTGTATGAATGTACCACATCTTCATTATCCACTCATTAGTTAAGGGACATCCAGGTTGGTTCCATTTCCTCACTATTGTGAACAGAGTGGCAATAAACATGGTTGAACAAGTATCTCTAAGGTAATGGGACGAGTCCTTAGGATTTATGCCTAGGAGTGCTATAGCTGGGTCACATGGCAAGTCTATTTTCAGCTGTCTCAGGAACCTCAACACTGATTTCCATAATGGCTGTACCAGGTTGCATTCCCACCAACAGTGGAGAAGAGTTCCTCTTTATCTGCATTCTCACCAACATTTATGGTCATTTGTTTTCATGATGGTAGCCATTCTGACAGGAGTGAGATGGAATCTCAATGTAGTTTTAATTTGCATTTTCCTGATGTCTAAGAATGTAGAACAATTTTTGAAATGTTTATGTGCCATCTGTATTTCTTCTTTAGAAAACTATATTTAGTTCCATGGCCCTTTATTTAATTGAGGTGTTTGATTTCTTATTATTTAGTTTTGGAATTCTTTGTATATCCTGGAGTGTAATCCTCTATCAGACATATAGCTGGCAAAGATTTTATCCCATCCAGTAGGTTGTCTCTTTGTTATATTCACATTATCCTTTGCTATATAAAAGATTTTTAATTTCATGAGAGTCCATTGGTTAACTAATGGCTTTGTTCCCTGAGTAAATGGGGTTATTTATATTCAGAAAGTTGTCGCCTATGCCAATATGTTGAAGGGTTTTGTCTACATTTTCCTCTAAGAGTTTCAGAGTTTCTGGTCTGATATTAAGGTCTTGGATCCATTTGTACTTAATTCTTGTGAAAAGAGAGAGATAACTACCTATTTTCATCCTTCTACAGATATATATCTGGTCTCCACAGGACCATTTGTTGAAGAGGCTATCTTTTCTCCAATGAGTATTTTTGGCATTTTTGTCAAAGATAAGGTAGCTATAGCTGCCTGGATTTACATCTGGGTCCTCTATCTTGTTCCTTTGATCTACGAGTGTGTTTTTGTGCCAATATCAAGCTGTTTTTGTAACTATGGCCCTGTAATTTAGGTTAAAATCAGATACGGTGGGCTGGAGGGATGGATTGGCAGTTAATGCATTTGTATGCAATGCCAAAGGACTCAGGTTGGATTCCCCAGGACCCACATTAGCCAAATACACAAGGGGGTGCATGCATCTAGAGTTTGTTCAAAGTGGCTGGAGCTCTGGAACACCAATTCTCTCTCTCTCTCTCTCTCTCACACACACACACACCCTCTTTATCTCTGTCAAACAAATAAATAGAAATATAAATAAAACAGGTATGTTGATACTATCAGCCTTATTTTTGTTGCTCAAAATTGTTTTAGATATTTGAGGTTTTTCTTTGCTTTCAAATGAATTTTAGGATTTTATTTTTCCTATTTCTATGAAGAATGTGGTTGGAATTTTGATGGAGGTTGTATTAAATGTGTAGATTTCTTTTTGGTAAGATTGACATTTTCACAATATTGATTCTACCAATCCAAGAATATGGGATGTCTTTCCATTTCCTAGTGTCTTATGCAATATCTGTCTTGAGTGTTTTAAAGTTTTCATTGTAGAGATGCCTCACTTTCTCGATTAGGTTTATTCCAAAGTATTTTACATTTTTATGATGCAATTGTGAATGACAATAATTGCCTGATTTCATCCTTAGTGTGTTTGTTGTTAGCATATAGTAAGGCTACTGATTTCTGTGTGTTTATTTTGTATTCTGCTATATTGCTATAAGTGTTTATCATTTCTAACAGTTTGATGGTAGAGTTTTTAGGTGCTTTATGCATCAAATCATAACATCTGCACATAATGATAATTTGATCTCTTCCTTTCCAATTTGTATCCCTTTTATGAGTGTCTGTTGTCATATTGCTATAGCTAAGACTTCTAGTACTATATTAAATAGCTGTGCAGACAGTGGACACCCTTGTCTTATTCCTTATTTTCAGGGAAAATCTTCAAGTGTTTCCCCATTTAGTATTATATTGGCTATAGGTGTGTCATAAATAGCCTTTATTATGTTGAGATATGTTCCTTCCCAGTTTTTGTAGGGCTTTTACCATGAAGGGATGTTGGGTTTTGTTGAATGCCTTTGTTTGCACCTATCATGATAATCATGTGATTTTTTGTCCTTCAGGCTATTCATATATTGTATCATATTCATGGATTTGTCTATGTTGAACCATCCATGCATCTTTAGAATAAAGCATACTTGGTTGGGGTAAATAATCTTTATGATATATTTTTATATTCTGTTTGCCAATATTTTTTGAAAATTTTTGCATCTATGTTTACAAGGGAGATTGGTCTGTAAATTTCTCATTTTGTACTGTCTTTGTCTGGTTTTGGTTTCAGGGTGATGCAGGTTTCATAGATGGAGATTGGTAGAATTCCTCCTTTTATATTTTAAGGAAATGTTTGAGAAACATTGCTATTAGTTCTTGCATGAAGGTCTGATAAAATTCACCAGTGAAGTCATCTGGGCCTGGACAATTTTTAGTTGGGAGATTTTTATAACTGTTGGGATTTCCATATTTGTTATAGGTCTATTTAAGTGGTTAGGCTCATCTTTATTTAAGTTTTGTGGGTCATATAAATTAGGGAAATCATCCATTTCTTTCATATTTTCAAACTTAGTAGAGTATATGTTCTTAAAGTATTTCCCTATGGTTTTCAGAATTTCTTTGATATCTGTTGCAAAGATATGTTGGTCAACTCAAGTTTTATTAATCTGTGTCTCTTCTCTCTTTCAGCATTGATAAGGGTTTATCAATCTTGTTTATCCTTTCAAAAAACCAACTCTTTGTTTTATGGATTCTTTGGTTATTTTTAATGTTGTTGTTGTTATTCTTTTGGTTATTACTTCATTAGTTTCTGACCTAATCTTTATTATTTCTTCCAGTCTACTGATTTTTAGTTTGCCTTGTTCTTCTTTTTCCAAAGCCTTAAGATGAAACATTAAGTTGTTTACTTGAGACCTTTCTAATTTCTTTTTTCTAAATTTTTGTCTATTTTTTTATTTATTTGAGAGTGACAGACAGAGAAAGAAAGAGGCACATATATAGAGAGAATGGGCATGCCAGGGCTTCCAGCTACTTCAAATGAATTCCAGATGCTTGCGCCCCTTGTGCATCTGGCTAACGTGGGTCCTGGGTTATCAAGCCTTGAACCAGGGTCACTAGGCTTCACAGACAAGTGCTTAACTGATAAGCCACCTCTTCACCCCCTAATTTCTTAGTATAGGCATTTAAAGCTATAAATTTCCCTCTTAGGACTGCCTTAATTGTATCCCAAAAGTTTTTGGTATGTTTTGTTGTCATTGTCATTTGATTCTATGAATTTCTTGATTTCTTCATTGACCCATTCATCCTTTAGTATTGTATTGTTTAGTTTCCATGATTTTTGTATGTTCAATAGCTTTTCTTCCTGTTAATTTGTAGATTAATCCCATTGTGATCAGATAGAGTGCAAGGAATTATTTAAATTCTCCTGTATTTGTTAAGATTTGCTCTGTGTCCTAATATATAGTCTATTTTAAAGAATGTTGCATGTGCTGCTGATAAGAATGTGTGTTCTGATATGGAAACCTACATTTTTTGTGACAATGTAACACACAGGAGCCAGAGATTGTTACTAGAAAATTTCCAGTGCCAGGCATGGGATACTGTCCAGTGAATTGTTGGCCAGGGAGGTCCCTGATGCCCCCAAAACATTACAGGCCATTTCCAAGGGTCTTAGTTTCCCACCAGGAATAGATGGTAAGACACTATTGCTGAACATACTTGGGCTGCAAGGTCACTGAGAATCCTTGCTAGAACTGAGCTGAAGATGTCCTCCATGTAGATCAGATGACAGAAAGCTGAAAAAATCCACATTTCATGCAGTCCAATGGGAGAGAGAGGAATTACCACTTCAGATACCCAACAGAGGATACTGCAAGCCTTATAGTTGGCCAGCCAGGCCAAATGAGCCAACCGGTGCAATAGTGGCACATCTGTTATAGGGGAAACCAATCACCCTCTAATTTGATTGGGGGCCCACACCATGGGAGGTAATACATCCCTAATACTGGAAACCTACAACAGGGGTAGTCATGAACCCTAGGGATGTAAAGTCTGCTGCTCTCTAGCTCAATGTATATACTATGCTCACCAAACTGCCCAGTAAACACTTCTCTTTATTTTCAAACCCATATGTTAATGTGACTCTCACTTTTGGTTAGAGAGAATTCTCTTTTCAGATGGCAGTGAACTTGGGATGACTCAGAATGCACCATGGTACTGAGAAGAAGTGAGAGTTGTGCTCAGAACTGAAATATCTCAATCACACCTTCCAAGGCTCTGGGTCCATTGCAGAAGAGGTGGCAGAAAGAATGTAAGAGCCAAAGGAAGGGTAGGACTCCTTACAATGTGTTCTTCCAGACCCAAAATGGCCTGGATATCCATGATCTCACAGTGCTTAACACTACCAGAATAAGACCATCATAATGGGAAGAAAAGATCATGACATCAAAATAAAAGATTGACTGATCGAGAGGGGGAGTTTATATGCTTGAGAGTAGAGTTTCAAAGGGGAAAGTGAGGGGAGGGAAAAAAATTACCATGGGATATTGTTTACAGTTATGGAAGTTATCAATAAAAATATATTAAAAATTAAAAAAAGAATGTGTGTTCTGCAGCATTTGGATGAAATATTATGTAGATATATGTTAGATTAATTTGTTCTATGACCTCTTTTAATCCAGATACTTCTCTGCTTATTTTTTGCCAGGATGACTTGTCAGTTGATGAGAATGGGTGATAAACTCACCCACTACAAATGTGTTTGGTGTTATCTGCAACCTTAATTCTAATTGTGTTTGATGAAACTGGGATCCCCCATGTTAGGTGCATATATGTTTAGGATTATAATGTCCTCCTATTATAGTTTTCTTTTAAAAAATAAATGTAATCAATCAATCAAAGACCTTCCTTAGCTTTCCTAACTAATTTTGGTTTGAAGTCTACCCTGTCTGATATTAGGGTAGCAACACCTGCTTTTTTCTAGGTTCATTTGCCTGAAACACTGTTTTCCATGCTTTCAACCTAAGATAATGTCCATTTTGTGGAAAGGTTAGTTTCTTGGAGTCAACAAATAGATGGATCTTGTTTTTTTTTTAATGTTTTATTTAATTTATTTATCTATTTATTTGACACAGAGAGAGAGTGAGAGGGAGAGCAAGAGAGAGAGAGAGAGAATGGGCATGCCAGGGCCTCCAGCCATTGCAAATGGACTCCAGATGCATCTGGCTAACATGGGTCCTGGGGAATTGAACCTGGGTCCTTTGCTGTAGCAGACAAACACTTTAACTGCTAAGACATCCCTCCAGCCTAGATCTTGTTTTTTAACCCAATCTTCAAACCTGTGTCTTTTGTTTGGAGCATTGAAGCCATTAATATTAAGAGCTAGTATTGAAAGGTGTGTATTTATTCTTGCCATTATTTTTGTTTTGTAGATCTTTCAGTTTTCCTTTACTTTCTTGTATTTACTAGTATTTGAATATGTTTTGTTTTTTCCAAGCCCATTATGCATGTTCTTTTCTTTCTCTTTAGCTTTGATGATCCTTTCAAGTATTTTCTGTAGGGCAAGTTTAATTTTCATATATTCCTTTAGCCTGCCTTTCATGAGGAATGTCCTTATTTCTGTGTCTATTTGGATGGATAGATTTATAGGACAAAGTAAACTTGGTTGACAGTTAATATGTTTCAGAAGTTTGAATACATTATTCCAAGACCTTCTGGCTTTTAAAGTTTGTGTTGAGTAATCTGTTGTGTTCCTGATGGAATTGCCTTTGTATGTGAATTGATTTTCTCTCTAATTGCTTTCAATATACTTTTTTTGTTTTATATATTTTATTGTTCAATTATAATATGATGATAAGGGATTCCTTCTTGATTTTTGTCTGTTTGGTGTTCTATAGACCTATGTATCTGCATGGGCATCACTTTCCCTATTTGAGGGAAGTATGCTTCTATGATTTTTGTTGAAATTTCCTGTTAATGCCTTTGGAGTGAAATTTTTCTCCTTCTACTATGGCATAATTCTAATGTTTGATGTCTTAATAGTGTCCCAAGTATCTTAAAATTCCCATTCATTCCTTTCTATTAATTTGTCTTTCTATTTGTTTGGACTGTATCAGGTCTGCTACCTGGTCTTCTAGTTTAGATATTTTGTCCTGTCCTTGATCCATCCTATTGGTGAGACTTTCTATAGTCTTTTCTATTTGACTTACTCTGATTTTTATTTCTAGTATTTATGATTGGTGTTTTTACATTATTTCCATTTCAATACTCAGATCTTCTATTGACCTCCTTATTTTATTAAATTGGTTTCCTGTACTTTCTTGGGATTCCTTCTGGATGTCATTTTCTTATTTGATTCCTTTGATTTACTCTTTGATTTCTTTGAACATACATATTATTCTGTGTTGTTTTTTTTTTTTTTTTTTGAAACCTTTGTCAAGAATTTCAACTAAAGCAATCTCACTGGAGGTCATTTCTGATAGATTTATAATTTTGATGGGATTGTATGGTCTTGAGTTTTTGTGTTTCTTGTATTATAGTACAGAAAAGTTTGCATCTTGAGTTAATTTGATTCTTGGGATTTATAATTATCTGTGATGTTATTTGCTGTGTAAATCTGACTTTATATATCTTCTGTGTAGGAGTTTAGTAGCTCTTTTCCTCCAAGAGAAACAGCATAAGTGATCTAGGTGTTGAGTTTGCCTGTTATTCAAGTATTGTAGATGACTGAGCGTTGCAAATTACTGTCAAATTCTAAAATTCAACTGAGCAATACACAGATATAATCAAAACCAGCACATAATACTTATACAAGTGTGAGGCTTAAAATAAATAAATAATATAATAAACCCAAAGTACCTAACGGTATGTATTGCCCCATACCCTTAATCCTATCAAATAGGAGGTTGAGATTTCTGGTCTAAAATGGGTCTAAGTCAGCCTGGGGCCAGTCAGGCCCTGCCCCAAATAATGACAGAAAAAAGGTACACTTGGCAACAAATTTTCCCATTATCCATTCTGACTCAAATTTTACCAGTAATAAATTCCTGAATTATTTTAGGGTTTTCTATTATTTTACGTATATATTTGTGTGTGTGTGTGTGTGTGTGTGTGTGTGTGTGTGTGTGTGTGTGTATTAAAGCTTTTTATATATTTGTGTTTGTTTAAAGCAAAGACAGAGAGAGAGAGTGAGCATGGGCACACCAGGGACTTCAGCCACTGCAAATGAAATCCAGTTGCATATGCTACTTTGCGCATCTGGATTTACATAGGTACTGAGGAACTGAAGCCAGGTTGTTGGACATTACAGGTAAGTACCTTAACCACTGGATCATCTCTCCAGCCTGCATTATGACTTTTAAAAACAGGATTTTACGATGTAGCCCAGGCTGTCCTGTTATTTACTATGTATATTACATTGTTCTCAAAGTTTTTAATTCTCTTGCCTCTTCCTTCTGAATGCTGGAATTACAGGGGAGCAAAAAAAATCCTGCTATTTTTTAAAAATTTTAAATTTGTTATACTTTATCATCATAAATGTGTATTAAAACTTAAATTTTTAAAGGTACATTACTCTTTTTACTATCAAAAATTAACATTTCTTGGGCTGGAGGGATTGCTTAGTGATTAAGGCATTTGCCTGCAAAGCCAAAGGACCCAGGTTCGATTACCCAGTACCCATATTAGCCAGATTCACAAGAGGGTGCAAGCATCTGGATTTCATTTGCAGTGGCTGGAGGCCCTGGCTTGATCGCTCACGCTCTCTCTCTCTCTCTCTCTCTCTCTCTCTCTCTCTCTTTTTCTCTGTCAAATAAATAATTAAAGATAAAACATCAAAATTAACATTTCTTGATAAATATAATCAACACAGAATTTAAATCATAATTTTAATCTTGCAAATAACTCGTATAGTAATTTATAAGGCACATGTTTCCCAGATTTAAATAGTATTTCTCAAAGGCTACAATGATTTAAATATGCAAATGCCAATTTATGAAAAAAAAATGCTGCCTCTGAGTTGCTTGTGTATGTGTGCCTGAAAAGATGCTCCAGCTCCACACCTTGTAAGAACATTGTTAGTCCATTTTTCATTCAGTATTTCAATGCAAATGAAAGTAACACCTGAATTTCTGAATATAGTTACAAGCCAAATTCTCTATTAATAGTGGATCTTAAATGAAAAACTAAAGCATTAATCAAACAAACATTGAATATATTATGAGAAGAAAAACTGAAAAGATCTATTAGTCACTTTTACAACCAAACAAGTGACAGCAGAAAAGACTGTTTTCAATTGTGCAATATATTTTCACTGTAAGCTATGGGACTATTTTACGAGAAGTGTTACATTCATTAGTCAAAGATAGGTCTAGTAGAAAAGCAAAATTTGGGATGGAGAGATGGCTTAGTGGGTAAGGCACTTGCCTGCAAATCCTAAAGACTCATATTCCAGTCTTCAGGTCCCATGTAAGCAAGACATACAAGGTGATGCAAGTGTGTAAGGTTGTACATACAAACCAGGTGGTTGTTGTAGTCAGGTTCAGATTTCTGGCAGAAATCACCCAACCAATAGCATCACCTAGGGAAAAAAAAAAAAAAAAAAGTCTACTTTTGGATTAGAGTCAAGGGGAAGCTCCATGATGGCAGGAGAAAATGATGGCATGAGCAGAAGGTAGACAACACCCCCTGGCCAACATAAGGTGAACAATAGCAACAGGAGAGTGTGCCAAACACTGGCAATGGGACACTGGCTATAATACCCATAAGCCTTCCTCAAACAGTACACTGCCTCCAGAAGGCATCAATTCCCAAATCTCCATCAGCAATGAACCTAACATTCAGAACACCTAACTTCATGGGGGCTACCAGGATCAAACCACCACAGTGGCATACGCATCTTGAGTTCGATTGCAATGGCTGCACATCCTGGAGCACCAATTCTCAATCTCTTGCTCATACAGAAATTACAAAAAAATAAATGAAGAGTAGAATTTGCTTACCAATAAAAAGCAAGTGGAAGTATTTCAAATATGAGGCTAGAAAAAAATGGCTCAGTAGTTAAGAGTGCTTAGTATATAAGCATGAGAATCTTATAAGGCCTGAGTTTGATTCACACCGCTCCTTCAAAAAGCTGATTGTAGGGCTGGAGAGATGGCTTAGCGGTTAAGTGCTTGCCTGTGAAGTCTAAGGACCCCGGTTCGAGGCTCAGTTCCCCAGGTCCCACGTTAGCCAGATGCACAAGGGGGCGCACGCGTCTGGAGTTTGTTTGCAGAGGCTGGAAGCCCTGGTGCGCCCATTCTCTCTCTCTCCCTCTATCTGTCTTTCTCTCTGTGTCTGTCGCTCTCAAATAAATAATTAAAAATTTAAAAAAAAAATAAAGCTGATTGTATCCACGAACACCTGTAACCTCAGGCATCTAGGACATAGGCTAGAGAATTCTTAAGGCTCACAGGTTAGTCAGTCTGACCTAAAAACGAAACAGAAATGAACAAACAAAAGAAGAGAGCACCAAGTTCAGTGAGAGACTGTTTCAAGGAAAAAACATGGAGAGACAATACAGAAAAACATCTAATGCTCTTATCAGGCCTCCATTCATGTGCAAACAGGGTTTGTACATTAGCACATGCCTACATACTTCTTATACATGCACAAACCATACCACATACATAAAACACACATTACAAAATAAAATGAATAAATAGATTTAAAAAATAAAAGAATTTAAAGCACTTTAGATAAGGGGAATACATAACTTTTCTTAAAGAATTTGCTTATGAGTATTTCTCAGTAAGCCATCCAGAATATCAGATCAGATGTAAGTTATGAGATGAGTAGCTGCTTCTAGATCTTATAGCTTGCTGGGACATTCTAAATTAGGAAGCCTTAATTATCCTATAGGTTATATAAAAATAAATTATATGTAATTTTTAATTAACAGCATATGCTGTATGGGTACATCATATGTTGGTTCCCTCTCTTCCCCCAGCCATGTCCCCATTCCACAGGGTACCCCTCTCAGTGAAGTTGCAGGTATTCTCCATAGAGCTGTGTATTATGTGTTGTGGGAGCATATGTGGTAGCTGGGATGGATGTCCCCCAATAGATTCAGGAGTTTTATTCAAGCTTGTAACTTGACTTGAGGTCACTGTGGGTGAATCCTGGGGTCCAGCTCTAGGGTGTTACTGGGGGTGAATCTGAATTCCAGCCTAAGATATGCAGAGTGCTTCATCTCTGCCTGGGGTTCTTGGAATGTGCTTGCTTATGGTGCTGGTGGTGGCATTTCTCACTGTGTGGACCTGTGAAAATGGACCAACTTTTTCTGCCATTATGGAACTTCCCCTGGATCTGTAAGCATCAATAAATTCCTTCCTCCCATAACTTGTGCCTGGTTTGGAAGTTCATCCCAGTAACATTTATTCTTTTAGTAATTTAATTAGCAGAATTAATTAGCATGCAGTTGGAAAACTTTTTAAAGTGTATAGATTTCAATAAAAGTTAGCTACAAAATTAAAATTAGCCAATTATTATCTGCTTCATTAGAAACCTTGTATAAATAAGTGTGGTTCTTACAGGTTACTTTTATGTTATATATTTTTCCCAGATCCTTTTATAATCTGTGCCTTCATAGTTATTATGTCAATACAAAACAGTAATGAGCATTTTAAAATGGCCCAGAATACTCAACTCATTTAATTGAATTTAATATAGTATTTTCATGGTATGTGCTTGAAAAAAAGTTTGGAGACCCCATTGAAGAAATGTTTGTAATATGCTTATCAACATTACTCTGAATATTTCCTCATTTTTTTAGCCATAATCAGCATTTATTTAGTGCTTATTATACACATTGTTTTAGTAAAAACTTTATAAAAACATAATAGTATGGTCCAAGAATTAACTATAGCAGACTTGTGAATCAGAGGAAATGGTGTTTTCCAATTTTTCACAGTTAGTACATTTACACAGCCGGAATTTCGATAGACTGCAGTTCTACCTGCCCTCTAAGTTCACTCTTCCCCCCACTCCACTCTGGTTTCCTTAATAAGCTTATATTTCCTTAATTAGTTTTACTGTTCCATTTTTCAGTATCTTTACATTGTTCCTCCTTATTAAGAAATTTAAGGAACATTGAAGGCTGGCCTGGCTGTGAGTAGCTAGCAAGGAAGAATGTTTTAATTCACAATAGGTGGTGAGAAGGTAAAGCAAATACTTTTCTTGGATACAAATTGAAAAGTAGGAAATAAGAGGTAGATAGATGGCTAAGTGGTTAAGGCACTTGCCTGTGAAGCTTAGGGATTCAGGTTCAGTTTCCCTGTACTCAGGTAAACCAGACGCAAAAGGTGATGCATGTATTTGGAGTTCATTTACAATGGCTAGAAGCCCTGCTGTGCCCATTCTCTAACTCTCACACAAATTTATAGCAAGTAGCTGTAGTGGCTTGACCCAAAGTCCAGGTCCTCAATTCTATTCCATTGGTCTATACTCCTGCTTTTATGCCAGTACTATGCTATTTTCAAGGGAAGGAAATAATAAAATTCAAATTAAGAACAATTCTGAAAATAAGGAATCACAATACTTAATTTGTATTAAAATTATTCTTAAGCAACATCTGTAATAATTTCTTTAAAATAACCTACAAGTTTACATCTTCACATTTAATGTCAATGCCTTGTTGATCTATTTTATAAGAAAAAATTGCACAAATTATGTCCTAATAGAAGTTTGTAGTATTATAATTACCTCTTCTTTTTAATTTTTTTTAAATTTATTTATTAGACAGGGGGTAGAGATAGAGATAGGAGAAAGAGGGCATCCAGCCACTGCAAACTCCAGACACATGTGCCACTTTGTGCATCAGGCTTATGTTGTGCTTGATAATGGAACCTGGATCCTTTGAATTTGTAGGCAACTGCCTTACCTGCTAAGCCATCTGTTAAGCCATGATTACAGCTCTTACAGCAATGAATATTCACTGATTTCTCTGAGCAAAATAAATACAATAAGTATAGTTCTCATATGAAGGCATCTACCTGAAGTACACTTAGTAATTATAGTCAAAATCATTCACCTTCGTATTTTTGCTGATAAATATATTAAAGTTTTATTTCAATAATAATCATGAAGTTAATTAAGAAATACAGAATAAAGTTAAATTGGACTATCAGATGTCCAAATTTTTTCCATCCTTTTTAATTTTTTTTTTATTTGCTATCTGCACAGTGTGTATACATCCATGTTGGTACCATCGTTAGCTTCCTACCTGTCCTACTCCTTCTGAAGGGATCCTCCTCAGCAAAATTTTTACCTGAAACAATATTTTCCAGGAAATATATAGCTTTGATGTATTTCAAGTCACATTCAGGTTTTAGATGATGCAGAAATTTCAATATAACACCATCTTTTCAAGCACAAGATATGAGTTTAAATTATATATAGTACATATATATATATATATATATATATATATATATATATATATATATATATATATATCCTAGTGTCTAGTCCATGAGATACTTGCTGGATATGTAAAGTATCTTGGGTAGATGCAGGATAGGTGTTGTAGATGAGTGAGACTATGTGGCAATATTTTTTCTGTGATTGGGTAAAAATGAATTAACATATACAGGGTAAGGGTTTAATAAAGGAAAATGAATTATGTATACTTAATAGCCACAATATTAAGACACTCTAGAGGTATTCACACTGTAAGGAATTGTCAACAGAACTATGACCCTAGACTAACAGATCAAAGATACAATTAAATCTCTCACCTTTATTTCCAAAATTATTCACATTGTTCATTAATCATCTCTAAATATGGGCCCATATTTTATATTAATTAAGGAACTCATAGTGGGTGTGCCATACAAATTGAACTGTTGCTGGTCTATCATGTTATTTTAACAAGGCTATCAAACTTGATAAATCTCAATTTCCTCCTATACAAATTAGTGATAAGATTATATCAGCTCTTAATGGTCTATAAACTGATATAACATATACATTCAGTGTTTCATATACTGCCTACAATGTAGTAAGCTTTTCAAAAATATTAGCTTGTTCTATTGTTGATATTTTAATTAACAAATAAAATTGTTTTTAAACGGATATGTTAAAATTCAACATGAATAAACAGTTTTGTAAAAGAATTACATTTTATACATCTACATTAAAAAAAAACCTCTTAAAATTAAACCATCAATACCACAAGGAGAAAACAATTTTTGAGGTACAAATGTTACCAAGATACTGAGCAGTATAGTTTATACTCAATGGCAGAATTATTTACTTAGCCAATGAAAGTTTCAGCTAATTAGTAACTTAATTCTAAATGCAAACCCTGTTAAGTTTAAAAATAATGCTAGATATGTTGCTATATGCCTTTAATCCCAGTCCTCAGGAGGCAGGGATAAAAAAAAAAAAAAAAAATCACTGTGAGTTCAATGTTAGCCTGGCCCAATAGAGTGAGTTCCAGGTCAGCCTGGGCTAATGTGGGTTCCTGCTTTGAAAAAAAGTAGAGTGAAAAATAAAATAAAAAATAAATATATTCAACCATTGCATCATTATACTGAATCAATGAATAGTATTTGTAACAGTAACATAATCTAAAAATCTTAGAATATTTAGTAACAAAATTCTCCTTTAGCGCCCACATCGTATAGTCAGCATATTTGACTACTACTTACCTTCCTTTATATTTGATAATATTATTTATTTATCTATTTATTTTAATTTTTTATTTACTTGAACATGTGTATACTTGTATAAGCATGCCAGGGTCTCTGGCTAAATGCATCTGTCTTTATGTGAGTGCTAGGAATTTGAACTCGGTTTCAAATTTAGACTGACAGCCTTGGCAAGAAAACTCCTTTAACCACTGAGACACCTCTCCAGCCCTCTTTATTTAATCTCCCTCTTTTTGTCAAAAACACAATCTTTACTGGATCAGATCACCCATCATAGCCTCTGTTAATTCTTGGTAACTAGTTAAATGTCAAACGAGTATTATTTTTTCAGTTTTATCAATGAAAGATGCATACATTGTGTTACTATGATGTGGGAGGAATTAGTGCATATGTGTTGTCTTGATTTTGTTTTATATGAAGGGTACCATTGTTACAATACAGTCCTAAAAGACTGATGATATTGATATGCTCAAGAGACACAGCATGTGGTGGTGCTGTTTGGATTTTGGAAGTGCCATACACTATAATTAGTTTTACTGCTTAAATGTATGAATCAGGTTACTTGATAGGCTTTTAGTTTTGAATGGGACTCGAAATTGGAGATTTTAATAGAAGATTGAGGCCATGATACATGTTGCCCTGCTACTTGAGACATATGAGTCATAGCTGTATTTCTGCAATAGTATCAGAAGAAACCAAGGTATAAAAATAATAGCATGCAACTTCTCTAAAGAAATCAATAGGTAAATTACACAGCATATTCTTGATAATTCCAGAGAAAGAGTCTGCTTCATGTAAGAGAGAACTGTGTTTCAGTTGAAAGCAGCTCAATCAGAAACAAGGCATGATTACAGGGCATCAAGTGGAAGTTTTAAGATATTCAATTTTTTGTTTATTTTTATTTATTTATTTGAGAGCAAACAGAGAGAGAGAAAGAGAGGGGGGGGGAGAGGGAGAGAATGGGCTAAACAAGACCTCCAGCCACAGCAAATGAACTCCAGACACGTGTGCCACCTTGTGCACCTGGCTTACGTGGGACCTGGGGAATCGAGCCTCAAACTGGGGTCCTTATGCTTCCCAGGCAATCCCTTAAACGCTAAGACATGTATTCAAGATATTTAAATGTTTAGTCTTTAATTTCATATTTGTTTGCTTGTACTTCTGATATATCATCTCCACCTTTGATATCCATAGCAATTTCAAGTTTTGATTATACACAACTTTAAGATGAACTGCTCTGTGATTTCAGACTAGAAAAAAAAATTGATAGTAACGTAAGTATAGAACAGGACAGTGAGTAAGAGAGATAGCGTGGGGAGTTTGTTTGCAAATTTAATTACAATAACTTTCCTTTTGTTATTAACTCTTCTGTTTATTCTTCCTTTCACACATCAAGCTAAGACATTTTCATTAATTTTGTCACTGGACAATGAGAAAAGAGGATGCAGTAAAAGCTTGATAAGTATCAGTCCTGTATTGGAAAATAGCATAATGATTTAGTAAGTTTTGCTATTGTATGAAGAAGTGATTAAACTTCATCAAAATCTTTCAATATGTCCTATGTCAAAATTTGTGATTTGTCTTTAGGAAAAAGACAACATTAGAAAAAAACAGGTAACAGCATAAGAGATGCTAGTTGTACATTCTAAAATTGAAACGTTAATATTTATCACAGATAAATAATATTGGAAGTGACTAAAATAAAAAAAAAATAGCATCCCATATAATGGAAGACATGTAGTATAAAACCAAAAAGCAGGCTAGGTTGGGAGGGAGGGAGCACACAAGGGGAGAAGGACAAAAAATTACTTTAAAACGCTATAATAAAATTAATTTTGTAATATAATTAAAAATTAAGAGAAAGGGAAGCAGTTATGAAAGCTGAAATAAATACTACGAGAGTTCCACCTGATTTTATTTGTATTCATTCCTCTTAGTTATAAATGTAAAGGCTGGAAAAACAACTAGTTGATATTGTCCTGGATACACGATATTCATTGTGAAATAAATTTGGACCAAGATTACATTCCCCCATTAGTTTTAAACATTGCCACTCTAGTTGGCAGTTACAGCTTTGTTTCTGATTACCTAGTCTGAGTGTCAGCTAAGATCACTTATCTGACAGAGTGTAATAGGTAGATTACCTTGCTCACCATAAGTCTTACTTTGTTAAAATGCTGTTTCATTGTAGAAAAAATGAAGAAATATTTTTGTATGTATTTTATGAAGAATTTCATTGTAATTTTTAAAGGGCAATATACTTTTATTCAAACACTGGGCACAATGTCAAAGAACTAGTTTAATATTCAGAGAATTGGCCCAGGGGTTGTGTGCCTAGTCCTTCATTTTATGTGATAAATTTCATCTAGCAACATTTTAGTTGGCTGCCTACTTATTCTGCCTTAGGTCTGTCACCAAATGTCATCAGTCTCTGAAGATTAAAGTCATCAAACTGCTCTTATTTCTCTCTGCCTTTCATAATAATTATGTTTTTCTCACCTCTGATAATCCCACACTACCATCTGCATTCTGCTTTTCAAGAAATACATTATTTCATTGATAAAAAGGAGCCACATTCCATCCCTTGCAATCGTTTCACCTAAGGAAGATATATATCCACAAGCAGTTTTCAGAAATGATAGTGCTTTCAACACTGACATTTTCTTTTTCGTTATAATACAAAATTTTGGGGGTACAGGAGTGCTTCAGAGAACTAGCAACATTCCCTGATTTCATTCACCCCGATTATAATATTTACATTTGTCTGAGTCCATGACTTGTTTCTGCATTATTCAAGGTAGTTTCTGTATTTCTACTGTATTTCTATAATAATTATGTGCATTCTTCAAGGAGATTACACCATTAGTGAGTTCCTGCCATTACTGCTATGGTTTTAATTACTGCATCTATTCAAAATATCTATTAGAGTGAACCTGGAATGTTCTCATCACAGAGAAATACTGAAAGCTTAGGCAATGGACAATACAGTCATCTGATCATGTGTATATGTATTTATTAAATAGCTCTATGAAATTTACCCCATAAAGAGGTACAAATAGGGGTAGTTAAAATGTGCCAATTAGCCTGTTTCTAGGTACCAGTTGCCCTGCCACAGGAGTGGGGTTGCTAGGATTCTGAACACATGCAGAGTGAGTTAACCTGGGCTCCTAGTTCCCTGGCTCTTGGTTCCATGGTTACTGTCTCCCTGGCAGCAAGTCTCCCTGTTGCTGCAGTGGAGTATCTCAAAGCTTACATGCATGTGCAGTGAGAGTTAAGCCCCAGGTTACTATTTCCCTGTGGGGTGAATAGGGAACCATTTGATGCCCACATGTGTTGTTGATGTAGGATTTGGAGGCTCAGTAGGGTTTCACAAGAATATGTAACCCCAAGATTTGGGTTTTGTTCTAACTTTAATACAGAATTAATAGAAGGAGAATGCCTGCTCACTAGTAACAGATAGCCACCAGGGAAGTGCTCCACGAGAGCAGGGAGAAAGTTTGCTTGCCAGAAATAGGTCACCCCACAAGGGAAAATTGATAAAAGGCAGAGCTGGTCCTTGGGGGGGGGGAGGAATAAAATACCCCTGGACAATTTGATCAAATGAAGAAAAGAGAAGTATCAAATTAACAAAATTTGAAATGAAAAGGTAGAGGTCACAACAGACATCAATGAAATTAGAAGAAACATCAAGACATATTTACCAAAACTTTGCTCCACAAAATTGGATAACCTTGAGGAAATGGACAAATTCTTAGACACATAACACATACCAAAACTAAGTCCAGAGCAGATAAAACTCCTAAATAAACCTATGATATCCATTTAGATTGAAAATGTAATAAAAATCTTCTCCAAAAGGAAAAGTCCAAGACCTGATGGGTTCTCAGCCAAATTCTACAAAATCTTCATCAAAGAACTGAAATATCTTTTTATCAAGCTTTTTAATATTATTGGAGAGCAGGGAATGCTCCCCAAATCCTTCTATGGAGCTAGCATCATCCTAATATCCAAAAGTCAGACACACATTAAAAAAGAAAACTATATACCTGTATCACTGATGAACATAGAAAAGAATCCTGAACAAAATCCTTGTAAACCAAATTCAAAAGCACATCAAAATAATTATACACCTTGATCAGTCAGGCTTTATCCTAGGGAATTAAGAATGTTTCAACATAGGGAAATCAAATAACATAATATAAAAAGTAAATAAACTTAAATACAAGAATCACATGATCATTCATATAGCAGCAAAGAAGGCTTTTGACAAAATATAGCATCACTTCATTATCAAAATACTGTACAGACTAGGCATGGATGGTTTATATCTCAACATAGTAAAAGGAACATACAAAGCAACTAAAGCCCAAATCATACATAATGGGGAAAGACTCAAAGAATTCCCATTATAATTGGGCACAAGGGGCTGAAAAGATGGCTTAGTGGTTAACCTGTTGCTTGTGAATCCTATGGACTCTGGTTTGAAGCTTGATTACTCAGCACCCACATAAGGCAAATGCACAAGGTGGTCATGCATCTGGAGTTCGTTTGCAGTAGCTGGAGGCCCTGGTACACCATCCTCTCTCTGTTTCTCTCTCTCTCTCTGTCTCTCTCTCTTTCCATCTTTCTGTCACACTAAAATAAAGAAATAAAATAAACAAAAAAAGATTGGGTACAAGATGGGGTGCCCATTCTTACCACTTCTCTTCAACTTAGTACTAGAAATCTTAGCCCACATTAAAAGGCAGGAGAAAGATATCAAAGGGATGCAAAGTGTAAAGGAAGAAGTCAAACCAGCCCTATTGGCAGATGACATAGTCCTATACATAAGTGACCTGAAAAACTCTACCAAAATCTTCAAAAGGTGATAAATACCTTCAAAAAAGTGGCAGGATATAAAAATCAGTAGCCTTCTATATGCAAAAAATAAATATATAGAGAAAAATAAAAAATATATCAAATATCTTAGAATAACACTAACCAAGGATTTGAAAGACCTGTACAATGAAAGCAAAAAAACACTCAAGAAAGAGATTGAGAAGAACATGAGAAGCTAAAAAGACCTCCCATGTTTCTTGATAGGTAGAACTAATATTGTAAAAATGGTAATCTTATGAAGAGTAATATACAGATTCAATGCAATGTCAATAAAAATCCCAGAATCATTCTTCACAGAGAGAATTTATGTGAGATGACAGAAGGTCTCAGATATCCAAAAATATACTCAGCAAAAGAAGCACCTCTGAATGTAACACCATACCTGATATAAAGCATGCTGCAAATCCATAGTAACAAAACCAGCATGGTACTGGCATAAAAATGGACATATAGACCAATGTAACAGAACTGAAGTCCAAGCCCTTAGTTCAAGCAACAACAGCTTCTTGATCTTTGACAAAGGAGCCAACAACATACACTGGAGAAAAGATAGCATCTCCAATGAATGGTACTGGTCAAAATAGTGAAATACATGTAGAAAAATGAAACTAGACCCATTCCAATCACCATGCACAAAAAATCAACTACAAATGGTTTAAAGACTTCAACATAGTACCTAAAAAACTCAATGTAGAGGGAACTTTCCATGATATGGGAATGGGGAAAGAGTTCCTGAGCAATACCCCAGTAGCCCAGGAAATTAAAAATCACTCAACAAACGGTATTTCATGAAGCTAAAAATACTTTGCACAGGCAAACATACCATAAACAGAGCCAACAGACTACCCACAGAATGGGAGGAAGTCTTCACCAGTCTAATATCCAGGATCTTCAATGAATGCATAAAACCAAATAATAATAAAAAAACATCTACTCACATAATGGGGCAGAAAACTGAATAGTGAATTCTATATGGAAGAAATACAAATGGCTAAATACACATTTTAGAAAATTTTCAACATCCTGAACCAACAGGGAAGTGCAAATTAAAACAGCTATGAGTTTGCACCTTACTCCAGTCAGGATGGCAATCATTAAATGAACAAATAACAATTAATCTTGGAGGGGATGTGGGGAAAGAGAAATCATCATTCATTGCTGGTAGGAGTGCAAACATGTAAAACCACTATGGAAATCAATTTGTAGACTCCTGAAAAAGATGAAAATAAGACTACCAAATGGCACAGCCATTCCTCTACTGGGTGTTTACCCTAAAGGCTACACTCTTAGCTGCAAAGATATTTGCTTAACCATGCTTATAGCTGCTCAATTTACAACAGGTAAGACCTGGAGTCAACCGAGACACCCATTATTTGATGGTTGGATAATGAAGAAATGGTGTATATACACAATAGACTTCTACTCAGCAGTAAGGAAAACTGATATAATGAAATATGTAGGAAAATGGACAGATTTGGAATGTATCATACTAATGAAAAACTAACACAAGCACAGAAAGACAAAGGCCACATTGGGGGAAGGGAAATGCAAGGGTGGTAGTAGATACACACAAAAGTAAATATAAAATGAACTGGTACCGTAGAAAACTCTCCTGAATAGCACACTCAAAAAAGAGTATGCAGGAATTGTTTGGTAATTAGCATCCTGGAGAGGATGAGATGAAGCATAAACTAAAAATATTTGGCTCTGGCATGTTCCTATCAGTGCCAGAAATTGGATACAACCCACACTGAGCTGTTGATTGGAGAAATATACAATGTTCTCAAAATAAGACAGGCTTCTGCCAAAGCACTTGATTACTTACCTGGGGTAAAAGGTAGGATCTTATTGATGAAGACAATACATGTTGCCTACACAGTGCATTAAGAAATCAGGCTGGTCTGCTTGTTTAGTGCTGTAAAGTGCTACATAATCTACTAGCTAAAAATGGCCAACAACATTGTGTGCTAGCAGGGGACACTGCCATATGAAAACAACTAGCCTGACAAGATGTATACACTTGTGTAAAAGTGACACCCAGCCTAGGTGGGTAACCAATGCCTTTGTGATTGGCCAAGAGATCTGCACAGTGGATAGGAACCCATAGCTAAAACTGGGAACTGGGAGTCAAGATCCTATGGAGACCAAGTTCAAAGACTCCAGTGAGAAGCTCCCACAAGTCTTTGGCTAAAAATGAGGCTACAGTTATCAAAATGTCTCTTACTTAACAATGCTTATCCCACTTAGCCTATGCTGACATCATTCTCCATTGGAAAATCTGTTTTTCTTTTCCAGAAGGCATCAAAAACTGAGGAGATAAATCACTCCTTGCATATCAGCTGGGGCCCAGGTGAAAACACAGAGAAATTGGTGAAACAAGCAAGAGTGCTACATCTACTGTGACCATGAAATCAGCCCTAGGGTGATAGAGACAAACACTGAGGACACACAAAACATACCAAAACAGAAATCCAGAAGCTTCTGAGAGCACAACACTAAAGTAGACTTAAAGCACACTCATCATGGGGCAGTGAATTTTGTGGAAGTGGAGGATGAAAGATTGTAAAAGGTGCAGGGTGGGAAGGAATGTCCAGAGACATTGCCCCTCACCCCTTCAAATGATTGACTGTTGCACTCAAATCTCATAACTCACAAGTCCATAAGGAATATCTGCAATCCCACTGAGGAGGGCCCTCAGAAGAATAGGAGCAGGAGGAGAGAAATGATGGCACCAATGCCTGATGTGTTCATAAAAGTGTCTACTTAATTTTTTTAAGTGCCTATTAAAATAAAGAACATATGTGCTGGAGAGATGGCTTAGCGGTTAAGCACTTGTCTGTGAAGCCTAAGCACCCATTCAAGGCTCGATTCTCTAGGACCCACATTAGCCAGATGCACAAGGGGGCACAAGCGTCTGGAGTTCGTTTGCAGTGGCTGGAAGCCCTGGCGCGCCCATTATCTCCCTCTCCCTCTCCCTCTCCCTCTCCCTCTCCCTCTCCCTCTCCCTCTCCCTCTCCCTCTCCCTCTCCCTCTCCCTCTCCCTCTCTCTCTCTCTCTCTCTCTCTCTGCCTCTTTCTCTGTCTTTAGCTCTCAAATAAATAAATAAAACAATTTTTTTAAATTCTCTAAAAAATAAAGCACATATGAAAAAATATATTGTGATATAAAACAGTGCTTTCATGTCTATAAACACTATTCAATCAAGTCATTAATCCCAATCCACTAATTCCACCCCCTCACACTTGCATCTGGTCTGTATTCTTCAGGGTTTTTTTTTTTATTTTTTAATTAAATTCATCATAAGCATTACAAAGGCAAAACAAACTCGATTCTTGAGTGAAAATCATGTAGATGTGTACACAGATAACACAGCAGTCCCATCCAAAGAACGAGAGTAGACAGTTTGCCACTGTTGAGGTTTTCCTAAATGCTATAATTCAATGAGGTTAGAGGTCCATGAAGTTCTAATATACCAGAGGCAAGAAAGTCATGATACAAGGCTCTTTCCCATACTCTGGTGGAAATATTAGGTTGACAGATTATAACAAAGTGGGAAATCTATATTACAGACCCCAGGATGCTATCTAATGGCATTCTTGGCCTTCATGTTGGTGGAAGATAAAGGGTTTGTTTGTATATTTCAAAAGGGATTTAAATAATAGTCAGAAAGATGTTAGCTCAAACACAAAGGCTGACAATTATTTAATAGCTAATTTTAATTATTTAATTGCTAAGATTGCCCAACATCATTGGCTCTGGGCTTCCAGCATTCCATCTTTCCTACAATCCTTGATGTTTTAATCAGTATATCAGCCATGTAGAATGTTTAACATAGGTGTGAGTTTTGTTCTGGAAATGTCAATGCTCACACATTTTCTTTTTTTCTATTTCTTTCTGAAATATGGAGAATTATTTCCATTCACTGTGAACAAGCTCAAAGGTATAGATTTCTGTGTTCTTCCAGATTGTGCATTTCCTCTGGCAATAAGTACTAAATTAAAATTAAAGAAGCCCATGATTCATAAAACCGATCTGCAGTATAATCTGCAGATAATGGGCCACTGCTACTCCATGCTGATCTTGCACAGATCTTCATGTAGCAAGAACACTTTGTTAGGTCAGGATGGGCTCCCCAAAATGGAGTCACCATAGATAGCAAGATGGTGACAGACACAAGGAAGTGGGTCATCAACATTTCTCAAGAAATTGCCCAACCATTATCTCTTCCTTGTATAGCAATGACCCCCCCCCCCCCCCGCCGTGTTACAATTTCCTGCCCCCTTATCTTGTAAGTCACTAAGTTATTGTTCTGGTGTCACACACCGGCTATCTTCATCTCCCATAGAGAAACCTTTTTTATATTCAACTTTTTTCTTCCTCACCTTTTGCAACTAAAGAGCCCTATAAAGCCCACTATCTAGAATCTTAGGTTGTCTGTGCTCCATTATTGAGAGTCAGTCCTGGAAGCTTGTGCTTTTCCCAAATAAAACTTTCATCTTTGTCTCAGAGTGGTTTTTGTGGTCATGGTCACTCCTGAACCTTGCATCTAGTATTGTGACTCAGAGGAGGCTTCAGGTCACGCTCTTGGGTGACTAGACCTCCTTTGCTCTGACCAGACCAATGATCTGCCTTCTGACCCTCTGAAGGCTTTGGACCATCTCTACCGGGTACCAGCTTTTACAGCCACCACAATTTGGCCTTGCTCTTCTTCCCTTTTCTGCCTCTTCCCTCCTTCTCAGAAAGTGTCCCTCTGGGGTTGTTCTGCTCTCAGGTTTAATCCCTCCTCGTGGAAGCTGTGCCAGCATTCCAGGCTACACTGCTCAGCTGCTTTTAGGCCCCAACTTTAGGTCTTGAGAAAGATGCTCTCTCGAAACTTCGGGTTTCTCACTCTCTGGTGTACTGTACCCTAAGGAGCACCTTTTGTTTCATTCGCACCATCTCGGGACACTTCCTCTCCCTCTTGAGGGCTCATCTTCCACTGCCAGCCACTTTCATCATCTACTGCCAGCCAACTTTGCCATCAGGAACACAGTTACTGCCTTGCCCACTAACAGGCTAAAAAGCTGACAATTGTAATCTGTACAGCCTCTGCCCATGTGGGAGGTGCAGGCCCTGTTCACCCTAATGGGCCAGAGGGTACTATTGGTGTTCTGGATGTTCTGTGTAAACCCAGATTAAGCCCAGGTTGCTTCCTTTCACCCTTTTATATCTTCTGAGTTCTCATATTTCACTGCCAGCCACTTTTGCCATCAGGAACACAGATGCCCACCTTGGCCACTAACAGGTAAAAAGCCTACAGTTGTGACCTGTATGGCCTTTGCCCATGTGGGAGGTGCAGGCCCCATTCACCTAAAACAGGGCAGGGGGTCATAACAGTGTCCTGTGTAAATCCAGCTTAAGCTGTGGTTTCTTTCTCCCACCCTTGTCTTGCTCTTTCTGTCTCCTCTTACTGGCCCTTTTACTATGTTCTTGCATGTACATGCGGAATAAAACCTCCAAACCAATTTCTACTACCCCCTCTCTCAGCCTGTCTCCTTAAGTACATAAAGCCTCTATGACTCTTGAACAACATCAAATCTCATCATCTCATCTTTCTCTGCAACTCTGTCTGGCCATAATATAAACTGGACAATGAGTTCAAATGTCTTGAACCTGGTACTTTCAGTTTCCAAATTCTCACTGGTTTAGAAAACTACTGCCAATGTACAGGCAAGTGATCTAAAATACCCTATACCCAAGCATTTTTTAACTCTGCATACATGGCCTTATCTCTGCTCTACCTGCTCTTCACACCAGGTTCTTCTAGCCAAGGTTTCAGAAAGGTGCTCTAATTCAACCACTCTCCCATACTCATCCTCACCCTCTGCTTTCAACTGGGATGTCATAAATGATATGGCCCTAACAGTTCCTTTGGCTCCCTCAGCTTCCTCAGCCTCTCCTGACCCACTGCCTGATGCCTACACCCCTCCTTTCATCTGCTTCCTCTTCTGTCTCTGTGACCCCCCCCCCCCACCATATCTTATCCCCTCCCCTCTTCTATCCCCTCATGCCCAGCATATTAGTTCTCACAGGAACAGAATGTACCCTTTACGTGACGTCGCAGGTGCTGAAGGATTCATTTACGTTCATGTTCCTTTTCCCATGTCTGATTTATCCCAGATTGAAGAAACATCTAGGGTCTTTTTCCACTGATCCAACTCATAAAATCAAAGAATTTTGCTACCTCACCCAGGCCTATGACATAACCTGGCATGATCTCTTTGTTGTTCTTTCCTCCACTCTCACTCCTGAGGTCTTGGCGGCCACTCAGGTTCATGATGATGAGGCTCACTTAACTGATAACACTTTCCCAGTAGTGATTCTTGCTGTCTCCAGAGAGGACCCTGAATGGGAATACCATGCTCCCACTAACTCCCCTGGAAGAGGATGATAAAATGATTCTTTGCCTCCTGGCTGGCCTCCAAAAGGCATCCCATAAGTTTGTCAATTTTGACAAACGCTGGATGCTTAACAAGAGGTCTAATGAAAACCCCTCTGAGTTTATGGAACACCTAACTGAGGCACTCACCCAATACACTCACCTCAACCCTGCTTCCCATGAGGGCATGATAGTTCTCAGTACATATCCTATCAGACTCAAAGACCCCACGTCCTTTCCCTGCTGCCCCAATACCCAATCTCACTTAAACAGTGTCAAAGTCTCAAACCTATTATTTTTTTTGCCTGCTCCAAGTGGGCCTCCTTCACCCCAATCATTCCCCTTGCAATACTCTGATCTTGCCTGTTATCAAACCTGATGGGACCTATCGCTTAACCCAAGACTTGTGCCTAGTCAATGCTGCTGTTATGCCCATTCATCCAGTAGTTCCCAACCTCTATACTTTCCTTTCTCACATTCCCTCCTCCACTGCTCATTTTATAGTTCTTGATCTCAACGCTGCCTCCTTCTCCACGCCCCTTCACCCCAATTCCTACAATTCCTTCACTTTGACCTGAGAGGACCCCGATACTCATACTGCCTTTCAACTCATCTGGACTGTCCATCCCAAGGGTTTTAGAGAGAGCCCCCACCTACTTAGTCAAGCTTTCTCCACTGACCTTTTGTCCTTGGATGTGTTGCCCAGCACAATTTTACAATATGTAGATGATCTTTTGTTCTGCTTGCACTCTCTATCTAATCTACATACCAACAAACTTCTTAAATGTCTTGGATATCAAGTTTTACCCCCAAAAGCTCAACTTTATTTAATCCAAATGAAGTACCTGGCTTTCTTCCTACCCATACCTCATGACAACTCACCCTAGACTGCAAGCAACATCTACGCTCTCCCCACCTACCTCTAAAGAATAAATGCTCTCCTTTCCTGGCTTTCCTGGGCTCCTTAGAATATGCATTCCAAACTTTGCCTTCCTGGCAAACCCCCTTTACAATAAGGCTAAGGGAAGCCCTCATGAACCCGTAGACCCTAAGTCAAAGTCAGATGTTTCCTTCTCCCACCTGTGCAGTGCCCTTTTGAAAGCTCCAGCCTTTGCACTTCCAGACCTCCAGCAGCCTTTTCTTCTTTATCCCACAGAAAAGGGGGTATGGAATTGTGAGTTCTAGGTCAAATGAAGTATCCATCCTTTTCCACTGTAGCCTATCTCTCTAAACAACTAGAAATCTCTGTCTAGGACTAGCAACCATGTCTACATGCTCTGGCTGCAACTGCTCTTCTGGCCCAAAATGCATATAAATTCAGTTTTGCACAACAACTTACTGCCCTCTCCCCCCACAGAATTAAAGATCTACTTTCCAACTCTTACCTGTATACTTTGACCTCATATAAAATTTAACTCTTTCACATCACTTTCCTTGATAACCGTGACATCACACTTGACACCTTTCCTCTGCTTAAGCCAGCTACCCTCCTGTCTCTACCCAAACAACTTACACATTCCTGCTTAGAATCCCCAGAGGAACTCACCTCTCATAATCCTAGAGTCTCTCTATCTCCTCTCCCTAACCCTGATCACACCTGTTATATGGATGGTAGCTCTTCCACTAACTCACAGGGCCCTCAGATAACCAGATAATAGAGACCAGTCCATTGCCTAAGGGGAGTACATCCCAAAAGGGTGAGCTAGTGGCTCTCACTAGAGCCCTAACCTTGGCATGAGACAAAACAGTTAACATCTGTACAGACCCTAAATATTCTACTTCACCATGCTGCTATCTGTAAGGAGAGAGATCTCTGTCAGCTAAAGGAACCCACATTACTAATGGGCCCCTTACCCTTAAACTGCTACATGCTTCTGACATTCTTGAGTCTATTGATCCCCATTTGGCCTTCCTCTTACCATTCAATCAGACAATGTATCAGCCTTCATTTCCAAGGTAACCCAGGAAGTATCCAGTGTCCTAGAGATATATTGGAAAATTCATATTCCATATAGGCCTCAGTCCACAGGCAAAGTTTCAAGAGCAAATTCCATTCTCAAAACTCACCTATCTGAACTGACTTCTGAACTTCACCTATCCTGCCCCAGCCCATTTTCCCTAGCCTGAATCAGAGCTACTCCTTGGGCCCCCCCTCCTTTCTTAGCCCTTTTGAACTCATGTATCAGCACCCCTTCCTGCTATAAAAACTTCCCCCACTACCAGAAACTCTTCTACATGGGTACTTACCATCTTTCACCTTTATTAAGAACCTTCTCCAGGAACATGCTGACTGCCATCTTCCACAACTACCAGAGATAGTCACTACTATGTCAACACTGGAGATCAAGTCTACCTTAAGCAATCTTGCCCACAAGGTCTCAAGCCACTTTGGAGTGGCTCTCATCTGGTGATTCTAACCACCCCAATGGCTGCAAAGCATCAGGGCATCCCCAATTGGATCCACCTATCACATCTAAAGAGAGTCATGCCACCTCCATCCTACCCTACCTCATCAAGGGATAAGTACACTTATATTTAAACGCTCTCAGGTTTCCACTCTTTGCCAAATCCCAGAATGTTCCGCTTGGCACTCATGTCCCTCTGCCTCCTCTCTTGCTCCAAGTACTGTATCCCTTGCCTTTGAGTGCTTATCTCCCTGTTGTGCCTGGCATTTTGATGTCATAGCTGTTGACAAGGATAGCAAGCTCCTTAATTCTTCCTTCTGTCCTTTCATGTGGTGCAGTGCACAGAACCCAACTCCCTCACTTTCTCTATAATAGATGTTGCCAACCACTGCCCTTGAAGCTAGCTCAGTATAGAGATGGTATGAGAGAAGTGTCTGCTTCTGTCAGTACCAAGTCATAACAGCATGCTACACTAGCTCTGTTGGAGGGTGCTCACTGTCAATGTCCCCATACTGTTGGTACCACTACTTTCAACCTACTAAATCCCATGGCATTCAACCACCACAGTTCAAATCTCAGGGGATACTCACATTTTTTTTTCCATCACAGACCCATGAAACCAAAAGTGGGCAGATGGGATAGTAGGGGGAGGCAACCCAATACACTATAGGCTGTGGGGTCTGCTTAAAAATATTTAGATCCATTCAAAATGCCCCTAACACCACCCAAAATGCCCGTATCAAGACAGTTATGGACATCAAACAGGCTAATGACAAGTTCCAGGAATATCTATGTTATCTAACCTTTTTCACCACCCTTGGATATCCATCCTTAATTCTTGTCTCTCCCTCCTCAATCAACTGAATCTTACAAATCACACTGCATGATTCCTGTTCACTTCCCTTGAATGGCCCCTCATTACTGCAGTCCCCCTGTTCAATGTCACATCTGGTTCAGACACTCCCTGCTTCTGGTATCCTCTCTCCAAGCTCCAAATCCCACTTTCTCTTCTGAACCACCTTGATTGCTGGCATAAGGACATCTCTCAATGCTGGTCAGGAGCGTTCAGGAATAACTCTATTATTAAAAACCACACCTTAGCTAAGGGAATTTATTTTTGGTTTGACTCCATGCTGTATACTTGCATCTCTCCAAGAATGCACTTGGTCGCTTGCACCCCCAGATGCTTTGGCACCTAGCCTCACCATGTATACAGAGGGAGAACTGGCAGTCCTTCTTCTTAAGCAGGCTCATCATTACAAAAAAGCTGTCCACCTGCCCAAGATGATAGGCGTAAGCCTGGGAGCATCTATAGTTGTCACAGGACTGGCTGCAAGAGGCCTACATCATAGCCTAATCTCCTATGGAAGGTTTTCTACAGAACTGAATATCACAGTCCAGGGCCCCTCCAAAGCCCTGTAACTTCTACAAGAGCAACTTACATCTCTGGCCTCAGTGGTTCTACAGGACCACCAAGCCCTAGACCTCTTGACAGCCAAAAAAGGAGGGACCTGCCTTTTTCTGAATGAAGAATGCTGTTACTATGTTAACTGATCAGGCAAGGTAGAGATCAAAATTTAAAAAAAAAAAAAAAAAAACACTAAATATCTGGTCCACCAACTTCATGTATGGACACTAATTCTCTCTGAGTTATGGAACATTTTGGGGAGGGTCTGGCCCTAGCTTTTTGCCATTCTTTGGGCCTATATATGGATTATTGTTGCTACTTCCCCTGTACCCCTGCCTTCTGAGATGCATCCAAAATCAGGTGGAGCAATTCACCCACTGAAAATTCAACCAACTTTTATTTACCTCTCCTTCCTCTACCTCCTACCATCCTTTATCCACCAAGGAACCATCTCCTCATCATATGACCTGAAGGGAGACACATTGACCACATTATCCAGCCTCTCCCATAAGAACTCATCACCCTCTATGGTCAGCATGAAGATACTATAGAAGAAAGAAAACAGGATCCCTTGTCATTAACAAAAGGCTGGAATGTTAGGTCAGGATGGGCTCTCAAAATGGAGTTACCAAAGACAGCAGCAGGGTGACAGACACAAAGAAGAGGGTAATCTGGTAATCCATATTCCTCAAGAAACTGCCCAGTCATTATGCCTTCCTTGCCCAACAATGCCCCCCAGGTCATTATTTCCTTCCCCCTTATTTGTTAGTCACCTCTTAACTGTTCTTGTGTCACACCCTGGCTATCTTAGAACTCCTCTAAATAAACTTTTTTTTTTTAATTCAACTTTTCCCTTCCTCACCTTTCCCCAATGGAAAAGCCCTATAAAGCCCACGCTCTGAAATCTCAGATTGGCTGCACTCTGCTCCTGAGAGTCAGTCCTGGCAGCTTGTCCTTTTCCCAAATAAAAGCTTTCATGCTTGCCTCAGAGTGGTTTGAGGGGTCTTGGTCACTCCCAGAAACGTATACACTTTAGATTAAAGATTGACTGCAGATCTTTATCATGAGAATTTGAAAATATCTACTGAACCAAGTTTCTTTTTACATCACAATAGTAATGATTTATTATTAGTACTATCATCAATGTAGAATTTCTTTCCCAATTCTTATTTTTATTTTTTATTTATTTTTATATGGCCATACTGTTATAGGTTTCTGTGGTGCTTTGAATAGATGGCCCCCAATATATTCAGTTGTTTGTTTGTAGTTTGCATCTGTAGCCACCTTGCTGGAGGCAATGTCACTGGGTGGATCTTAATGTGTGGTGGTGGGTTTCAGATTTCAATCTAAAGTTATGCAAAGTGTCCCTAGCTGGAGTTCCTGAAGTGTGCTGTGCTGTGTGGCTTTTGGCTTGTGCTTCTCTTTCTCTCTGCTTGGGCCTGTGAAGGCAGGCCAGCATCTTCTGCCATTATGGAACTTCCCCTGGATCTGTAAGCATCAATAAATCCCTTCCTCCATAACTGTGCCTGGTCTGGAAGTTCATCTTAGTGAACCTGAATCTGTCTGATACAGTTTCATTATGACATTTTCATACATACTTTGTTTATATTGTCACATCCACTCCCTCCACCCAGTCCCTTGCTCCTCTCTTTCTGATCCCATTCTTGCCTTCCCTTCTCCTTTCAGGTCTTTTCAGGTATTTTATTACTTTTTTATCCCCCTCCCCAGCACACTTTTAGGACCTCTTTTTTCCTCCTTTTTGTTCCCCTTCTGATTTGTTCAAAGAGTTTTGTGGCAGGACTTACAATATTTTGAACCCAAAAGATCTCCTCACTTCTTTTACTGATTCTTCAACAATTTGCCTCCAAACCAAATTTATTAGTCAGAGTTTTCCAGAATAACTGAACCAACAGAATGAATTGTATTAAAAGCAAGATATACTGGATTATCTTAAAACAGTCCAATAATAGCAGTCTGCAGGCCTGAAAGTCAAGGAACCCGGTAGCTTCTCAGTCCACATGGCTGGATGCATCAGTAGCCCCAATCCAGAACTGAAGGCCTGAAGCTTTCATAGAGAGCCTCCAGTCTTCAGTCCACTTTGGAAGGCAGAGGACACTTGGTTCTAAAGCTTACAATGAGCAGCTTACCAGGATAGATATGCATGTGCTAGTGAAGCACACATCAGCAAGCAGCAATGACTGCCAGGTGGGAGGAAGGACAGCCTTTATTCCCAGAGCTTCCTTACATAAAGCCCACCACCAGAAGGGCCACCCTCTCTGGGGGAAGGGTTTTCTCCTTTAGTCAGTCCTTCCTGGAAACAACCTCAGAATCCTACCCAAGAGAAATGTCTGTGGACCTCTATTCAGATCAAGTTGGCAACATAACTTAACCATTAACACCAAGTAAATTAGATTTGTTTTTAATGAAGCTCAAACTAAGATCCAATAAAATTCTGGATTTTAGATATTCTCTGTAGTTATTCAAGTTCTTATATGTCTCCAAGGCAGTCATAGGATTTGTTTTTGGTTTCTGAATACTCTAGATAATTTTATTTTTTTTTAATTAGTGAATAAAGTATTGGCTTCAGCATGACATTTTCAAAATAATTTCTTTTGATTCTCTTCCTTCATCACTGTCCCTGTCTTCCTACCATACTTTGAAAGATTTATTATATTTTATTTATTTGAGAGTGACAGAGAAATAGGGAGGGGGGATGGGTGCACCAGGGCGTCCAGCCACTGCAACTTAACTCCAGATGTATGCGCCACGTTGTGCATGTGGCATACGTGGGTCCTGGGGAATCTAGCCTCCAACTGGGGTCCTTAGGCTTCACAGGCAAGCACTTAACCGCTAAGCCATCACTCCAGCCCTCCCTATCATACTTTGTATCCTCACAGACTCCCCACCATCTCCATTCTACTTCCATGGCACATATGACCTTTTGTCCACCCTCCCTTTCTAAATATCTCTTTTCATCCTCTATGGGCCTCTCTTTCTGCTTTCCATGATTTACCTGTGTTTTTCCAAATTTAGATGGACATCTATAAATATTACAAGCTAGGATTCAAATCTGAGGGAGAGCATGAAGTTTTATTCTTTCTGAGTTTTTGTCACCTCATTTAACTGAATTTTTTCATCCATTTTTTTCTGAAAACTTGGTATTTCATATTATTAAATGTTGAGGAAAATTCTAATACATATTACCCGTTCATTATCCATTCATTCATTTATGAGCACCTAGGTTGTGTCCTATGTATTATGACCATAGTAGCAATACACAGAAATGAAAGTATCTGTGTAGCAGAATATGGAACTGTTTGGGTAAATGCCCGGAAGTCCTATAGCTGGGTCATTTAATAATTATATTTCTGATTTTTTTTTTTTTTTTTAGAAAACTACTATTTTCCATAATGCCTGTACTAGTTTGCACTCCCATCAGCGGTAAATAAGGACTGAATTTTCCTCATACCCTTCCTGATATTTGTTGATGATGGCCATTCTGACAGAGTTGTGTGGTTTTAATTTGCATTTTTCCAATGTCTAGGGATGTTGAATATTTTTTAAATGTAGTTGTGGGGCATTTATGTTTCTTCTATCAAAAACTGCTCATAAGGGGCTGGAGAGATGGCTTAGTGGTTAAGTGCTTGCCTGTGAAGCCTAAGGACCCCGGTTTGAGGCTTGTTTCCCCAGGACCCATGTTAGCCAGATGCACAAGGGGCGCACATGTCTGGAGTTCGTTTGCAGTGGCTGGAGGCCCTGGTGTGCTCATTCTCTCTCTCTTTCTCTCTATCTGCCTCTTTCTCTCTCTGTCACTCTCAAATAAATAAAATTTAAAAAAAATTTTAAAAACTGCTTATAAGAATATTTATTGACTGGCAGGTTTCTGGTGTTTAATTTTTTTTTTTTTTTTGGTTTTTTTGGTTTTTTTTGGTTTTTCAAGGTAGGGTCTCACTCTAGCTCAGGCTGACCTGGAATTCACTCTGTAGTCTCAGGGTGTTCTCAAACTCTCGGTGCTCCTCCTACCTCTGCCTCCCAAGTGCTGGGATTAAAGGCATGCACCACCACACCCGGTGAATTTTTGTATGTCTTTACATATGCTAGATATTAAGAGATACTAACTCTCTGAGGTATAGGTGCAAAATTTTGGTTATTTTTTTCTGCATTCTATATGTTTTCTATTTGTTCTACTGATAGCTTTCTCTGAAGAAAATTTATAATTTTATGTAGTCCAATTGTTAATTCTCAGAACTATTATCTGCACTAGTGGAGTCCTGTTTCTTTTCCCAGAAAAAAAAGGGAGTATCAGGAATAAATTCCTCACTGGGAATGGGGAGCGAAGCTTACACACTAGTGTTTAGATAAATATAGAGAATAATAAACTAACTTTCAGATGCATCTAGAGGTAATGTTTACCATGCATCCTCGATTTGGTAAACTCTCTCCCTTTCATTTTTTTTCTTGCCGTTTTCCTGCTTATTTTCTACTGGGATTTTTTTCCTAGATGCCTTCTTGTTTTACTACATGTGTGATCTCTCCTTAAGCCTTAGTTCTACTTTTTCTTAGTCTTTTCTGTCTGTAGTTTTCATTTTCTGTTTGTCTTTATCAGGTTTTGGCTTCATGATAAACCATACTTTGAAAAATGAATTTGGTAGCACCCCTTCATTTTCTAGTTTGTGTAACAAATTGAAAAGAGTCAGTATTAGCTTTTCCTTAAAATTTTAAATTTAGCAGTCAATATATCTAGATTTGGGCTTTCCATTGGGGGATACTTTTATTAACTGTTTCAGTCTCATTAAGGTAATTGATCTGTTTAAGTTATATTTATCTTCCAAACTTAATCTTGGTTGATAATTTGCATTTCTATATGGATCTAGTCATTCTAGGATTTCTAGACTTTTAGAACGAAAGTTTCCAAAGTATTTTCTAATAATATTTCTGATTTCATTGGAGACTATTGTAACAACCTCTTTTTATCTCTCTCTTTTTTTTTAATTTGTGTCTTCTCTTTCTTTTTTTGTTAGTTTGGCTAAAAGTTTATCAATCTTGCTATATTTATCTAAGAATCAATAGAAGAGAATGAACTAAACTTTACCTCCTTAGAATTTAAAATTCCATGCGACAGGAAAGAGGAAGTATCCAAATTGCATATTCCCAAGGTTTAAAATACCATGTGAAAAGGTTAAGTTAGCAGGGCTTCCTTGAAGTCCTTGCAGGAAAGGCTATTTCATCCTGGTAAAGCCTGCCTATTAGGTAGATTTATTCATTTTGTTTTCTTTAATTTTTAATCTACTTTGCTCTATAATTTTTAGTCAAAAGAATAGGACTGAGTCATATACCTTTGATGCTGGATGAAAACAAAATATTCTAAATTGCTCAGAAGATTTTAAGTTTGTCAAAATGGGTCTGTCTGTTGTCTGGACAAGAAAAAAAGCCTTAAAAAAGCTGTAACCTCAAGAAACACGACTCATCAGAAGATATATTAAGAAGGTAGGAGGAATAACTTCCCTAAAGGAATTATGTTTTTTGCAAACCCCAGAAAACCCTTCTTCAATAAACTTCCATATAGCTCCTTACTGCTTAGACTGACCATTTTATGAGTTGTAACTCAGAAAGTGTAATTGTTTGTTTGTTTTCATTTTACTATCTATTACTGGGGCTATTATGCCAGGACCTGAAGCTGATACTCCAAAACAAGTTTGATTTTGCTGGATCACTTTATTGCATATTCATAGCAAAGAAATAACAGGAAGTACTATAAAGCAGGAGTTGATTCTGAACACATACTTAGGACTGGACTCAAGATCAGTCAGACCCCAGTAACACAGCTTCTAGAGGAGGGTTCTACCTGCTGGAAACTTAGTATGAAGCCTAATTAAAAAAAAAAATACCTGAGTCTATGGGTCCCTTATATTCAAATATCCTAATTGTTGGCCAAGTCACATCCACCATGATTTGACCTAACATCCTATGACCAAATAAAGCCTTTTGAAATGTATAAAACAGATCCTCTATCTTCTACCAGATTGAAATATGAAAATGTCCTCAGATAGCATCTGAGAGAAATAGGAGAGATTTCTCTGTTTTGATATAATCTGACTTTTAAATGTTTATAAAAATGTATTTGAAAAATGCCTCCTTTTATGATCTGCTGATTTTCTATAGCTATAAAAACTTTATGACACCTCTAGAAGAAGTATCAACATGCCTAATCTAAAGCTATAGTAAAAAGACATAGTAAAAAAATAAAAGCATGGCACCAGCATAAAGACAGGCATATGCACCAATGGAACAGAAATTGAAGACCCAGCCTTGATCACAAAAGGAGACAATAACATGCATTGCAGAAAAGACAGCATATCCAGCTAGAACTACTCCTCTGACAATACACAAAAATCAACTCCAAATGAGTTAAAAACCTCATCATAAAACCTGAAACTCTTAATTATTTGGAAGAAAGAACTAGGGGAAACCCTCCATGGCATAGGAGTGGGGAAAGACTTCTTGAACTATACTCCAGGAGCCAAGGAAATGAAACAGTCTCTCAAACAGTGGGATCTCTTGTAGCTAAAAAGATTTTGCAGAGAAAAATACCATAAACAGAGCCAACAGACTGCCCACATAATGGAAGAATACCTTTCCCAGCTACACCATTGAAAGAGTGATAGAGGCCTAATATCTAGAATCTAAAACGAACAAAAAAATAAGCAATAATAAAAGACACCACATGATGCCAACACAGAACATCAAATGATCTGGTTGGAACTTAGAAGGAAGCCAGTTCCCAGATGGTTAGCCCATATAGTTCTGGAAAGTGCTACATAAGCTGCTGGGGGAAAATAGCCAACAACTCTGTGTACTAGTAGGGGCTACTGCTATATGAATGCAACCAGAATGCAAGATGTATATATACCTGTGCAATGGTACCACCTAGGCTAGACGAGTAACCAATAGCTCTGATTTGCTAAGTGATCCTCTTAGTAGAAAGGAACCCATAGCTGGAACTGGGAACCAAGTCAGAATGCTATGGAGAACAAGATTATATACTCCAACAAGAAGCTCCCACTAAAAAAAAAAAGAGGCTATCCCCATCAGGATTTCTCTCATTTAACAATGCTTATCCCATTAAACCTATTCTGACCTCATTGTTTGTTGGATAATCTGTTTTTCTTTCAGAAGGCAGCAAGAAATGAGGATAACCAAAATTTCTCAACAAGACAAGAATGCATAGCTGACTCCTTGGCAGGAGATGACTCACCCCTCTCACAGTCTAGGGCCCAGGTGAAATCACAGAGGAATTGGCATGATGAGCAAGAATGTTGCTTCCACTGCCAGCCAGAGAACACATGCCAGGGTGCCAGGAGGCGAACACCAAGGATACTAAAAATGTACTAAGGCAGAAATCCAGAAGTTGCTAAGAATTCAACACTTAATTGGACTTAAAACACACCCATCATGGCTCAGGAAATTTTGTGGAAAGGGGAAAGAAAGAATGTTAAGGGCCACAAGGTGGGAGGGAATATGAAGATGCATTACCCCTTTCGCCAACATCCACAGTGACTTACTTCTGCTTCACAACTCATAACCCCACAACCCCATAGTGAATACCAGAAATGCAACTGAAGAGAGTCCTCAGTGGAACATGGGTAGGGAGGAGGGGAATGATATTACTGATACATAATGTGTAAATACAAACTTTCTACTTAATAATTTTTATTATTAGATATGGACATATTTAGTACATAAAGAACACATGTTGGTACCATCCTTTCCCACCTCTTTGTCCCTTTTTGGATGAAGCCTTCCTCCTTTGGGATGCAGGTCAACCCCATGGGGACTGTGGGTCATACATTATGGGAGAGGGAGAGGCAATGCCTCTGGGCAAAATGTCCCAATTTGTGGCTCTGAAAATCTTTCTGCCCTCTCTTCTGCAAAATTCCCTGAGCTAACCTGGGAACATTTTAAGGCTACTTCAGTGTTGGTCACTTAGAAGCCTCTGGATCTCTGGTTTGGTGGGTATTGAGTGCCCTTAGTGTCTATCTCCCTCACCCTTGTGCTGATATTAGAATCACTAGAAAGCAGCACTCTTGCTCATTTCCCTAATTCCTCTGTGGTTTCAGCTGGGGCCAAGGTAGAGTGCACAGGGTCATTTATCTCCTCAGGTCCAGCTCCCATCTGAAAAAGAGAAGCATGTTCTCCAATAGAGAGTGTAGTCAGCACTGGTCAAATGGGATAACCATTATTAATTTAGAAATAATTAAAAGGATGTAGACCCTTTTATAATCTAAGGTTAGTAGGAGCTTGACAGAGGAAAGCAGAATCATTATCTGCAGTTTTTTTTTTTCTTTTTTGCAGTGGATATGGTTGAATATCTGAGGCCTTCTGCCATTCCATATGAATTTTGTGATCATTTTTTTTTAATCTCTATGAAGAATGGTGCTGGTATTTTCAGTAGTATTTCATTAAATTTGTATACTGCTTTTGTTAGAATTGCCAGTTTCACAATATTAATTCTACCAATCTAGGATCATGGGGGATATTTCTATCTTCTCAAGTCCTCTATTTCTTTCTTTCCTTTCTTTTCTCTATGCTTTCATTATATAGGCCTTTCACGACTTTGATTAGTGTTGATGTTGAAAATGGGACAGCTTCACTGATTTATTTCGCTCTGTACTTGTCTTTTGCGTATGGATAAAACACTGATATCTGTGCATTGATTTTGTATACTGCCACTTTGCTAAATGAACTTATCACCTTTAGAAGTTTTGAGATGGGGATTTTTGGGTCATTTACATGCAGGGCCATGTCATCTGCAAATAGAGCTAGGTTGACTTCTTTCTTTCTTATTTGAATCCCTTTATTACTTTCTCATGGCTTATTGCTTGGGCTAGTACTTCCAGTACTATGTTGAAGAGCAGTGGTGAGAGTGGGCACCCCTTTCTTGTTTGTGATCTCAGTGGGAACTTCTTGTGTTTTCTTCATTAAGTATTATCTGGGCTTTAGTTGCTTTATATATAGCATTTATTATGTTGAGATACCAACCCTCCATGCCTCTTCTTTCCAGTGTTTTGATCACGAAATGGTATATTTTCTCAAAAGTCTTCTCTGCATCAATTGAGATGATCATGTGGTTCTTATGGTTCAGTTTATTTATGTAGTGTGCTGTGTTGACTGATTTCCTTATGTTAAACCATCCCTGTATTCCTGACATTAAACCTACTTGATCAAGGTGGATAATGCTTTTGATGTGTCATTGAATTTTGTTTTTAAGAATTTTCTTCAGGATCTTTGCACCTAAGTTCATTAGTGATATAGTCTATAATTTTCTTTCCTTGTTGCATCTCTGTCTGGTTTTGGAATTAGTGTGATGCTTGCTTCATAAAAGGAGTCAGGGAGGATTCCCTGGTCTCTGATTATGTGAGATAGTTTGAGAAAAATTGGTTTCATTTCTTCTACTAAGGTTTGATAGAATTCAGCTTAGTAAGTGATCTGGTCCTGGACTTTTCGGGGGATGAAGTTCTTGATTATAGTTTCAATCTTCATGTATACAATAGGCTTGTTTGGGAAATTAATCTGCTCTGAGTTTCTTTCCATCTGGAGCTCTTTGGGTTGGATTCTTCTTGTTTTACCAGTGACTTTAGGTGTACAGTCAGGTGATTGATTTGGGCTTTCTCTGACTTTGTAATGAAGGAATTTAGGGCTATGAATTTTCTTCTTATGACAGCCTTCATTGTGTCCCAAAGTTTTGGTAGGTTGTGTTTTCATTATCATTCAATTCTAGCAATTTTACAATTTCTTTTTTGATTTCTTCTATTACTCATTAATCATTTAAAAATATGTTGTTTAGTCTTCAGTAACTGGTGGAATTCTTGATACGTCTCTTGTTGTTAACTTCTAGTTTTAAGGCATTGTGATCTGACATGATGCAGGGTGTTATTTCAGTGTTCCTGATTTTATGAAGGCACATGCTATGGCCTAATATGTGGTCAATTTTTAAGAAGGTTCCATGGACTGATGAGAAGAATGTATATTCTATTGAGTTGGTTTGGAAACATCTATAGATATCCATAGGCAACCAAGAAGGGGAGAGGTAGGAGGACCTAGGAAACAAGGGTTTGGCCTATGCATTCCAGACCTGAGCTCTCACCCACACACTAGCCACACAGGAAACCCAGAAGGGTGCTGCAAGGTAACTTTATGAAACTGTTAACACATTGGACATGGAATTTGGAGTAACCGGAATCTGTGCTCCAGGTCCATGAGCATTCATATTTGACTCTAGAATAAACTATCACTTCTTCCTTTTTAGGTGAAAGCTCTGTGTGTGTGTGTGTGTGTGTGTGTGTGTGTGTGTGTGTGTGTTGTTCAACAATGAACACATTTGGAAAAGTGAAAAAGAGGTCCAGTGATACTTTTAAGTATACTGGGTGTTAAGATGAAGTTTAGGGAAAATGAATGGACCTGGAAAAAATTGTATTCAGTGAAGTTACCCAAACTCTGATAGACCAATATTGCATGTTATCTCTGTTATCCAGGTCTTGGATTGCAATATTTGTGAGTATGTATATACATACAGAAAGGCAAATAAGAGTAAAACTTATGAAGGTAAATGATAACCATAACCTAGTATTAAGCAATGAGCTACAAGTGGGGTGAAAGAAGGACAAAAAGACCGGTGACATGTAAACAGAAAGGAGAGAGGTACATAAAGAGGACAATATGAGGATTTGAGGCATGACAGCATTGGAGGATGAGAATCAGCTAAAACAAATTGTTTTTGAAAATTCTAGAATGAACAATGCCTAAATCAAAGTATGAACATTAAAAATAAAATTAAAAAAAAAATAAAAACAAAACAAAAACCCAATGAGGTTTAGGTACAAATAGAGGGCTATAGGTTGCATACCATTAGTTGTCACTTTTAAACTGAAGTCCATGGCCATTGCCTCCTGCAAAGTGGTGTAACAAGTTGTAAATCCATATCTAGGAATCTTGGGTATCCCCAAAGACTCAGGGATTTTCTTCTTTCCTGGGGAAATTTCCATTTTAGGGGATTTACCGTTTCCATATAATAATAGCCAAAGTGAAGGGCAAAAGTGACTCAAGAATATCTTAATCCTTGCCAGGAAGGTTACATATCTACTTTTTTTTTTAAGATTACTATGAAAGGGCTGGAGAGATGGTTTAGTAGTTAAGCACTTGCCTGTGAAGCCTAAGGACCCTGGTTTGAGGCTCGATTCCCTAAGTCCCAAGTTATCCAGATGTACAAGGGGGCACATGCATCTGGAGTTCATTTACAGTGGTTGGAGGCCCTGGCATGCCCATTCTCTCTCTCTCTCTCTCTCTCCCTCTCTCTCTCTCTCTCTCTCCCTCTCTCTCTCCCCCTCTCTCTCCCTCTTTCTTTCTCTGTCACTTTCAATTAAATAAAAATGAACAAAAAAACTAAGAAAAAAAGCAAACTTTATAAAAAATAGGAAAAATACTAAGTGTGCTTACTCAAATAATGTGGGCACTCTCTCTTCCTCTGAAGATTTCGTCTTCATATGATTTCTTCAAAACATCCATTCCTGAACCTGCTATATTACTCTATTTCTATCTCAGAAAACATAGTTTTCTCATTCTTACCAATATCCTTTCTTTTGGCAGCTTCCTCCAGTGTGGCTGTCCTGTTGATTTCTTCTCAAATTCTAATAAAATTGCCTTCATGTTTCTTTCTAGTCAATGTAAACATGATTTTTATCTACAATACTAAAAATTTGCAAAAAAGACCTTTTATTTTCCTGGTAACAGTACCACTATTTGTGAAAACTAGAGACACTTACAAAATTTAGTTTGAAAATTTAAGCATTTGTAAAAATAGAGAATAATATAATACAAAGAAAATTAATAAATCTGTGATGAATACCATATATAAGATATCTTGAGACAAGTATTTCAACAAGTAATGCTATCTTTGGGTAAGTATATTTTATTTTAAAATATAAGCATTTAAAACAGTTGTGTAAACAAGTTAACTATTATATTTCACACTTCTAAGTGGGAGATTGGGTACAACATAATAATAACAATGATAATTATAATTTAAATGTGATAATAACATTTCATTAAATGTTTTATTTAGCTTTACATCAGATAGAAATGGTATGCATGTATTATTGGATCTTCTGTCTGAAGTGTTTAAAATAGTAGCTGCTCATCATTATGCCATGTATGAGAGATATATCCACATTTCATTATATGTATCATGGATACTAACTTCCGTCTGTAATAATTTCTTTCTTTCTTTCCTTTTTTTTTTTTGAGGTAGCATCTGGTTTCACTCTAGCCCAGGTTGACCTGGAATTCACTATGTAGTCTCAGGATTGCCTTGTACTCATGGCGATCCTTCTACCTCTGCCTCCCGAGTGCTGGGATTAAAGGTGTGAACCACCATTCCTGGCCTTGTAATATCTTTTTTAAACATTTTCTAATCTAAAAATTAGGAGTTATGTTTATATTTACCAATAATACATGAACAAATTTTTAAAAAGAAACTATTTAGAAGAGAATACCTTTTACTTCCTAGTAGAAATTGTCCACAAGATATGTAATATTTCATTATCTGAGTACATTATGTGCCTTTGAATTCATTATATTGTAGGCAGCTTAGGAATGAAAGACCCCAAGAAAGAAAGCTGAAAGAGGTTAAAGACAAAAGGATAATTTAGGTGGAGAGAAAACTGTCAAGCTCAAACCATTTCAAGTAAATTTCTGTTAAAAAAAAATCACGGTCTCTTGTAAAAAGTATGTCAATGAACATTGTTTTACAAGTATCTCTATAATATGTTGATTTGGAACCTTTTGGGTAAATAATTACCCAGGAGTGTTTATCTGGGTCATGTGATAGGTCAATTTTTAATTTTCAAGGAAACACAGTAGAGTACTGTTTTCTGTAGTGGCTAGGTTAGTTTATATTCCCTCCAGGGGTTTATAACAGCTCTCTTAGTTCCACATCTGTGCCATCATCAGTTTATTGTCTTTATGTTGACTAAAATTCTACTGAAGTGAAATGGAAATTATGTGTAGTTTATATTTGCATTTCTCTGCTGAGCAGTGATGGTGAACATTCTTTTTTTTAATTTATTGAGAACTTTCTACTCATTTCATTAGGCTATTATTGACTGGTTTGTTTAATTTGTTGTTATTTAGGTTTTGAGGGACAATTTTATTTTTTCTAGATCATGATTCTATAGCACATGCATAGCAAGCAAAAAATTATTACAATTCTGTAGGGTGTCTCTTCACTGAATTATTTATTTTGTTTTGCCTCAACATTTTTTTAATATCATAAGGTACAATTTGTCAGTTGTTAGCACTATTTCTTGAGCAAGTAAAGTGATATTCAAAAAGTGATTTCCTATGCCAACACTTTAATGTGTTTTGCCTTCTTTTCCCTCTAGCAGCTTTATCGTTTTCACTCTTACATTAAGATCTTTGATCCATTTGGAAAGAACTTCTTTACAGGGTGAGAAACAAGGCTCTAGTTTCATTCTTCTACATGTGGATATTCAATTTTACCAGCACTACTTATTCAAGTGCTCATACCAGTTTACTTTTGGACTGAGTTTCTGGCACACCTGCATTGAGTGTAATGGTAGAGTTCTACATTCCCTTCTTGATGGTTTCTCGGACTCAGGACAATACTGTATATGTTGAGGGGAGGGGAATCCTTGTTAACCACAGTAACAGCCTTGGCAGGAAGGCTACTAGAATCTCACAGTATCTTGCTTCATCCCATCTTTTACAAGTATGGCTAAGCCCTGGGCTCTCTGTCTAAGGAAATGTATAGTTCCTTTGGTCCTACATTGATCCTGGCTCTGTAGCAGTTCTTCCTTTGGGTTCCACAGTGCTAGTATATGGAGAGGTGAGGATACAGGTTGCCGCATAGCAGTTCAAACTGATCTGAGCCAAGCCTGGAACTCTACATCAACATCATTCATTCATAAACCTTTCTGAATTTTGTATTCATTTCTTGGTTTCCTAGTTTACTGCTCCTAAAGGGCTGGTGTATGTGAGGGGAAGTAATTTCCTACAACCTCACTGGTGCCACCTGGTGCATTCGGGAGCTGATTCATAGCCTCTCCTTGAGAGCTTATCATTTTTTAACATTGGAAAAGACAAGGTGCTCTACTATTATACTATTATTCAGTCTATCATCATCAAAATTGTTGAAACTGTTTATCATCAAAGTTTGGTAAATTATTTTATAGTATTTTATTATTTTGTAGTATTTTATAGTATGCATTTTCATATTTTATATTTTGTATTTTGTCTGTGTTGTCACTGACAAGGTTGCCAAATCCAATAATCATATTTCAATTGTTACATTTGTACTTATCATCGACATTTGATAGTTTCTTCAGTTGCTGACATCACTCAGACCTGGGATTCTAAACTCTTCATTCTCCTATCACCTCACTAATAATCTCAATGTCTTATATGTCATTTTATTTTCTTCTTTTTGTGTGTATATAGGTGGTGTGCATGTATGTTTGAATATATGTGCATAGGCTTGTGGATGCATGTATGTTTATATGTGTGCGGAGGTCAGAGATTGATACAGGCTATATTCTTCAATCACTCCAACTTTTATTTACTAAGGTGTTGGGCCCTGAAAGGCCCAGGCATGAGGCCTAGTGGAACTTCTTGAGCCTAGCTAAAGTTTGGCGACCTGTCTCTGGCCAGCTAGGACTTAGCAAGATGCCTAATGGCTTCAGGCCTTCTACTTCCGAACAGGAGTTGAAATTATCATTTCAATAGTTACAATTTACTATTGGCCCTTACCTCTCCCCCCATCCTAAAATCCCCACCTTCATCCCCAACATTATATAGGCAACTGCTCATAGCAATAAAGCGAGTTTTTCTGTGAGTTCCTGCTTTGAAAATACTTCTGACTCAGTGTGGTTTTTCTACGATGGCTAGGAGAGGTTTCTGAGTCATCATATGCTTATCTTCCTCCTTAACCCCTTGAGAGAAACCAACAGGCCTGTTCCTTCCACAGCACTACCTGCCCGCCAGTGGAGCCTGGCGCTAAGGTAGAATCTCTCATTTGAACAGAGAGGTTTTTTTTACTAGGTTAATCAATTAACCAGCTTGGGCCAAGTATCCACTGTCTATGCCTCCTGAGTGCTAGGATTACAGGCAAGCCTCCATATCCCTTTTCCCCAAATCTCTACAGATCTTGGGAAATCTAAACTTTGGTTCTCCCACCTACATGGCAAGCACCTCTTTTTCTTAGTAATTCATTAAGTAGATGTTTTTGAGAATCTATGCTAAGTTTCTATTTTAGAAAATACTTTTCAGTACCTATGAACTATAAAGGAGAGAGGTTTATTTTGGTTCACATATTGGGCTGTTCTAAAGCATGGGCAATTTATCTGGTTAAGCTCTGTGATAAGGAAGTACATCATATTGTGTGCACATGGTCGAACAAAACTACTCATCTCATAGGTAGGGAGAGAGATAAAGAAAGAGGGAAGGAGGGAGGGAGGGGGAGAGAGACTGAGGTGCCACAATCCACTCAGAGGGCATATTCTCCATAACCTGAAGTTCTTCACTACAGTTCCAACTCCTAAAGTTTTAACAACATTCCTAATAGGACGAATATGGTCAGAAAATTAATTAGAGCATGCAGGTTTGGGGAATTTTGTGGGGGAGTGCTGGGATTTGAACCTAGGTCTTTGTATATGCTAGATAAGTGCTCTGCCTCCAAGTTGTATCACCAACCCTCTTTTTCACATTTTGTCTTTTGTGATAAGGGCTAGCATTTTGACCTAGATCTATAACCAAGGCAGGGATTAAACTTGTTATCTTCTGGCCTCAGCCTGGAATCACAGGATAATGTCACCAGGATTAGTTATTTGGGGAACATTTATAAAACAAATTATATCAGAATCTATTCATATTTGATGGTTGAGTCTTGGGAAGAAAGAGAAATAAATAAATAGATGCTAGTGTGAGCTCAACTGTATTTGTATTGGAGATGAATAAGCAAAAACTAAAGCTAATTGATATATATCAAATTTATTAGAGTTAAATGAATTAAGCAATGAAAATAAGGAAGGTTAATTTGCTGTTTTATTCTAATTGATCAGGATAAGTTTCATTGACCAGAATACTTGAGCCAAGATGTGAGAAAAATAAGGAGCTGACATTCTCAGAGGGAGAATGACTTCAGATCACAGGCAGGGAACAGCACAAATAATAGTCATGGAAACACATGCTCAGCAGGCTCAAACATCTAGGGGAAAGAATAACAAGTCACATAAGAAACACAGGGCAGGAACATTAGGCTATTATAAAGATTTGCATCATGAATAACTTAGCCTTGCCTAAGTGCATGATCTGGCCTTTGTCCTCATATTACAGAAAGTAACCTATAAATAAATAAGCCTTTGAAATGCAATGACTAAACAAAGCTGCTCTTGTTTGCTTAGAAAATTTGGGGAGGCTAGATATTAATAGCATGACTTAAAATCAGGCATTTTTTCACCTGGTGAAATTTCTAAGAGGATCTCAATAACCATGCTAAAGACGATTAACTATTTCTATGTGGTGGAGCCTCTGTAAATCTCTGGATGGGAGGTGGAGATGAGCCTCCATGACTGCCAATATTCCATGTATACTTTTCTATTTCCCTGCTGGTCTAGTAATGTTGCTGTGACTCCATGGAGAGAAAATAATTGGAAGCATTGCGTTTGTTATATTTCCCAGGATCTGCTCTATATGCTTCTGTCTTGGCTTATTTTATTCTTTTTTTATCTTTAATGAACTATAACTATGGAATAATACCTTTCTTTGAGATCTACATATCCACTGGGTTATTGAAATGGAAGTTGGTGTAGGTTTTCTGTAAACTAGCAATATATGTAATAGCCCTTTAAAAAATGTATTTTAGAGCCTGACATGGTGGCATATGCCTTTAATCCCAGCACTCCGGAGGCAGAGGTAGGAGGATTGTCATAAGTTTGAGGCCGCCCTGAGTCTACATAGTTAATTCCAGGTCAGCCTGGACCAGTGAGACCCTACCTTGAAAAAACAAAAAAAATATATATTTTATTATTACAGCATGTAATATAATGTAAACTTTAAAATATTAATATTTAAATGTAAAATGCAGAAACATGAATGATGCTTATTGCCATGTAACTATCCTCTATTTTCAAAACCATCTATCATGACAAAAACAGTGTAAAGATAAAATAATATGTATATTTAATCCTCTTGTTGATACCTTGTAATCACTAATATGCATCCTATCTCTACAAATTTGCCACTCCTAAATACTACATGAATATCAGATCATAAATATTAATTATTTTATTTCTTGCCTGTTTTAGTTCACAATGTTTTTGAAGTTCATTCATGTTACAGCATATATTATTACCTTATTCTTTAAATAGCTGAATTATATATATTATAGTATGGATAAACAAAGTTTGCTTACCTATTGATTAGTGTTGTATTCTCAGTCAGCTACTTGTTGCTGGGATGAATATCCAAACCAGACACAGTTATGGGAAGAAGGGAATTTATTGAAAGTTTACATATCTAGGGGAAGTTCCATTATGGTTGAAATTGCTGGCAATCTCTTACTGATCCATACAGAAAGAAAAACCACCACCAGCACTATAAGCACATGCTCTATAGGAACCCAGGGAGAACCCTATACCTTAGGCTGAAATTCATATCCACCTTCATGCTGGACCTAAGGATGTGCCCACAGTGACACCTCCTCCAGCCAGGAGGCTGGAAATCCAAGAAGCTTTAAGAAAATTGAATCTGTTGGGGGACATCCATTCCAACTATCACTGCTTATGGACATATAAATTGTCTTCATTTTCCAAATATTGTAGAGAATGCAACAGTGAAAAGTGTCTCTCAAATATACCTTTAATTCCTGCTTTCAGTTATTTTTAACTTATTTTTTAAGTTTATTCAGTAGAGAGAGAGAGAGAAAGAGGTAGATAGAGGTAGATAGAGAGAAAGAAAATGGGTGTATCAGGGCCTCCAGCCTTCAAATGAATTCTAAATTTAGGTGACACGTACATCTGGCTTATGTGGGTCCTTGGGAATTGAACTTGGGTCCTTTGGCTTTACAGGCAAGTGCTTTAACCACTAAGCGATATCTGCAGCCCCAGTTATTTTGTATATAGATTTTGAAGTAGAATATCTAGGCCATATGATAATTTTATTTTCATGTTCTTCCACCAAATCTGTACATTTTATGTATTACATTCCCAGAAGCAATGCATGAAGGATTTGCTTTCTTCTTCAACACTTGATATTGTCTTGGGGTTTTCCTTTTATTACACATAGCCTAGTAGGCATAAAGAGGAAAGTCATTGAATTACATCATGAGATACAAATGATTATGTATGTATTCTTACTGTATGCATTCTTTATTAGCGCCATATGTATATATATATTGCAATAAAGTGTGATGGTCTGAATATGAAATGAAATATTCCTCATAACACTGGTTGACATTTCACTCTTCAACTAGTGAAAGAAATTTGGGAAGTGGCGGAAACTTTAGGCAGTGGGACTTGGATTGAGGATGTAGGTAACTAAGGCCTTTGATACTCTATTCCACATTGGCCCCTTATTAACTCTTTGCTTCCTGGTCACCATAAAGGGAACAGATTTGCTATGATACCCTTTACTATATGATGTTTTGCCTCACTATAATTCAAAACAATGGACCTATCCCATCATGAACTGAAAGCCCTGAATCTGTGAGCCAAAATAAATGTTTTCTCTTTTTAAGTTGTTTTCTTGAACATTTGACATAGTGGTGAATAACTTACTAACACATTCATAATATGCATATTTTCCTTTGCAATATGGTTGTCCAAGTTCTTTGCCTGTTTAATGGAACTATTTGCTTTTCAGTTATTCAGTTCAATATAATCTGGATACCAGATCCTTACTAAATATATGTCTTAAAAATGTCAACTCCTAATTTGTAATTTTGCATTTAATTTCTTAAATTTAAAAAAAATTGTTTTTAATTTTTTTTATTAGTTTTGTACTCAATGAATACAGTCAAGTTGGTCCCATTGTTATGCTAGTCCATGTCCTACCTCCTCCCCTTGGCCCCTCCTTGTTGAGGTATATGGGTCATGCACTGCGGAGTTAGCTCACAGTTATAGGTAAGATAAATGTCTCTGCATATCATGACCCAACCTGTGGCTCTGACATTCTTTCTACCCCCTCTTCCACAAAATTTCCCTGAACCATGTTGAGTTCATTTTTGGTCTGCTTCAGTGATGAGGTGTTGGGGGCCTCTGGGGCTCTGGCTCTCTGATTTGGTAGGAGTTGATCGTTCTCTGTGTTCATCTCCTTCAAGGTTTCTATTTTTATAAAGTCCAGTGTACCTACTTGTACTTTTGTTGCTCAAATTTTTGTTGTCATGCATATGTTGTATTACACTGATTGATTTTTTAACTTAAATAGCCCTGATATTCTTAAATTTTTCTTATTTTCTTTTCTTTTCTTTTCTTTTATTTTATTTTCTTGAGGTAGTGTCTCACCCTAGCCCAGGCTGACATGGAGTGCACTATGGAGTCTCAGGGTGGCCTCGAACTCACGGTGATCCTCCGACCTCTGCCTCCCAAGTGCTGGGATTAAAGGTGTGTGCCACCATGACCAACTTCTATTTTAATATTTTATTTTCATTTATTTGACAGAGAAAGAGAGAGAGTGAGAGAGAGAGAATGTGCAGCTGGCTAATGTGGGTCCTGGGGATTAGAACCTGGGTCCTTTGGCTTTGCAGGCCAATGCTGTAACCACTAAGCCATCTCTCCAGCCTCACTTTTATTATTATACCGCATAGTGTGTATTGATTATAAAATAGCTTCAATAACATGAACTTCACACCATATCTCTCTAGGATGTCCCTTTTCTGGTATGCTGTGAACATCAAAATTACATTGTCTCCTTAATATTTATATTTATGCATTTATATTTATGCATTTGTCACTTAAATTACATAGAAAATTAAATGGATATTTAAAGAGTCTTTATTCTTACTACAAAGTATCTGACTTCTTTTTGATAGTGTTACTTTTTTTTTTTTTATTAAGAACATGCTTTGTATGGATATATTATGTGTTGGCACCATCCTTTTCTTCCTCCATATCCTCATTCTTCTGGTGGAGTTTCTGTTATTCCCTCTGGGGTTGTGGGTTATGCATTCTGGGTGCAGTAGTCAGTTATTGAGGGCAGGCAATGCCTCTGGCTATGGCATCCCATCCTGTGATTCTTTCAACCTTTCTGCCCCAACTTGCAAAAAAATCCCCTTAGCTTATTTGGGTGCACTTTGAGTCTACTTCGGTGATGAACTCTTAGGATCCTCTAGATTTCTGCTCTTTTATGTGTTGAGTATCCTCGGAGTCTGTCTCTTTCACCCTGGCACAGATTGTCAGTCTCACCAAGGAAGCAGAACTCTTGCATGTCTCCCTAATTCCTCTGTGGTATCACCTGGGCCTTGACAGAGATGAGAGGGGTAGTTTATCTCCTTGGCACTTGCTACCTTCTGAAAAAGAAGAACAGATTAAACAGGTTAACATTATTAATTTAGGGAGGTTTTGATGGGTGTGGATCCTCCTTTAACCAAAGACAAGTGGTAACTTGACAATAGAAAGCATAACCATTGTCTCCTTAGGACTCTGACCTTGTTCCCAGTTCAGGATATGAGTTCCTTTCTACTGAGAAGATCTCTTAGCCAATGAGAAAACCAACTCCTTCAGCAACCATATCTTCCTTAGTCACAATTTAAATATGATTCTTTTCTGGTCAAACTGCCAGCGTTTTAAATATTTCTGCTTTTGCTCCTGATTCTCATTATAAATATGGCTGAAAGCATCTGACAATACTCATTCTGAGTGATATACAACCTTTAACTCTTCTCTGCCATGTAAATTGGTCCATCATCCTTAAACACATCTCAGGGGATGAATGAAATGTAATCATTTTTTTCAACAGCATGTAGGATGAATGTCTTCTAGTCTAATCTCAATAGCATCTTGATTGTCATCTGCAGCCTTTTGAGCACATCCTTTAATACTGACATTGCAGTCTTCATTCTGGTGTTCTGACCTCACTCCAGCATGGCCCCCAAAGTTCTTCTTACAATATTTTAAGCTTTTGGTGGTGAGTTCCTCTAAAACCTTCCAAATTGATTCCATGAGCTAACTCTAATGCCTCTGAATCATGTGGGTAGGTATAATCAGAACAATCCCACATCTTGGTATCAATGTTTCTATGCTTGTGAGATTTTTATTGCTGTGATAAGTTGTTTAAACAATTTTAAAATGAGTGAAGGTTTATTTTGTCTTATTGTGTCAAAGTGTCACTTCATTGTTAGCTTGCTTCACTGCTTTCAGGATTGGTGAAGCCAAGCATCATATTGACAGGAGCATATACAATTCTTATCAATACATGGTGGCCAGAAAACAATGAATGGAGAGTAAAGTCCCAGAGTTCTATTGCCCCTTTTAAAGGAGTGGATAAAACTTAATTTTTCCAATAAGGTCCCACACACTAAAGGTTTTACCACTTCGCAATAGTCCCACGACATATTGTCCAAATTTTTACTATAGAACCTTTGGATGGAATTTCAAATTCAATCCACAATAGGAGCCTAGACTAAAGAGGGTAGATAAGGGGCATTTCATTCCTGGACAGCCTTAATTTCTGCTCCTTCACATAGAGTCACTGGAACAGGTGGGCTGACTGAATTAGCAAATAAAATCTAGCCAAAACACAAAATTCAGTATGGGAAGTCTCTTTATCCCCACAGTTTAAAACAGACATTTCCTCAATCATTTAGGGAGAACAGCAAAAAATAATCTATTTTATTCTCATTGAACTGAAAGCTCTCCTTTCATGCCTACACACAGTGAAGTCAACACATAGTCATCAGACAAAAAGGACCCAATCAAAAAAAACAAAACAAAACAAAACAAAAAACTCTATTTTGTCACAAACATAAATTATCTTTAAAAATATTTAACTTATTTTATTTTTACTGGAAAAGAGAGGGAAACAGAGGGGGGGAGGATTGGCACAACTGGGCTTTCAGCTACTGCAAACAAACTCCAGATGCATTTGCCATCATTTGCATATGGCTCACATGAGTCCTGGAGAGTTAAAGATGGGTCCTTAGGCTTCACAAGAAAGCACCATATTCGCTAATCCATCTCTCTTACTCACCATAAATTATCTTGGTCTTCTCAGAAATACTACCTGTATCCTCTAGCTTCTCTATATATGACTTACAGCTATGGAGGGAAGGCACAATGCAACAATACCTGTAGTTCCAAGTAAGGGTATTGTGACCCTCCTGTCCTCTTTCAACTAGGGGAATATCCATGGTTCCATAGTTATTGTCATAGACCTGGCTATCACTGTATTACTGCTCCTAAGTTTCCAGGACTACTAGAGCAAGACATTCTTTACTCCAATATGGCATGTTATGCCCAGAGGAAAAACACCATGCAACAAACAGGAACATGATTAAATCATAACAAGTGATGAGCTTAAATAGTGCTTTTTTTCTGACATTTACTGACTTCACTCTAACACACACACATGCACGCACACACACACACATACACACACTAACATATGGAAGGAAAGTACCTGGAGAGATGGATCAGAAGTTAGACATTTGCTTTGAAGGAAATGAATAGAACAGAAAAAAAAATACAGTTACAACAAATGGTCAAACTCTTCTCAAAATATTTCATTTATTAATTTGGAGAGAGAGGATGAGAGAGAGAGAGGGAGAGAGAAAATGGATGCAGCAGGGCCTCCTTACTCTACAACCTCAAGATGAATGAACCACTTTATGCATTTGTCTTTATGTGGGCACTGGAGAATCCAACCCAGGCCATTAGGCACTGAAGGCAAGTGCCTTAACTGCTAAGCTATCTCTCCAGCACCATGAACTTATTTTTATAAGGGTAAATTACAACAGTTTTTTAGGGATAAGGTTAAAGGAGAGAAGACAAAGGCAGTAAATAGAAATTCCCCTGAGAGGGGAGATGAAGAGACCAAGGAAGTATTTATCTCACATAGGGAATAGAAATCTCAGAAGCTTGTAAGGGAAAGGCAAGGGGAAAGGAAGTGAATCACACATGTGGTTCAGGTTGATTTATTTGAATCAGGCATCCAATTAGAATGTGCCTCTTCACTAGGCTCATGTGTGTAGGAAGGAACCCGATTGATTTACAATCCCATGGAGAACAATGATTCAGGAAGGGCTAGGCCATAGGCAAAACCCATGAAAATACAATGTATAATTAAATTTTGGCTGCTTATATGGTCTTATACACCCAAAAAGAGAGTAGAACCATAGAATATTATAAAACCACAAAGATTCAGGCTTATAGGCATCCCTATTTGATACTAACTATAGATATTCACTTAGTCATATGCTCAACACTCACAATAATATCTTTTTCTTTAATTTTTGTAGTCAGTGAATACAGTCAAGTTGGTACCTTTGTTAGCCTCCTCCATGTCTTTCCCCCTCCACAGGAACCTTGTTGGGGTGTAGGGTCATACATTATGGGGTTAACGTTTAGTTTGGGGTATGAGGAAATGTCTCTGTATGTCATGACCCAACCTGTGGCTCTGACATTCTTTCCACCCCCTCTTCCAAAAATTTCCCTAGGCAATGTTGGGTTCATTTTTGCTCTGTTTCAGTGATGAGGTCTTGAGAGCCTCTGAGTCTCTTTATATCTGGTTTGGTAGAGGTTGAGTTTTCTCTGTGTTGATCTTCTTCACCCTTGTGATGGTTCCCAGTTCACCAAGCAAACAGCACTCTTGCATGTTTCCCCAGTTATTCTTAGTTTCAGCTGGGGCTCTTTTGTGGTATGATCAGGTGTTTCTCTCCTTAGGATCTACATCTCTCTGAAAAAGAGAAGCAAATTCTCAAATGGAAAGTAAAGTTAGTACCAACTAAATGCAATAGCCATTGTTTTTTATTAGAGAGAATTTAATGTAGAATGGGTTCATTTTTGGATATGATTCTGACTTGTTTCCCACATCCAGCTATGGGTTCCATTACACTGAGCAGATCAGTTAGCCAACTCAAGAGCAGTTGGTTTCCCACCAGGGCTATGTGCCACTATTGCACTTGTATGAGAATCCCATCAGGTTGTTTGCTGCTAAGTAAGTTATACCATGCATGCTTAGACATATATTGGTCATTATCCCCCAGTCACTCATGTAGCACCTTCTGGCACTAGACGCTCTATCTGGAGACTGACTCTCTTCCAGCTTCTAGCCATGTCACTCCATGATACATACCAACAGTATATGGTGTCTTCAGCAGTTGGGTCTTACCACTAATCTTTGGTGGGTCATCAAGTGCTCTGCCAGAAATCTGTCTTCTTTTGGGAGACTTTGTAGGTCTCTCTGATCAAAAACTCATTGTGGATAATAACCACCTGCTGTACCGGGAGTTAGAAGTCACCACCCAGGCAGAGAAGGAAGAACAGGATAAGTGGTATGAAAGAGATAGAGAGATGAGAATAAAAGGGGGGGGGGAGACAGAGAAGGAGAAATAGGAGAAGATAATGGACAGTTTTTGTCATACCCTCTCTATGGCCTTGTGAATCCATTCTTCCATCTAAGGATCTGGTGGAGGTTCAATTATTTGCTGTCTTTTAGATGTAAGGTTTTATGGTACCATTGCCTTTTGGGTCCAGTTTTGTGTCCTCCTCCTTAACCTCTCCTCCCATCCCCTCATTGTCTGGTCCTCAAGATGCTTGGTAGGTATGTCAGAAACTTCGATAGATTCAGGATATGAGTTGTAGATGAGTGAGGCTATGCAGGGATTATCTTTCTGTGATTGGGTGAGTTACTGTGAATAATCTGTTCCAGGTTCGAGCATTTTTATCCAAATTTCATTGTGTCATTTTTCCTTACTGGTGTGTAGATTTCCATCAGGTAGATATATCACATATTAGTTATCCGTTCGTCTAATGATTGACACCTGGGTTGATTCCAGCTCTTGGCTATTATGAATTGAGCAGCTATAAAGATGGTTGAACAAGTCTTTCTGAACTGAGGCATGCAGCTTTTAGGGTACATTCCCAGTATGGGAATAAATGGGTACACTGTAACTCTATATTCAGTTTTATAGGAGTCTCCATATTCCTTTCCAAAGTGGTTCTACCATCTTACATTCACACCAAGAGTGGATGATGGTTTCTATTTCTCCACATCCTCCCCAGCATTTATTTGCATTTGATATTTTTGATATTTGTCATCCTTACTGGGATAAGGTGGAATCTTATAGTAGTTTTAATTTGCATTTCCATGGCTATTAGGGTTGATGAACATTTCCTTAGGTGTGGATATGTCATTTGTATTTCTTCCTCTGTGAACTGCCTGTCAAGTTCCTTGCCATATTTTGTGAGTGGGTTGTTTGACTTTTTATCGTTTAGGTTTTTGAGTTCTTTGTAAATTCTAGAAATTAGGCCTCTGTCAGTTGGATATTCAGCAAATATTTTCTCCCATTCTGTTGGTAATCCATTGGCTTTTTGTATTGTATGTTTGTCTGTGAAGAGACTCTTCAGCTTCATGTGATCCCATTGGCTAGGTAACTGTTTAAGATCCTGTGCTACTGGGGTTTTGTTCAGGAAGGCTTCTCCCATTCCTAAATCATGGAATGTTCCTTCTAACTTTTCTTCCAGTAGTAGCCTAGTTTCTGGTGTTATGTTGAAGTCTTTGATCAATTAGAACTTGATATTTTGCATGTGAGATGTGTGGATCAAGTTTCAATTTCTTGCATATGGTTATCCAGTTTGTCCAGCACCATTTGTTGAAGATGCTGTCTTTTGTTCCAGCCTATATTTTTAGTTCCTTTGTCAAATATCAAGTAGCTATAGTTACTTCACCCAAAGTCTGGGTACTCAATTCTATTCAATTCATCTATAGTCATATTTTTATGCCAGTACCATGCTATTTTTGTTATTATGGCTTTCGAATATAGCTTTAGATCAGGTATGGTGATGCATTCAGAGGTGTTTCTTTTGTTGAGGATATGCTCGGATATCTGAGGCCTTTGGCTTTTTCATATAAGTTTTCAGACCAATTTTTCTATCTCTGTGAAGAATGATATTTAGATTTTGTTGTGAATTGCATTAAATCTGTGCATTGCCTTTGAAAGGATTGCCATTTTCACAATGTTAACTCTGGCTACCCAGTAGCATGGGAGGTCTTTCCATTTTCTTAAGTGCTCCTCAATTTCTTTTTTGAGTGTTTTCATTTTGTTTGTTTATTTTCAATGGATAGATCTTTCACTTCCTTGTTTAATGTTATTCCAAGATATTTTATTATTTTGTTACTACTGAAAATTCTACCATGTCAGTTATTTTTTTCCCTGTCTCTTTGTCATTTGCATAAAGAAGGATGCTGTTTTTTGTGCATTGATTTTGTATCCTGCTACTTTCTGAAGGAGTTTATCATCTTTAAGGGTTTTGCAATGGAGGCTCATAGATCTCTTACATATAGAATCATGTCATCTGTGAATTGTGCTAACTTGACTTCTTCCTTTCCAGATTTTATCCACTTTATTTCTTTCTCTTTTCTTATTGCTTGAGCTAGGACTTAAACAACTCTATTAAAGAGCAGAGGTAAGAGTGGACACCCCTGTCTTCTTCCAAATCTCAATGGAAATTCCTCCAGTCTCTGTCCATTAAGTATTATTTGGGATTTAGGAACTTTGCATATACCCTTTATTATATTAAGAAATAAACTGGCCATGCTGATTTTCTCCAAAGTTTTGATCATGAAGTGATATTGTATTTTGTCAAAGGCCTTTTCTGCATCCATCAAAATGATCATGGGTTTTTTTGTGTTTAGCCTTGTTTATGTGGTATATTACATTCACAGATTTCCGTATGTCAAACCACCTCTGCATTCCTGGGATGAAACTCACTTGATCAAGTTGGAGAATGGATTGGATGTGCTTCTGAATTCGATTTGTGAGGATTTTGTTCATGAGTTTTGTGTCTAAGTTCATAAGGGAAATAGGCCTGAAGTTTTCTTTTCTTGAGGCATCTTTGCTTTGTTTTGATATTAGGGTGACAGTAGCTTCATAGAAGGAGTTGGAGAGCATTCCCTGATCTCTGATTGTGTGGCACAGTTTGAGAAAGCTTGTTTTCAGTTCTTCCATGAAGTGTGATAGAATTCAGCTGAGAAGTCATCTGATCCTAGACTCTTCTTTTTTGGTATCATAGGTTTGTTTAGGAAATTAATCTGCTCTCACTTTAGCTTTGGTATATAGTATGTGTCTAGGAATTTATCCATTTCCTCCATATTTTCCAATCTTATAGAGTAGAGCTTTTTGAAGTAAGACCTGATGTTTCTCCCAATTTCATTTATGTCTATTGTGATCTCTCCTTTTTAATTTCTAATGTTATTAATTTGAAGTACCTCTCTTTTTGCTTGATCAAATTGGCCAGATGTGAGTCAGTCTTGTTTATTTTTTCAAATAACCAATTCTTTTTTTATTCAATTTTCTTAACTGTTTACTTAGTTTCCATTTCATTAATTTCTGCTCTGATCTTAATTATGTCTTTCCATCTGGAAATTTTGGGGTTGGATATTTCTTGTTTTTCTAGTGCTTTTAGGTGGATGGTTAGGTTATTGATTTGGGATTTCTCCATCATTCTTATGAAAGCATTTAGTGCTATGAATTTTCCCCTGAGGACCACCTTCATTGTGTCCCATAAGTTTTGGTATGATGTGTTCTCATTCATATTCATTTCTAGAAATTTCTCTATTTCAGTTTTTATTTTGACAACTACCCATTTATTGTTTAAAAGTGTGCTGTTCAGTTTCTAGGAGCCAATGGGATTTTTGATGGGTGTTTTGTTGTTAAATTCTAGAAATATAATATTGTGATCTGATATCATGCAGGGGATTATGTCAATTTTCCTAAATGTATGGAGGCAGGCTTAGTGACCCAGTATATGATCTATTTTAGAGAAGGTTCCATGGGCTGCTGAGAAAAATATGTAGGCCATGGATTTGGGTTGGAATGTTTTGTAGATGTGCATTAATTCTAAATGTTCTTTTTTTTGAGCTTTCTCACTTCCCTGTTGAATTTCTGTTTGGATAATCTATCAATTGCTGATAATGGTGTATTGAAGTCCCCAGCTATGATGGTGTTGGTGGTAATTTCTGTTTTATTGTAGAGTAGGTTTTGTTTTATGAATTATGGTGCACCTGTGTTTGGTGCATAAAGATTGATGATTGTACTATCCTCTTGCTGGATTCTTCCCTTGAACAGTAAGAAGTGGCCTACTTTGTATTTTTTGATTATTTTTGGTTTGAAGTCTATTTTACCCAATATTACTATGGTTATTCCAGCTCGTTTCTTATTCTCATTTGTTTGGGATATCATTTTCTACCCTTTCACCCTGTGGATGTGTCTGTCATTAGTGGTGAGGTGGGTTGCAGATTGAAGGTTCTAATTACTGATCCACCCTGTTAGCCTGTGTTTCTTAATAGATAACTTAAGACCATTGATATTTAGGGCAATGACTGTGAGGTTTGATTTGATCCTTGCCATGTTATGCTGGCTTATGTGGTTTGGTGTTTTCATGGAATTCAAAAATTTTTTGTGACTTCTCTGAGTTAGGTTATGGTGATCTGCTTCTTGTAGGTATTTGAGGTTGACTATTTGATTCTTGTGTGTGGAGAATATCCTGAAATACTCTCTGTAGTTTTGGTTTTGTGTTCATATAGTTGTAAAGTTGAGTTTTGTCATGAAAGGTTTTTCTTTCACCAGCTATATGAGGGCTTTTTTTTTTTTTTTCTGTGTAGAGTAATTTGGGTTGGAAGACACAGGTTCTTAGAGTTTGCACTGTTCCATTCCAGGCCCTTCTGACTTTTAGGGTTTACATTGAGAAGTCTCAAGTGATTCTGATGGGGTTACCTTTAAATATTATGTGTTGTTTTCCCAAGCAGCTTTTAGGACTTTCTCTTTGATGTCAATATTTAGAGTCTTAACTACAATATGCCTTGGAGAGTTTCTCCTTTTGTCCAAACTGTTTGGAGTTTTGTTAACTTCTTGTATCTTGATGGGCCTTTCTTTTCAGAGAGTGAGAAAGTTTTCTTCAATTATTTTGTTGAATAACTTCTCCATACTTTTTGTCTAAATTTCTTCCCCTTCTGGTATTCCCATGATCTGATTGTTAGGATGTTTTAGGGTATTGCACATTTCCCACATGTTCTGTTCACAAAAAAAAAAGAACTTATTGAAAGTTTTGCACTCTTAAACTGTTTCTTCTGTTTTGTCTTCCAGTTCTGAGTTTCTATCCTCCACATGACTGATTCTATTCTTGAGAACCTCTAAGGAGTTTTGGACTTGTTCCATTAGGTTTGCATTTTGTACCAATTTTCTATGTCTGGTTTCTATCCCTCTGTCAAGTTCCCTTTTCACATCATTTTCTGATTTTCTTGATGCTTCTTTGAATTCCTCCTTGCATTTCTTTATGTTTTCATTTAGCATAGCCAGCTGGTTTTTATGTCCCCTTTTTTCACGTTCCTTATATCCATTAACTGTGTTTGATACCCTTCCATTTTCTTATCTATTAGGTCTAGTCTACTGATGGCAGCATCCACACAATTATCAGTCCTTTGTTGCTTTTATGAAAGTTCTACCAATAGCTTGGTCAGGGTTGCATTGCTCATACCTTCATTTTGGGCTTCTGATTCTATTGTCTCTTTGATGTTTTGATTAGGGATTTCCATGGTAGGACTGGGAGATCTTATTGGATTTACTTGCATTTGATTTCTTATGGTAGTTCTTTTGCATTGTGTCTGCCCATCACAGTGTGGCAATAGGGAGAATGGTACTGTGGTTGCAATGGGTGGGGGAGGTGGTGCAGTTTCACTGGGGGGGTGGATATGGCTGTGGGGGCTGGGGTAGAGCAAGTGTCAGGAAAGAGCTGCTAGGGTCATGACTCACTTGGGGGCATGGCAGGGTAAAGAAGATCAAGTCTGAAATCACTTAGGTTGAGGGCAGAGTAGAGCAGAGCAGAAGGGGTCAGAATTTTCATGGGGGCAGGGCCAAGCAGGTCAAATCTGAAGTCTCAGATTAGGGGTCGGGCCAAGCAGAGTGGGTCAAGGGAGTGGGGGGTGGGGCGGAGTGGCTCAGATCTGATGTATGGCCCAGGGGGAGGAGCAGGGCCAAGTGGAGAGGATGGAAGTTGAGGGGGCAGGGCAGAATGGAGATGAGAGAGATGGGATATAAGAGGATTACCTTTTGGGAATATAACAAATTTGTAATAAACACATACACACATACACACACACACTCACACATGAGTTTTGTAAAACTGTTAAAATTTTCCCTATGTGAAACCAGAAATGGTGGTTCACATCTCAAATCACAGGACTTGAGGACCTAAGTTAGAAAGTGCCCATTGAGTTTGAGTTAAACTTTATCTACATATCCATACCTGTCCCAAAGAAAGACAAACACACACACAAAAAAAATAGACTGAAAGAAACAAAAATAGATACCAAAAAGGAATATCTGAATAAAATAGTAAGTGTCAAAGTATCAGTATATATTCTGTAGTCATTCAAATGGTAATAAGAGATTATTCTGACTCAGTTTATATTCACCTATACATGGTAACATAAATATGCCAATTCCAAGAAAAAAGCCTTCCATAAACAACTTATAAGAAATAAATGATCAAAATATCCTTATTATTATAAAATATCCTGAATTCATAATTAAATATCTACCAAAAAGTATTTTCTGAGACAAGAATATTTTAGTGTACTATTGTACTAAATCTTTTAAAAAAAAACTTAGAAAAAATCTTTGTAGTGAGTCCAAATACAGAAGAGTGGAGCTCTTCCAGATTTATTTAATGAAGTCAACATAACATAACAAATAAATCTGACAAAAACATATTTAAAAATAAAACAATAGGGCTAGAGAAATGCCCAAGTGCTTAAAGGCACTTGTTTGCAAAGCCTATTAGCTTGGGTTCAATTCTCTAGTGCCCATGTAAAGCCAGTTGCACAAAGATGTGCAAGCATCTGGAGTTCTTTCACAGTGGCAAGAGGCCCTGGCATACACATTCTCTTGTTATATGTTTCTCTCTCTCACACACACACATACACACACACGCACATAAATGCATGAATGAATGAATAATAAAGCTATATAACTGAATTTTACTCTAGTGGTAGCCACACAAATATTTAAATATTAAAGCATGATAGAGATAATTATACATTACATGTACTGGTGAACTACATAAATGTGAATGAGAGTGCTAGATTACAGAAATGTCAATATACTGGTAATGACTGCAATACAAAATGTTGTCATTGAGGGAAAGTGTCAGAGGAAAAAAAAGTCACTCTGCAAAATTTTTGACAAATACTGGTGAAAATATGCAATCTTATACCCAAGAATTTCTATAAAATATATGTTGATATATACATACATATATATGTGTGTGTGTGTGTGTGTGTATGTATATATGATGGGCACTTAGGAGCATCTGGATCTCTGGTTTGTTATGTGTTGAGGGTCCTCAGTATCTTTCTCCATCACCCTTGTGCTGATATCAGCTTAACAAAGAAAGCAGCAGTCTTGCACATGTCTCCAATTCCTCTGTGGTTTCAGCTGTTGCCAGGGTAGAATGCCCTGTGTTGTTTATCTTCTCAGGTCCAAATCCCATCTCCAAAAGAGAAGCAGACTCCCTAACAGAGAGCAAAGTCAGTGCCAGTTAAATGGGATAACCATTATTAATTTAGAGATAAATAAAAGGGTTTGGGCTGGAGAGATGGCTTAGCAGTTAAGATCTTGCCTGTGAAGCCTAAGGACCTCGGTTTGAGGCTCAAATCCCCACAACCCACGTTAGCCAGATGCACAAGGGTGCACATGTGTCTGGAGTTCGGTTGCAGTGGCTGGAGGCCCTGGCACACCCATTCTCTCTCCCTCTCTCTATCTGCCTCTTTCTCTCTCTCTGTCACTCTCAAATAAAAAATTATTTTTTAAAGTGTTTAAACACTTTTTAGTCTAAGGTTAGCAGGAGCTTGACAATGGAAAGCAGAATTATTATCAGGATATGATTCTGACTGGTTTCCCATTTCCAAATGTGGTTTCCTTTTCACTGAGAGGATCTGTTAGCCAATCCAAGAGCTGTGGCTTACCCACCATGACTCTGTGCAACTATAGCACTTGTGTGAGCATCACTTTAAGTTGTTTGCTTTTTAGTCACTTAGACTTTGAGTTGCTTGGACAGATGTTGGCCACTTTCCCTGGGTAGCTCATGTAGCACTTTCAAGCACTAGATGGGCTAATTGGGGACTGGCTCTCCTCTGGTTCCAACAAGATCTCTCTATGGGCCATGCCAACCACCTTTGGTGTCTTTAGCATTAGGGCCTTACCATTAGTGTCTGGTGGGTAATCAAATGTTCTGACAAAAGTCTGTCTTGTTTATTTTTGGGATCAAGTAGGTCTCTCTGATAAAAAGTTCATTGTGGATGTAGTCCATATCCTGGTACAGGGAATTACAAGTCAGTGCCAAGGTTAAAGAAAAACGAAAAAGTCAGAGAAGAAAGAGAAACAGGAGAAATTTGATGTTAGCTTTCATCTCACTCACTTCAGGGCCCTTCGATTCAGGTGCTCCTTCAAAGGTCCTCTTGAAGGTTCCTCAATTTAGTCTGACTTCTAGGATATAGGATTTTATGGTACCAGTTCAATTTGGGTTCAGTATTGTGTCCCTTCTACACCATTCTCTTCCCCCAAGCCCTAATCTCCCTATAGTCCAAGCCTCCAGATGCTATTCAGTTATGTCAGCAACTTGGGTTGATCCAGGTTAGGAACTGCAGATGAGTGAGAGCATGCAATGATAGTCTTTTTGTTATTGTGTGAGTTCACTTAGAATGATCTGTTCCAAGTTTGATCATTTTCTCTACAAATTTCAATGTGTCATTTTTTTTCTTACTGTTGAGTAGAATTTGATTGTGTAGATATACCACATATTAACTATCCTTTTATCCAACAGTGGGCATCAGGGTTGATTCCAGTTCTTATCTATTGTTATATATGAACAGCTATAGTCGTGGTTGGGCAAAGAGCTCTGAACTGAGATGTGGAGCTTTTAGGGTAAATGTCCAATAAGGGTATAACAGGGTCTGTTGGTAACTGTATATTCATCATTTTCAGGATTCTCCAAATTGATTTCCACAGTGGTTGTACCAGCTTACATTCCCACCAATAGTTAATAAGTGTTGCTATTTCTTCAGAGCCTCACCAACATTTGCTTTCATTTGAATTTTTAATGTTTGCTATCCTTACTGGGTTAAGTTGAATCTCATAGTTGTTTTAATTTGCATTTCCATAATGGTTAGGGATGTTGAACATTTTCTTAAGGGTGTGTTATCCATTTGTAATTCTTCCTCTGAGAACTCCTATTAAGATTTATGCCCCACTTTTGGAGTGGGTTGTTTTATTTTTTATTGTTTTATTTTTCTGAGTTCTTTGTAGATTCTAGATCTTAGGTTTCTATCAGTGGCATAGCTGGCAAAGTTTATCTCCCATTCAGTGGGTAATCTATTGTCTCTGATTATGATATATATATATATATATGTATGTATGTATGTATGTATGTATGTATGTATATGTCAGGACACCAGAGCAAAAGGCTTGATTTCACAGCTCACACAGGGGACAGACCTTCCCAAGCAAGGGACAATGGGATCTACCAGGACCAGGTGACTAGGAGGACCAAGGGAACAATATTCTGGCATACTTTCTACCTTGACCTCCATGACACAGACCAGTGCAGGCAACCCAGACTGGGGAAGTGGGAGGAGTCCCGATACAGGGGTCTGGCCTGCTCACCCCAGACGTCTATAACTGTGCACATACTGACTTCCCAAGTAACTCTGACCCTGGAAGTGAGAGGAGCCCAGAAATGGGTCTGACCTACTCACTCCAGATTTCCACTCCCACACACACTGTTTGAACAAGGAACTCTGAACATGGAGGTGGGAGAAGCCCAAGAATGGGTCCAGCCTGCTCACTTCAGATAGCTGTGCCTGCCTACACACTGACTGTGCAAGGAGCTGAGACCCAGGAGGTGGAAGGCACCCAGAAATGGGTCCAGAGTTCCCAGTCCAGACCACTGCACCTGCCCCTCCTTAAACTATACTTATGAAGGACAAGAAGACAAGGAATGTGTGAATTTTTTTATAAAATTATGAAATTCCATATGCACCAAAATGATGGAATGTAATACTAATAATAGCAATGCTTTTACAAATGTAATTGAAATGAATCTGGAGGGTTTCCATAGATGTTTAAGGGACATGCTTTCCTTTATTTTCAAGTTGGGCAAGTTTATTTATTTATTTATTTACTTGACAGAGAAAGAGAGAGAGAAGGAGGGAGAGAGAGATGGAGGAAGATAACATATATGCCAGGGCCTCAAGTCATTGCAAACAAACTCTAGACACGTGTGCCCCTTGTGTATCTGGCTTATATGGGTCCTGGGGAATAGAACCTGGGTCCTTTGTTTTTTCAAGCAAATGCTTTAAACACTAAGCCATCCCTCCAGCCCAAGCTTAATTTTTATTGCTTTTAAAGAGTTATATTGTAAAGGATGTAGCTTTTATTTAAATTAACTTGGGACATATGAAGGTAATTATCTTATTTTATTAAAGCAAACATTGTTTGATTTGATTCCTTAAATTTACTCTGATATAAGACTTTGCATATAGTTAGTATTAAATTATATTCTGTTTTTATTTTTCTGAGGTAGGGTCTCACTCTAGCTCAGGCTGACTTGGAATTCACGATGTAGTCTCAGGGTGGCCTCAAACTCTCAAACTCATGGTGGTCCTCCTACACCTACCTCCCAAGTGCTGGGATTAAAAGCATGCATAAATTATATTCTTAAATGCAGAGTTCATTCATGATATATAAACTGTCACATTTACAAAAAGTTCAAAGGTAAATATTTCAGTTAAATTATGCTCATTTCATGATACTAAATCCCCAAAGCTCACGTATATCAGGTGAAACTTTAAGGGATATATCTATCCCTTTTCCTATGCATAACACATATTAGAAAAAAAAATGTAATAATTTTCTAGTGACAAAATGAGAAATAAATTTTTGTCCTTAATCTTATTTTCTCAATTAAATGATCCATAATTGTAGAATTTAATTATTTTAAGAAAGGATAAGTCAGCTTATAACCTTATTGAACTTGAAAGGTGAAATAGCTGTATATATTGCCAACTAGTAAAATTTCAGCCATTAAAAAGTACTTATTTCAAGAGAAAAAAAGAGATCTTGACTGTGTTTATGAAATAGCTCATTGCAAAAGTAAATGTAACATTTTAAACAACTTCATTATCCAGAAGAAAAAAAAAATCAGTCCTTGTCAACTATTTATGAAGTGAAAGTTTAATAGCCACCTCCTACCCAGACAATTTATAAATTATAAAACCTCCTCTCATGTAGATTTTATTACAGTGTTTAAATAACTTAATAGGACAAATTCTATATTCTTATTTTTTGAAAGTTATTTGTATTTCATTATATTAGTTTGTATTTCTAAATACATCTTGAAACTTCAGTAACAACACATGACAAATTTTGATTCAAAGCTGGGCAAATAATAGACTCTATTTCTTGGAAACCTGAGGAGTAAGAGAATCATTTCAATTTGCCTCATTAATAAATTTTGTTAATCAAACTGCAGTCTATGCATTAAAGTTTAAATTTTCCATCAATATGACTTCTATAATCCATCTCACCTTAATAACCTTTATACTTTTCTTAATACAATTCAAACTTCCTATTCAGGTGAATTTCACTATTAAGATATTAAAGGTTGATGTCTTCATGTCTCTAGAGACTCAAACGTGCTGTGTGGAAGTTTTGCTGCTATTAAATTTATAAAAAGTTACAGCTGTAAATAAAATTTAGAGAATTTAAACACCATGTAGATTATGTCATAAAATAATACTGTAAATGTTGGATACTTGATTAATTTATAAACAGAAATATACAGTGATGCAGGTTGCATGTATAGATTTTTAAGCCCTGTCAAACTCAACTACTAGTCTTTAAAGAAATATTTCTGAAGTATTTCAATGGCAGGTTGGTCTGTGATGCATACTTCTGTTTCACTAGTTCTGATTATTTTTATAAATACTGCTGCTACTATCCTCAACATAATCACAACATTATATTTATAGATTCCTTCCATTTTGTTTATTTGATTTTTTTATTTTATTTAGAGATAGATAAGAGTCAGAAAGAGAGAAAGATAGAGAAAGTTTGGGCATTTCAGTGCTCCCTGCCCCTGCAAACGAACTCCAGATGCATGCAACCTCTGCTTTGTGCATCTGGCTTTACCTGGATATTGGGGAACTGAACCCTAGCCATCAGACTTTGCAAGCATATATTTTTCTCCACTGAACCATTTGTCCAGCCCCATTTTGCTTCTTAAGAAGCAATGTTTTGTGGAAATAATATGAGGAAAAGTAAGTAAGTTAAACCTAGATATTTTAAGTACATTAATATGGCAGTCAAAGGTGAAAGAACCATAAACATATTACCCTTTATCATCTGTTAACAGAGTCTTTACAGACATAATATAGTATAGTTGATATTTAAGACATATGCTTCAGATCCTGGTAATTGATCAAGGAGCTGGACCTTTGAATTAATAATTATACCACTCTGAAAATTATTTAGGTATAATTGACAAATATGTACATTTGTGGATATAAAATAATATCTTTTAAATACATTGTGAGGATAAATGACACATTAAATTACCCGAGTCCTGGCATATAAAATGCAATAAACTAATTGAAATGACAATATTCTAAGTTGTTCTACTGATAATTTTATTTTTAATTTTTCAATGTTGATTTATTTGAGAGTGTATAGGGAAAAGAAGGGAGAGAGGGAGGATAAGCATGCCAAGGCATCTTTTCCTCTGCAAATGAACTCCAGATGCATGTGCCACTTTGTGCATCTAGCTTTACATGGGCACTGTGAAATCAATCCCAGGCCAACAAGCTTTGCAAGCAAGCACCTTTAACCTCTGGGAAATTTCTCCAGCCCAATAAGTTTAAATAATTTGGATAAACTACCTACTTTATAAGGGCCCACTGGAAGTTTGGATTATACTTACCCAATAAGTTCTCACAATGTATTTGGCAACATCCTTCACACCTGTAATAAAGATCTAAAGACTTAGAAAAATCTTAAGGGGCCAATATGAAAGAAGGCAAGTTTCATATTTTACTGTGGATAGGGAAGACAAATAATGACTTACTGAGTATTTGAGCCCAAAGCAGGTGACTATTATTCTATATTTTGCCTGTAAAAGAATGGCAGAGTGATGGAAAGATAAATACAATAATAAATGTAACTACTCTCATGTTTAATAGGTTGTATGATCAAATGCATAGTGAAATAAACTAGGGGCTGAGAAGATGGCTCAGCAGTTAAATACACTTATTTGTATAGCCTTTTAGCCTGGGTTCAATTCCCCAGTACCCATGTAAAGCAGATGCACAAAATGTTATATGTATCTGGAGTTCATTTGCAGTGGAAAAGATGCCTTGGCATGGCTATTCTCCCTCACTCTCCCTTCTCTTACTCTTCTAAATAAATAAATAAAAAATAGGTAAAAAAATTAAGTAAACTGACAACTGTGAATACAACTGAATTCATTGTTTCCTTTATAAATTAATAAATTTGTTCCCCTGCCTTTGTATCAAAATAATTTCCTTCAGTTAGCTCAAGGAGAAATCCTGACCCTGAACAATAGGTGATAGTAAATGAATGCACAAACTGTAATTATTAGGAATGAATGAAAATGAGTGGTTGATGCACTTCATGTGTATACTAATATAGTTAGCAACAAAGAAAATTTAAGTAAATTAAATGCTGCTTTAATTTTCCTTTAAAAGAAAGTAAAGTGCCGGGCTCTCTGGCAGGTAGGGCTGCAGGAGAGCTGGTCCCTCCAGTCTCTCCTTGGGGCTGAGAGAGATGGAGAGTGTCAACAACCCAGACCCTCTCCTAGTCACTGGAGAGAAACACACTGAATCAGGAGACTTGTCGAAGCAGGATCTCATTTTATTGTATCAAGCAGGCACTTATATAGCATCAAGGTAGAGGGTGAGAGTCTTAGGATGGGTTGAGGATTAAGGGCTAATAATATTTCACCACATTAGTAGTAGCTGGGAAGAGGCAGTTTTAGGTCAGGCCTTGCTGAGTCACTCCTATGCGAAAGTCATAGGCCAAAGACAGGTCGCCAAATTCTAGCCAGGCTCAGGAAGTTCCATTGAGCCTTGCGTCCGGTTTCTTTAGGCCCAACAGTGAGTTACTCAGGGTGTGAAACTAAGTACTACAAAAACAGACTAAAGAACCAAATCACTACACCTCAAGTGTTGTTAACAAAAACTTCTTAGTGTAATTTCAGAAAACACAAGAGCAATTTTTAAAAGAATTTTATTATGGAAAAGAAAAACAATTGAAAAGCTGAATAAACTAGTGGTAAATTTATTTTATAATTATCTAATTATTTGTCATAATGTTAAAGAATGGCCATGAAGTCATTCCAGGTTTATACTTTGTATATTTGGCAATGATTGAAAGAAAAAAAAAAGTATATAAAAGCAAGGCTCTACAATTGCCTTGCGGTTATAAACATGTTTTAAACTTTTGATAAGAATTTTGAGAAGAATATACTAAAATGCTGAAAATTATTTTCATTCTAAGAATTTTGATGCCACTGAATTATTAGATATTTTTCTTATGGTTGAAGAAGTAAGTGATGTTTACGTGTCAAAATATACTGATGTTGTTTATGCTTGAAATGTAACTGTTTCAACATGATTCTGACAGTATTTAAAAATGTTTAGAGAGCTACAAGAGTCTGTGTTAGATATCAATGCTTTCAAAGAATCTAAGAAATATTTAAGATGTGCACATTTCAAATTTTCAAGTGCAATGCAAACAGAATACATGGAAACTCTGATTGAATTAGAATGAATATTAATTTAATATAATTTCTGGCATTTGATTTATAATAATCTTAACAAGATTAAAGCACTTCTCCATATAGCAAGTTAAACATTAAAGCCGTTTTTCCATATAGTTATTAGGAAGAATATTAGAATTATATAATTCACTGAATTTTTATTGGAGTAGTAAATATCTAAATCTTTAAATAATTTTTATTTTTATTTATTTATTTGACAGAGAAAGAGAGGGACAGACGGAGAGAGAATGGGCATGCCAGGGCCTCCAGACACTGCAAATGAGCTCCAGACACATGCACCACATTGTACATCTTTGTTTGTGATTATGAAAAGAGTTCAGATATAGTTCATTTGATTTATATATATATATATATATATATATATATATATATATATATATATATATATACCCAGATGAAATAGTCACAAATAATATTCATAAAGTAATTGCCAATGTTAATTCATTAAACTCTGTTTTTGTTTTGCTATGTTTTTTGAGACAGGATCACATGTAGCCACAAAACAGCTGAAGCTGGCCTTGGAATTTTGATTCTACTACCTCCACCTCCTGAGTGCTAAGATTACAGTTTTGTACCAAAATACCTGGTGTATGTGGTACTGGGAATCAAATCCAGAGCTTCATGCATGCTAGGTAAGCACTTTACCAACTGAATTATATCTCCAGCTCCAGATATATGTTTTCTAGCACTTTTTATGAATGATTAACTTTAATTTTTAATAATTATGAACTTCATTAATTATGAACAAATCATGTATTAATCTAATTCCCCTACTGTTATGCAGTAATATTCCCTCTTCCCCACCCCCATGCCACTGTGGTTCCTTCTCAATGGGGATGTTAGTGTTTGGAGAATCAAGATCTATTGATACATCAAGAAAGACCTGATGGTGAATACCAGCAATCCCACTGACAACCCTCCGTGGAATGGGGGAAAGGAGGAGGGAAAACATGGTGTTTCCATACAAAGTTTCTACAAAATTTTTAATAAAAGGCAAAGAGCCTGGGAAAATTGCTTAGTGGTTAAGGTTTTCCCTGCAAAGCCAAAGGACCCAGTTTCACTTACCTATGACCCACATAAGCCAGATTTACAAAGTAACGCATGCATCTGGAGTTCATTTGCAGCGGCTGATGGCATAGGAAAACCCATTTTCTCTCTCTCTCTGCCTCTTTCTCTCTCTATCTCTTTCTTTCAAATAAATAAAATAGACAAATAAAAGAAGACCACTGTTTGAAAAAAGGCAATAAAAAGGTGAGAAAGAAAGGAAGAAAGAAAAGATAGCCACTTGCTTCACATGAGACAAGCCATTTCTTGCTCATTTGCCATATATCTTAAAAAAAAAATTAATGAGATTTTGAAAGACCTAAAAATAATATAAAACAATTTCATCAGTGGATAGAAGTGGTGGGTCTTCTCAAATATTCTATCTGCTCACACCAATTCAGAGTCACTTTGGAGTAAGCAGAAATTACATGATAGGTTCTGTCCCAGGAAATTTAAGTAATAGCTGCTCAGTCCACATAGCTAGATGCCTCAGCAGTCCCAATCCCAATGTGTCTATATTTTTAGGATAAATTTTGGTATAAAATTAATATTTATATTATATGGTAAATTTGGAAAAAATACCTTACAGTTATATTTTAAAGAATCTAGTGTAGGCTGGAGAGATGGATCAGCAATTAATGGTGCTTGCTTGCAAAGTCTGATAAACTAGGTTCAATTCCTCAGTACCCATGTAAAGCCAGATGCACAAACTGGTGCATGTGTCTGGAGTTTGTTTGCAGTGGCACAAGACCCTGGAACAGCTATTCATTCTCTCTCTCTCCTTGCAAATAAATAAATGAAATATATTTCAAATAACAACAAAAAAAGAAGTTAGGAGTCCTGGTAGTATTACTTTATGCTCGAGTTTGGGATTTTCTTTTTGGGAAGAGCTTTTATTACTGCTTCACTTTCTTTGCTCATGTATACATCTGTTTAAATTGTTTATGAATTTAGTTATAGAATATGTGTGCAGAAAGTTATCTTTTTCCTATTCTACCTTATTTCAAACTTTGTGACTTTTGGTATTGTACCCCTTTTCAAGGCTCCTTAGTTTGGCTAAAGTTTTGTCTATCTTTTAAATCTTTTTTTTTCTCCCTATTTTAATTGGTACTATTCTTTAAGTATCCATTTCATTAATTTCTGACTTGGTCTGTTTTTCTGTCTAATTTTTGGAGTCAATCTTGTTACTACTTTTCTAGGGGTCTTCCAGATAAGATGGCAGCATAGGAGCTATGGTAAACCAGCCTAGAGAGGGATTTAAGCAATAATACATCAAAATACACTCTTATTCCAAAAAGTGGAGGTGTATGGGTTATTATCAACCACAACAGAGAAATAGGCAAAAGGATGATCTACCAGACTGGAGGAAGTAAGACAGAATCACACTGAGGCACTTTCTACCACTATCTATGTGCTGCCTGGCGCAGCACCAAGGTATAGGAGCACAAAACAAGTGATGGGATTTTCCACTTGCATCAGCCTCCTTGCAAAGTCAAGAAACAAGAAGGGAAGATAGCAGAGGCTAGCTGAGCAGATGGTGAAGGAGATAGAAATGGGACCAGCTGAGCAGCTCAGGTACAAATCCAAGCTTCCTACACTCTCCCATCCCCCAATCATCAGGGCTATGAAACTCCAGAGAACTCATTCATCCCTGGTGGCAGGTCATCCAGCACAGCTGATAAGAACATCAGGACCATACCACGATACACTGGGATTTGGGTGGGAACTCAGCATTGGTGAGATTGGATCCTTAACAGACCAGAAATCTTAACCTCTTTGTTGATAGAGGAGCTGGTTGTTATAATACCTACTGTTACATAAATACTCGGTGCTGTTTTTGTTGAATGTGTACAGTGTTTAGTTAAATATTAGAATCTACCTATATTTTATTCCACTCATTCTAGTAAAATACTCCCATAGCAGGCAAACTCAACCCCTAGGAACACCCTGGTAGATACACTGAGAGTCTTAGGAGCCACACCTAACAATTTAAGCTCCTACCCTGAAGATATATAACATCAGATCAATTGATACAGCTAAGAATACCCAGCTAGCTAGAAAATCCAAGCATTAACATAATCCAAGATGCAAAAATACATACATTATGACACAAGAAACACTAAAAAGCAAGACAATATAAATCCACCTAAAAGTATTAATGCATCAGAAATGACCTCCAGTGAGAACGAGTTAGAGGAAATGCCTGAGAAAGACTTCTAAGGAATGATTGTAAATATGTTCAAAGAAGTCAGAGAACAAATCAAAGAAGTCAAAGAGGAAATCAAAGGAATCAAAGAAGACACAAGACACCAATTTCATGAAATAAAGAAGGCAATACAAGACATAAATATGGAAATAGAAATAATAAAGAAAAAACAGTCAGAATTACTAGCAATGAAGAACACAGTTAACGAAATAAATAACTGTACAAAATCTCACCAGTAGAATGGATGAAGGAGAGGACAGACTATCTAAGCTAGAAGACCAGGTGGTAGATCTAATACAGTCCAACAAAGAGAAGGACAAACTTATCTAAAAGGATGAGTGGGGATTTCAAGATATTCGGGACACTATGAAAAGAACAAGTATAAGAATTCAGGGCATAGCAGAAGGAGAAGAATCTCACTCCAAAGGCATAGTAGGCATCTTCAACAAAATCATAGAAGAAAACTTCCCCCAAATTGGGAAAGAGGTGCCAATGCAGATACAGGAAGCCTTTATAACACCATATAGCACCAGCCAGACAAAACCTAGAAAGAACCTCTCCTCGCCATATTATAATCAAACAACCAAACACAAACCAAAGAAAAAATATTGAAAGCAGTTAGAGAGAAAAATCAAGTTACCTACAAAGGCAAGCCTATCAGGATTGCAGCAGATTATTCAACACAAACTTTAAAAGCCAGAAGGGCTTGGAGTGATGTATTCCAAGTTCTGAAAGATAACAACTCCCAACCAAGGTTACTTTATCCTGCAAAGCTATCCATTCAAATAGACGGAAAACTAAGGATATGCCATGACAAAAGCAGGTTAAAGGAGTACTTGAAGACAAAACCAGCTCTACAGAAAATACTTGAAAGAATCCTCCATGCTGAAGAAAAGGAAAAACACACATATAAGGAACCTGGAAAAAAATAGGCCATACTCAAATACTAGTTAAGACAAGAGAGCAAAGGTAGAACCTGAACCACAAAAAAAAAAAAAAAAAAAAAAAAAAAAAGCAAACATAAATACACACCTTTCACTAATATCTCTTAATACCAATGGCCTCAATGCCCCAACCAAAAGACATAGGTTTGCAGACTGGGTTAAAAAGCAGGATGCTACAATTTGTTGTCTCCAAGAAACTCACCTTTCTACAAAGGATAGACATTATCTTAGGGTGAAAGGTTGGGAAAACGGTGTTTGAAGCAAATGGGCCTTGTATCTGACAAGGTAGACTTAAGTCCAACGTTATTCAAGAAAGATAAGGAAGGCCACTTTATATTGATTAAGGGCACACTCCAACAGGAGGACATTATAATCCTAAACATATATGCACCTAACATGGGGGCTCCCAAATTCATCAAACACTATTAGAACTAAGGTCGCAGATAATGCCAAACACAGTGGTGGTGGGTGATTTAACACCCCACTCTCATCAATTGACAGGACATCCTGGGAAAAAATAAACAGAGAGGTATCTGGAGTAAATGAGGTCATAGAAGGAATGGACCTAACATATATACAGGACATTTCATCCAAATGCTGCAGAATATACATTCTTTTCAGCAGCACATGGAACATTCTCTAAAATAGATTATATATTAGGACACAAAACAAATCTTAACAAATTCAGGAAAACTGAAATAATTCCTTGCATTCTATCTGACCACAATGGAATCAAACTACAAATTAATAGCAAGAAAGGATATAGAGCATACACAAAACCATGGAAACTAAACAATACACTACTAAATAATGAATGGGTCAATGAGGAAATCAAGAAGGAAATCAAAAAATTTATGGACTCAAATGATAATGAGAACATAACATACCCAAATCTCTGAGACAAAATGAAGGCAGTTCTAAGAAGTAAATTTATAGCTTTAAGTGCCTATATTAAGAAATTAGAAAGGTTGCTAGTAAACGACCTAATGATTCACCTTAAAGCCTTGGAAAAAGGAGAACAAAGCAAACCAAAAATAAGTAGATGGGAAGAAATAATAAAGATTAGGGCCAAAAGTAATGAAATAGAAACAACAAAAAGAAAGCAATCCAAAAAATTAATGAAACAAAGAGTTGGTTCTTTGAAAGGATAAACAAGAGTGATAAACCCTTAGCAAATCTGTCCAAAAGAAAGGGAGAAGAGACACAAATTAAGAAAATTAGAGATGAGAAAGGTAACATCACAACAGGTTTCAGAGAAATTAAAAAAATCATAAGGGCATACTATAAATGCATATACTGCACAAAGTATGAAAATCTGAAAGAAATGGATGATTTCATTGATTTATTTGACCTACCTAAATTAAATCAAGATGAGATTAATCACTTAAATACACCTATAACAAGCATTGAGATCTGAACAGTTATCAATTATCTCCCAACTAAAATAGCCCAGGCCCAGATGGATGCACTGCTGAATTTTACCAGACCTTCCAGAAAGAGCTAACACCATTGCTTCATAAACTGTTCCAGGAAATATAAAAAGAAGGAGTTCTACGAAATTCCTTCTATGAAGACAGCATCACCCTGATACCAAATCTAGGCAAAGATAGAACAAAAAAAAGAAAAGTACAGACCAATCTCCCTCATGAACATAGATGCAAAAATTCTCAACAAAATATTGGCAAAGAGAATACAAGAGTATATCAAAAAGATCATTCATCCTGACAAGTAGGCTTTATCCCAGAAATGCAGGGATCGTTCACTATACGCAAATCTATAAATGTAATACATTATATACATGGACTGAAGGACAAAAATCACATGATCATCTGATTAGACGCAGAGAAAGTGTTCGACAAAATCCAACATCCCTTCATATTAAAAGTCCTACAGAGACTGGAAATAGAAGGAATATATCTCAATATAATAAGAGCTATTTATGACAAGCCTACAGCCATCATATTACTAAATGGGGAAAAACTGGAAGCTTTTCCACTAAAATCAGGAACAAGACAAGTGTGTCCGCTGTCCCCACTTTTATGTAATATAGTTCTGGAAATCGTAGCCATAGCAATAAGGCAAGAGACACACATAAAAGGGATACAAATTGGAAAGGAATAGATCAAGTTATTATTATTTGATGATGACACGATTCTATACATAAAGGACCCTAAAGACTCTACTAGCAAACTGTTAGAGCTGACCAAAACCTACAGCCATGTAGCAGGATACAAAATAAATACACAGAAATCAGTAGCCTTCATATATGCTAGCATCAAACACACAGAGGATGAAATCAGAGAATCACTCCCATTCACAATTGCATCAAAAAAATATATATATATATGAAGTACCTTGGAATAAACTTAACCAAGGAAGTAAAGAATCTCTACAATGAGAACTTTAAAACACTCATGCGAGAAATTGCAGAAGACACTAGAATGTGGAGAAACATCCCTTGTTCCTGGATTGGAAGAATCAATATTGTGAAAATGACAATCTTACCAAAAGCAATCTACACATTTAATGCAATCCCTATCAAAATTCCAAAGACATTCTTCATGGAAATAGAAAAAAAAATCCAAAAATTCATTTGGAATCAGAAACACCCTCAAATATCTAAAATAATACTGAGCAACAAAAATAAGGCTGGTGGTATCACCATACCTGATTTTAATCTATTCTGCAGAGAAATAGTAACAAAAACAGTGTGGTACTGGCACAAAAACAGACATGTAGATCAATGGAACAGGATAGAGGACCCAGATGTAAGTCCAGGTAGCTATAGCCACCTGATATTCAATAAAAATGCCAATAGTACTCATTGGAGAAAAGGCTGCCTCTTCAGCAAATGGTGTTGGGAAAACTGGATATATATCTGTACAAGGATGAAAATAGATTCTTCTCTTTCTCCATGCACAAGAATTAAGTCCAAATGGATGAAAGACCTACCATCAGACCTGAAACTCTGAAACTGGTAGAGGAAAAAGTAGGGGAAGCCTTTCAACATATTGGTCTTAGCAAAGACTTTCTGAATACAACCCCAATTGCTCAGGCAATAAAACCACAGATTAATCACTGGGACCTCATGACATTACAAAGATTCTGCACTGCAAAGGTCACCGTGAATAAAGCAAAAAGGTAAGCTACAGAATGGGAAAAAATCTTTGCCAGCTATATATCTGATAGAGGATTAATATCTAGGATATACAAAGAACTCAAAAAGTTAAATAATAAGGAATCAAATAAGCCAATCAATAAATGGACTATGGAGCTACATAGAGCATTCTCAAAGGAGAAATGCGAATGGCATATAAGCATCTAAAAAAAATGGTCTACATCACTAGTCATCAGGGAAATATAGATTAAAACTATATTAAGATTCCATCTCACTCCTGTGAGATTGGCTACCATCATGAAAAAAAAAAAATGATCATAAATGTTGGTGGGGATGTGGCAAAAGAGGAACCCTTCTTCACTGCTGGGGGGAATGCAATCTGGTCCAGCCATTGTGGAAATCAGTGTGGAGGTTCCTAAAACAGCTAAAGATTGATCTACCATATGACCCAGCTATAGCACTCCTAGGCATATATCCTAAGGACTCATTTCATTTCCTTAGAAGTACGTGCTCAACCATGTTTATTGCTGCTCAATTTATAATAGCTGGGAAATGGAACCAGCCTACATGTCCCTCAACTGATGAGTGGATAATAAAGATGTGGCACATTTATACAATGGAGTTCTACTCAGTGGTAAAGAAAAATGAAGTTATGAAATTTGCAGAAAAATGGATGGATCTGGAAAGGATTATACTAAGTGAGATAACCCAGGCCCAGAAAGCCAAGCACCACATGTTCTCCCTCATAGTTGTATCCTAGCTACAGATGATTGGGCTTATGTGTGCTAAGGAAATCACTTAATATCAGAGGCCAGTAAGTTAAAAAGCAGATATAAACAGAAGAGCAAGGACAGGATGGGGGTACTTAATAGGTTGGTATTGTATATATGTAAGTACAGTGATTGAGATGGGGAGGTAATATGATGCAGAATGGAATTTCAAAGGGGAAATTGTGGGTGGGGGGAGGGTATTACCATGGGATATTTTTTATAATCATGGAAAATGTTAATAAAAATTGTGAAAAGTTTAAAAAAATAAAAAAGTATATAAATACATAAAATACAAATATATATAAATACATCAGAAATGACCCCAATGAGACTGTTTTAAATAAAATTCTTGACAAAGTTTTCAAAAAATTGATTTTATTTATACTCAAATAAATCAAAGAAGAAATCAAATGAATCAAAGAAGAAAATGTACTACTGAAGGTGAACACGGGAAACCAATTTAATATAATAAGGAGGTAAAGAAAAGACATAAGCAAGGAAATAGAAATATAGTAGAAACCCAAGCAGAAATATAGCAATGAAAAACATGGTAAGTCAAATAATAATAGTAATAAAAAAAAACACTGTGAAAAGTCTCACAAGGAGAATGAATGAAGCGAATAACAGAATATTTAGACTCAAGACCAGGTGGCAGACCTAATACAGTCCAACTAAGAGAAAGACAAGCTAATAGGAACATATAAATGGGGATTTGTATACATTTGGGACAGTATGAAAAGATCAAATGCAAGAATCCAGGGGATAGTAGAAGAAAAAGAATTTCACTCCAAAGGCATAGTAGGTATTTTCAACAAAAATCATAGAATAAAATTAGGAAAGGATTGCCAAGATAGATACAGGAATCTTTTAGAACACCAAACAGACAAAACCTGGAAAGAACCTGTCCTTGCCATGTTGTAATTAAACTACAAAACATGCAAACCGAAGAAAATATATTGAAAGCAATTACAGAAAAAAATGATGGAAGTCACTTATAAAGGCAAGTTCATCTGGACAACAGCAGATTACTCAACACAAACTTTAAAAGCCAGTAGTGTTTGGAATCATGCATTCCAAGCTCTGAAAGATAACAACTATCATCCAAGATTACTTTATCCTACAAAGTTATCAATCCAAATTGATGGAAAAATGACATTATACAGAAAAAAAAAAAAAACAGGCTAAAGGATTATATGACAACTAAACCAGCTCTTAAGAAAATACTTAAGGAATATTTCACACTGAAAAGAAAGAAAGCACACACATGAGGAAATGGAAAAACTAAACAATACTAAAATAACAGTTAAAACAAGAGAATAAGTAGTAAACAGGAAGCACTACAAAACAAGAAGAATGGCAAGAATAAATACATACCTTTTAATAACAATTCTTTGTACCAATGGCCTCATTGCTCTAACTAAAAGACACAGGCTTGCAGGTTGTCTTAAAATGCAGTAACCTGCTGTTTGTTGCCTCTAGGAAACTAATTTCTCAATAAGATACAGACACTATCTTAGGGTGAAAGGATGGAAAACAATTTTCAAGCAAATGGTCCTAGGAAACAATCAGGTGTTGTTATCCTAATATCTGACAGGATAGACTTCAAATCAACATTAGTGAGCAAAGATAAAGAAGGTCACTTTACTTTGATTAAAAGAACACTCCAACAGGAGGACATAACAATCTTACACATATATGCACCTAATTTGAGAGCTCCCAATTTCATCAAACAGTATTAAACATAAGAACACAGATAACACCAAAGAGAATTGTAGTGGGTGACTTCAATAGTCCACTCTCATTGATTGACAGGTCATCCCAGCAAAGAATAAATAGGGAGATATCTGTGTTAATTGATGTCATGGAACAAATGGACCTAGGAACTAGCTCTAGAATATTTCATTCAAATGCTGAAAAATACACATTTTTCTCAGCAGCACATGGAATAGTCTCTAAAATAGACCATATATTAGGACACAAAGCAAATTTTAACAAATACAGGAAAATTGAAATAATTCCGTGTACTCTATCTGATCACAGTAGGATTAAACTACAAATCAGCAACAAGAAAAACAACAAAGCATAGACAAATTCTTTAAGACTAAACAGTACACTGTTGAATGATGAATGGGTCATTGAAGACTCACAAAGAAATCAACAAATTCATACAATCAAATGAAAATAAGAATACAACATACCAAAACCTTTCGGGCATAATGAAACTAGCCCTAAAAGAGAAATTTATAGCTTTCAATACCTATATTAAGAAATTAGAAAGGTCACATGTAAATGATTTAATACTTTCTAAACCTTTTGAAGAACATTTAATTATTCATTTGAAATCTTTCTGAAGTTTTTTTCCTCACAATTCATTTTTCAATAAATTTATTGATGACTTCTGTACATAAATACAATGCATCCCAATCATAATCCTACACCTTCCACATTTTTTTCTCTTCTCTACCCTACTACACTGAACTCCTTTTTCTATCTTTCTATTTAGATGACATTTTTTTCCTCATAATATTCATTTCTTTTTGTCAGTAGATTAGTGTTAGCCTCTGTGAGGTCATGAATGCAGTGGCTACTTTGTGTCTAGAAAACATTTCTAAGCACTCCTCCCCATCCTTTGGCTCTTATATAATTTCTATCACCTCTTCTGCAATGGTTCCTAAGCTTTAAAGGGAGAAAGCAAGAGAAAGAGAAAGAAAGAGAGAGAGAGAGACCTTTCAGAGATGAACACTCCACTGTCATTTCTTCTCAGCACTTTGATGAGTTTTGAATTTCCCCTGCAGACTTCAAGTGAATGCGAACAGTCAGTGCTATCTAATGTACATGTTATTTTATCTATAAGCTTCCTTTTTATTTTTTAGTTTTTTGGTTTTTTTTTTTTTTCTTTTGAGGTAGGGTCTCCCTCTAGCTCAGGCTGACCTGGAATTCACTCTGGTGATTCTCCTACATCTGCCTCCCAAGTGCTGAGATTAAAGGTGTATGCCACCCCTCCCAGCTAAGCTTCCCTTTTAGAATATCTTTTCTGTGTCTCAAAAGTTTGTCAAGAGCTAGACATGGTGGCTCATACCTTTAATCCCAGAATTTAGGAGGCATGGATAAAAGGATTTCCATGAGCTCAAGGCCAGCCTGAGAATAATGAATTCCAGGTCAGCCTTGGCTAGAGTGAGAACCTACCTTGAAAAATCAAACAACAAAAAAGTTTTGTCAAGTTATATTTTAATTTTTTAAGTTCCTTCTTAATTTTGTCCAGTATTTTCTGCTATTATAAGATCATATTGATAAATTTCCATGTGTTTATATTATTTCTGTTGGGATTAATTTATAATTTCATTCAATTATGTTAAAAAAGCAAGAAATTATTTTAATTCTTGCCTGTTTTTAAAGGAATTTTACATTATATAATATGCTGTCTTTTGGAGAAAGTTCCATGGAATACTGAGAAAAATGTGATCCATAATACAGTTTGACTCTGAAGCTTCTTAATTGATTTTAGGTCTGTTTGATGTTGATATTCTTTAGAGTGGGGTATTGAAGTCATCCACTATTATTTTTCTTTATTATGTGTCCCTTTATATCCATTGGGGTTTAGATTATGAAACTGGGTACCCACATTTAGTACATTTATATGTGCATTCATTCTACCTTCTTGAAATGTTGTTCTCTTTGTTAACATGAAATGGTCTTCATTATCAATTCTTGTTCGCATTCACTTGAAGTCTGTTTTATTTGATAAGAGTATGGCTACTCCTGCTTGCTTTCAGCTGCTGCTTGCTTGACATATTGACTTTTATCATCTCACTTTGAATCTCCAGGACTACTTGTGTGTGAAGAGTGTCTTGTAGAATGGACATATTTAGTTTGATATTTTTTTTTAAATCCATCAAGCTAGTCTGTATATTTTAGTGTTTGGGCCATTTAAACTCAACGTTATTGTTTAGAGGTCTTTTTTGATTCCTGTACTTTTGTTGTATTTCCTTTTCAGTTTGAATTGCTCTTCTTTATTTTTCATTTATTTCTCTCTTATTTATATTAGTAGTATGTTGGCTTACTGAATAGGGCATGTTTCATTATTTATTACTTTCCTGTGTATTGATCTTTATTTTTTCCTCAGATTTCGTGTTTGTGGCTTTCTTCCTTTTTTGTTTGTATTATCCCTTCAAATGTCACCTGCAGTTCTATTGGAACTGATATATATATATGTGTGTGTGTGTGTGTGTATGTATGTATGTATGTATGTATGTATGTATGTATGTATTAGTATTTGCTTATCATGGGAGTTATAAATTTCTCCATAAATTTTCAAACATAACTTTGTGAGATGTAGTAAGCTGAATTGAGAGCTGCTCTTAGAGCTGGAAAGATATAATTTCATGCTTTCTTTTTTTTTTTTAGGAATTATGTGACGAGATCTGATATAATTTCTGATGAGGTTGACTTTTCTTTATCATTCTCTTGTAGGTTTTATTATTGCTTCCTTTTCAGTCATCTTTGCCTTTTATTTTTAATGTGACATGAAAGGTCTTTTTGTTTTTTATGTCTATTTGGAGATATAAGTGAGGCCCGTTGTTATGTATCGCTATACTTCTATTCATTTGGAAATACTCCCCTCCAAAAATTCATTGAATTGGTAATCTGTGCTTTTAGATTATGTCTTAATTTCATCAACTTCCTGGATGTTTAACTCTAGATTCTTGACAATGTCCCTCAATTCCTGAAAATTGTGGTTATTCTTTTTGTTTTCTCCTTCATTGCAATCTGAAATACAATATCTCCTCAAGCTTGCTGTTAATCACTGACATGGTGATTGCTGATGATGTTTTCATTCTGTGCATTTTTAAATTTAACTTATTCATTTTCCAACATTTCTTTTCTATATTTTTTTTTTCTGAAAATCTCAATGTGCAGGTTAAATTGCTTAGCCATGTTTTTGATTGAAATATGTCGGTCTAAATTGACATCCTTACTTTATTCTTATGTTTAATCAAATCCTCTTTTAGAACATAGACTATTTTGAAAATAAGATTTTTGAATACAATTATTTTTTTATGTGAAAGTGAGAGATTGACAGCAAAAGTGATAGCAAGAGAAGGCATACTAGAGAGAGGCATGCCATGGCCTCCAGCTACTGAAATTGAACTTCAGATGTGTGTTCATACTTGTGCACATATGCGACCTTGTGCACTTTTGTCACTGTGTGTCTGACTTATGTGGGACCTGGAGAGTTGAACATAAGTCTTTAGGCTTTGAAATCAAGCACCTTAACTGCTAAGCCATCTCTGAAGCCCAATAGTATTATTTTTTCCTTATTAAGACAAATATAGTCCCAACCTCTGGATTATTATTATTTCTTTAGTATATTTTGTTGGTGAAACTGCAGCAGCTTATGTCTCTGGAATCTAAACAGTTTAGAACAGGCAGTGGTGTTTGTAGTCTGTGCTCTGTCATTCTGTGTTACTTGCTTGGATGAATTTCTTTGTAGGAGTTTCCCTTAAACTACTCCAATTAGCTAAGTATAAATTTCTTCCTTTTCCTCTGACTTAATGCCCACTTGCTTCCTTCTTCAGAACCCACTGATGGCTCTTCCTTTCTGATTGACTGTTATATCTGTGGATATCAGGAACTACTACTCGTTTTCATCATTACTGAACTTTCTGTTCTCACCCGAATTTGCACTGCCACAGATCTCTATCTGTTGGCTGTTATCTTTTCACCATTCAACCAAGTATATCTCTGTTCATCAATCTGAGTATACACTACTTCCCTCTCTCCTGAGTCTATGCTGATTCTCAAGGTGATCAGTCAGTTTGAAAAGAAGCAGGGATGACATTTGTGGCTTGGAGATATGATTCTGTATCTTCTTCTTTCCATGGATAAGATGTTTGTCTGCAAAATCACTACCAGAATAGTCTAACGCTAAAAAACAAGTAAGCAAGATACGGCAGTTCAATGAGTCCACACTTCATTTTCTTAAAACTTTTTAGGAGGATTATTTTGTATAAAAATATATTTTATGGGCTGGAGAGATTGCTCAGCAGTTATGTATGCTTCCTGTGCAAGCATGAGGTCCTTAAGGGGCCTGATATACCAGATTTTGACTCCAGAACCCATGTAGACAGCTGGATATGGCCGGATATGCCTGTCACCCCAATCCTGTAGGGAATCAGAGACCAAGAGTAGTGAAATCTATTATGCAATCAGTAAAGATACCAGCTCAGAATAAGACTTGGTGGAAGCAAAATGCAGTGAGAGACCAAACATTCTGCATCTGCTACCACAGATGAGTGTACTGGGCACCACACCATGCCACATCACTCCACCCACCCACACCCCTCACACACCACAGTAGACACACAGACAAAAAAATATTTTTGTAAAGATACTGGCCTACTCTACTTAAGTGAACTTTGATATAACATTATTCCATAATTTTAGAAAATATTCTTCCATGTTCCATATTAATTGAATATTTATAAAAATGTACATGTAAGTCAACTTCCTTTTAAGAATATACTGATTGTAAAAGTGTTAAGTATGCTAGAAATATTACTCATTGGTATTGTGCATGTAAGTTTTTGTGTGGTTTAATATAATTTTACTAAATCATCATGATGTTTTTATTTTTAAATTTTTTTAATTTAAATTTTACCTTTTGAATTTTTCAACTTTTATTTATTTATTTACTTATGTACATATTTGTGTATTATATGTATGTGCATGCTATGCATACACATGAAGATCAGAGAATAACTTTGAGGTGTTTACGCCCAAACTTCTTTGAGATGGGGTCTTTTTTCCTTGCAAATGAATTGGTGAACCACAAACTTCAGACTAGCTGGAACCATAAACTTTGGGTTGTCCTAGCTCCACCCTCCACCCCATTGATGTAGGCATATTGAGATAACAGATGCATGCTTCACTTTGTATCCACCTTTACATGGCTACTAAGGAATTGAAACTGGGCTGTAGTTTGGAGATAATTGATAACTGTTCAGATCTCAATGCTTGTTATAGGTGTATTTAAGTGATTAATCTCATCTTGATTTAATTTAGGTAGGTCAAATAAATCAATGAAATCATCCATTTCTTTCAGATTTTCATACTTTGTGCAGTATATGCATTTATAGTATGCCCTTATGATTTTTTTAATTTCTCTGAAACCTGTTGTGATGTTACCTTTCTCATCTCTAATTTTCTTAATTTGTGTCTCTTCTCCCTTTCTTTTGGACAGATTTGCTAAGGGTTTATCACTCTTGTTTATCCTTTCAAAGAACCAACTCTTTGTTTCATTAATTTTTTGGATTGCTTTCTTTTTGTTGTTTCTATTTCATTACTTTGGCCCTAATCTTTATTATTTCTTCCCATCTACTTATTTTTGGTTTGCTTTGTTCTCCTTTTTCCAAGGCTTTAAGGTGAATCATTAGGTCGTTTACTAGCAACCTTTCTAATTTCTTAATATAGGCACTTAAAGCTATAAATTTACTTCTTAGAACTGCCTTCATTTTGTCTCAGAGATTTGGGTATGTTATGTTCTCATTATCATTTGAGTCCATAAATTTTTTGATTTCCTTCTTGATTTCCTCATTGACCCATTCATTATTTAGTAGTGTATTGTTTAGTTTCCATGGTTTTGTGTATGCTCTATATCCTTTCTTGCTATTAATTTGTAGTTTGATTCCATTGTGGTCAGATAGAATGCAAGGAATTATTTCAGTTTTCCTGAATTTGTTAAGATTTGTTTTGTGTCCTAATATATAATCTATTTTAGAGAATGTTCCATGTGCTGCTGAAAAGAATGTATATTCTGCAGCATTTGGATGAAATGTCCTGTATATATGTTAGGTCCATTCCTTCTATGACCTCATTTACTCCAGATACCTCTCTGTTTATTTTTTCCCAGGATGTCCTGTCAATTGATGAGAGTGGGGTGTTAAATCACCCACCACCACTGTGTTTGGCATTATCTGCGACCTTAGTTCTAATAGTGTTTGATGAATTTGGGAGCCCCCATGTTAGGTGCATATATGTTTAGGATTATAATGTCCTCCTGTTGGAGTGTGCCCTTAATCAATATAAAGTGGCCTTCCTTATCTTTCTTGAATAACGTTGGACTTAAGTCTACCTTGTCAGATACAAGGCCCATTTGCTTCAAACACCGTTTTCCCAACCTTTCACCCTAAGATAATGTCTATCCTTTGTAGAAAGGTGAGTTTCTTGGAGACAACAAATTGTAGCATCCTGCTTTTTAACCCAGTCTGCAAACCTATGTCTTTTGGTTGGGGCATTGAGGCCATTGGTATTAAGAGATATTAGTGAAAGGTGTGTATTTATGTTTGCTTTTTTTTTTTTTTTTTTTTTTTTTTTTTGTGGTTCAGGTTCTACCTTTGCTCTCTTGTCTTAACTAGTATTTGAGTATTGCCTATTTTTTTCTAGGTTCCTTATATGTGTGTTTTTCCTTTTCTTCAGCATGGAGGATTCTTTCAAGTATTTTCTGTAGAGCTGGTTTTGTCTTCAAGTACTCCTTTAACCTGCTTTTGTCATGGCATATCCTTAGTTTTCCGTCTATTTGAATGGATAGCTTTGCAGGATAAAGTAACCTTGGTTGGGAGTTGTTATCTTTCAGAACTTGGAATACATCACTCCAAGCCCTTCTGGCTTTTAAAGTTTGTGTTGAATAATCTGCTGCAATCCTGATAGGCTTGCCTTTGTAGGTAACTTGATTTTTCTCTCTAACTGCTTTCAATATTTTTTCTTTGGTTTGTGTTTGGTTGTTTGATTATAATATGGCGAGGAGAGGTTCTTTCTAGGTTTTGTCTGGCTGGTGCTATATGGTGTTATAAAGGCTTCCTGTATCTGCATTGGCACCTCTTTCCCAATTTGGGGGAAGTTTTCTTCTATGATTTTGTTGAAGATGCCTACTATGCCTTTGGAGTGAGATTCTTCTCCTTCTGCTATGCCCTGAATTCTTATACTTGTTCTTTTCATAGTGTCCCGAATATCTTGAAATCCCCACTCATCCTTTTAGATAAGTTTGTCCTTCTCTTTGTTGGACTGTATTAGATCTACCACCTGGTCTTCTAGCTTAGATAGTCTGTCCTCTCCTTCATCCATTCTACTGGTGAGATTTTGTACAGTTATTTATTTCGTTAACTGTGTTCTTCATTGCTAGTAATTCTGACTGTTTTTTCTTTATTATTTCTATTTCCATATTTATGTCTTGTATTGCCTTCTTTATTTCATGAAATTGGTGTCTTGTGTCTTCTTTGATTCCTTTGATTTCCTCTTTGACTTCTTTGATTTGTTCTCTGACTTCTTTGAACATATTTACAATCATTCCTTAGAAGTCTTTCTCAGGCATTTCCTCTAACTCGTTCTCACTGGAGGTCATTTCTGATGCATTAATACTTTTAGGTGGATTTATATTGTCTTGCTTTTTAGTGTTTCTTGTGTCATAATGTATGTATTTTTGCATCTTGGATTATGTTAATGCTTGGATTTTCTAGCTAGCTGGGTATTCTTAGCTGTATCAATTGATCTGATGTTATATATCTTCAGGGTAGGAGCTTAAATTGTTAGGTGTGGCTCCTAAGACTCTCAGTGTATCTACCAAGGTGTTCCTAGGGGTTGAGTTTGCCTGCTATGGGAGTATTTTACTAGAATGAGTGGAATAAAATATAGGTAGATTCTAATATTTAACTAAACACTGTACACATTCAACAAAAACAGCACCGAGTATTTATGTAACAGTAGGTATTATAACAACCAGCTCCTCTATCAACAAAGAGGTTAAGATTTCTGGTCAGTTAGGGATCCAAGTCAGCTTGTCACCAAGTGAGACCCTTCCCTGGTGCAATCCTAGTTACCTTTTTGGATGATTTTTGTCTCAGTCAGGTCGCTGGCTGGGTCGTTGGGCCGGTGTTCTGATTTTTGGTCCTGGGCACTAGCTTTTTTTGTGGGGCAAACTGAGCCTAACAACTGTGGCCCTGCAGATCGGCACCCCCGCTGCTGGAACCGCTACTGCTCTTGCTGAAGTTGCTGCTGCTGGATCCTTCACTACTGCTGATGCTGCTGTAGCTGCAACTGCTGGAACCACCACTGCTGCCTCTGAAGATTCCTTTGCTGGAACCACCGCTGCTACCACTGAAGCAGCTTCTGCAGGATCTGCCCCTTCTTCCGCTGCTGGATCCGCTGCCATTGGGGTGTCTGTTGCTGGTGCTGGTGCCGCTGATTTTGCTGCCGGATTCTGCTCCTGCTTGGGCCTGCTGTCGGCTCAATTTAGCATGGCCTTGTTCTGGGACAGCTGCTCTGTTCGCTGGAGCTAGGCACAGATGGTGGGGGAGGGGAAGGAGCTGATGCTGCTCTAGTTCTCTCACTGTTGCACGTGTTCTTCTACCTTGTGATCTGCTCTTCCATTGTTCACTGCCACTCTCCCTTCATGTTTCTTTAGTTGTGGAGAGCTCCAGTGTGAGTGGAAACTCCCCTCACCTGGCTTTTCCTGTGGCTCAATCCGAGCCTGGCAGCTTTCTGTTGCACCGCTGCTGCCGCAGTTGGCAGACGTGCTGGGGCCACTTTTGCCATCTTATACAGGCTCTGAATGCTCTGGATCACTTCTACTTCTTCGCTGCTTTTTCAATTTCCTATGCACCTTTTTTTTTTTTTTTTTTTTTTTTTTTTTTTTTTTTTTTAGTAAAAAGTGTATTTTGGTGAGATTTTTTGGTCTTTTTACCCCCTAGGCTGCTTTGGCGTGGTACCTATGCTGCCATCTTAACCAGAAGTCTATTTATATTTTTTGTATTGTCTTAACTCTTTGTATTTCTTTTACTATAATGTAGAAATTTTGCATTTGTTTTGCTAGTTTTCCTTAGTTTTAATCAGGGCCCTTTTGAGGTATGATGGGGTGGCTCTCTCCTTAGGATCTGCATCTATTTGAAAAAAAGAAGCAGATTCTCCAATGGAAAGTAAGTTAGTTCCAGGAGAAATGAAATAACCCTTACTTTTTTTTATTTTAACAGAGACTTTAATAGGTGTAGGCCATCTTGTAGCCCATGATTGATGGTAGCTTGACATTGGAGATAGGGTTTATGTTTGGATATGATTCTGACTAGTTTCCCATCTCCAGCTATGGGTCCCATACTACTGACGGGATCAGTTAGCCAAGTCAAGAGCAGTTGGTTTCCCTCCCCCCCCCACACACATGGGTTTGTGCCACTATTGTACTTGTGTGGGCATCACAACCAATTACTTCTTGCTAAGTAGGTTAGACCATGAGTTGCTTGGAGATATACTGGTTATTTCCCACAGTCTCCCATGTAGCATCTTCTGCTACTAGATATGCTGACTGTCTGGGGAATGACTCGCTTCCAGCTTCTAGCCATGCCATTCCATTTTTGTGTCAGCTGCATATGGTGTCTTCAGCAATAGGGTCTTACCACTAAACTTTGGTGGGTCTTCAAATACTCTGACAGAAATCTGTCATTCTTTTAAGGAACATTGTAGGTTTCTCTGATCAAAAGCTCATTGTGGATGATAGCCCCATGCTGGTACTGGGAGTAACATGTCAGTGCCCACTAAGAAAATGAGGAATAATATAACTAATATACAAGAGTTAGTGAGGAGAGAGACAGAGAGGGAGAGGGAGAAGCAGGGAGAGAAGATGTAGAAGGTTTAGGTTAGATTGATCATACCCTCTCCATTGTCTTATGGTTCAGGTGTTTCCTTAAGGGCCTGGTGAGGGTTCAACCATTTGGTCTGCCTTTTAGGAAGTAGAATTTTAAGGCACCATTGCCGTTTGGATCTGAAATAGTGTTTTGCACACCTTCTATTCCCTCCCCTCCCTCCCCATCCATCCTAGTGTCTAGTCCATGAGATGCTTGATGGGTATGTAAGGTATATTGGGTAGATTCAGATTAGGTGCTGTAGATGAGTGAGACTATGTGGTTTGTTTTTTTTTTTTGTGATTAAGTTCACTGTGGATGATGTGTTCCAGGTTCACCCATTTTTCCTCAAATTTCTTTGTGTCATTTTTCCTTACTGTTGTGTAGAATTCCATTGTATAGATATTCCACATATTAGTTATCCATTCTATTGATGGACATCTGGATTGATTCCAGCTCTTAGCTAATATGAATTGAACCACTACAAACATGGTTGAGCAAATCTCTCTGGCCTGTGATTTGAAGGTTTTAGGGTAGATACCCAGTAAGGGAATAACTGGGTCTGTTGGTATCTCTATAGTTACCTTTTTCAGGAGTCTCCATATTGCTTTCCAAAGTGGTTGTATCATCCTACATTCCCACCAATAGTGGATGAGTGTTCCTACTCCTCCACATCTTCGCCAGCATTTATTTTCATTTGATTTTTTGATGTTTGCTATCATTATTGGGATAAGGTGGAATCTCATATTTGTTCTAATTTGCATTTCTCTGATGATTAGGGATGATGAACATTTTCTTAGTTGTGTGTTTGCCTTTTGTGTTTCTTCCTCTGTGAACTGCCTGTTCAGCTTTTTGCCCCATTTTGTGAGTGGGGTCTTTGACTTCCAACTGTTTAGATTTTTGAATTCTTTGTAGATTCTAGAGATTAGGCCTCTATCAGAGGAATAATCCACAAATATTTTCTCCTACTCTGTGGGTATTCTATTGGCTATGCTTATTGTAAGCTTGTCTGTAAAGGAACTCTTCATCGATTGAGCGACTGTTTAATATTGTCAGCTACTGGGGTTTTGTTCAGGAAGTCTTTTTCCATTCTTATATCATGGAAAGTACTTCCTAAATTTTCTTCCAGTAGTATTCGAGTTTCTGGTCTTATATTAAGGTCTTTGATTCATTTGGATTTGAGTGTCGTGCATGGTGAAATGTGTGGATCAAGTTTCAGTTTACTGCATGTGGTTATCCAGTTTGTATATCACCATTTGTTGAAGATGCTGCCTTTTTTCAAGCCTATATTGTTCGGGCTTTTGTCGAATATCAAGTAGCTATAGTTGCTTGACACAAAGGCTGGGTCCTCAAGTCTATTCCATTTGTCTATACTCCTGTTTTTATGCCAGTACCATGCTAGTTTTATTACTATGGCTTTGTAATATAGCTTTAGATCAGGTATGGTGATATCACCAGAGGTATTTCTTTTGCTGAGGATATGTTTGGATATGTGAGGCCTTCTGCCTTTACATATGAACTTTGAGATCATTTTTTCTTTCTCTGTGAAGATCACTGTAGGGATTAAAGAAGAGTTCAGGACCAGATGGCTTCTCAGGTGGATTATATCAATCCTTCATGGAAGAAATCAAACCAATCTTCCTACAACTGTGCCACACAATTGCAGAACAGGAAAAGCTACCCAACTCCTTTTATGAAGCTAGTATTACCCTAATTCCAAAACCAGGCAGAGATGCCATAAGAACAGAAAACTACCAGTCTATTTCCCTAATGAACTTAGATGCAAAGATCCTGAACAAAATCCTCACAAACAGAATCCAACAACACATCAACAGCATCATCCACCTTGACCAAGTGGGATTCATCCCAGGAACACAAGTGTGGTTCAACATATGGAAATCTGTCAATGTAATAAACCACATAAACAAGGTTAAATGTAAAAACCACATGATCATTTCAATAGATGCAGAAAAAAGCCTTTGACAATATAGAACACTTCATGATCAAAACATTGGAGAGAATTGGCATGTTTAGTTCATATCTTAACATAATATAGGTAATCTACAAAGCCCTGAAGGCCCAAATAATACTTAGTAGAGAGAGACTGAAGGAACTTCCATTAAGATCAGGAACAAGACAGGGTTGTCCTCTCTCACCTCTGCTTTTCTATATAGTACTGGAAGTCTTAGCTCAAGCAATAAGATAGGAGAAGGAAATAAAAGGGATATAATTTGGAAAGGAAGAAGTTAAGTTAGCTCTATTCGTTGATGACATGATTGTATATGTAAGAGATCTGAGAGACTATTCCAAAACTCCTGAAGGTGATTAACTCAAAGTAGCAGGATACAAAATCAATGCACAAAAATCAGTAGCATTTTTATATGCAAATGACAAAGTAACAGAGAAGTAAATAAGGGACATACTCCCATTTTCAATAGCAACAAAAAATAAAATACCTTGGAATAACATTAACCAAGGAAGTGAAAGATCTATACAAAGAAGACACAAAAACCCTCAAAAAAGAAATTGAGGAGGACTTAAGAAAATGGAAAGACCTCCTATGCTCCTGGATAGGCAGAATTAACATTGTGAAGAGGACAATCCTACCAAAGGCAATATATAGATTTAATGCAATTCAAATTAAAATACCTACAGTAACACAGATTTTTTTTAGAATTAGAGATGGGTATATATTGTGTTTCACCACTGCAAATTAAGTTTTCTAAGCCAAATTTTCAATTGTTCATTGCTTCTAAGGACTACAAGGGAATGACCTGTCCCAGGTTTCTCACTTTGACTTGTAGATGTATCTTTTCCTAGAGTGTCCTCACATTTTCCTTCTCTATGCATGATTCTATATTTACATTTTCCCTTTATACAAGCAATTACATCATATTCTGTTAGAAAGTACCCTGTGGGAATCATATATCATTCACACTTTACAAAAACACCTACTTCCAAATAAGGTCACATTCTAAAATATCAGGGATTGTGATATCACCAAACACACTTGGAGAATAGCTATTTCAATTCCTAACAAGGACCAGCTTCATACTTTATATCCCTGTTTCAAACATATTTGTCATTGGATCTCCCAATAATCTAGTTAAAATTTCAAGTTCTCATTGTTATTGCCATGTAATATTATTTTTCATTTTAAAGTCATATTTTGAGGGGCTATAATATTACTACACTCAGTATTTTCCTTATTCTTGTTTGTTCTGCATAACTATTTTTCAATCAAACACACAAAAACCTTAGCTTTCATTATCTAGCCATAAAAATGTACCCAAGACATGCATACGTTGATGACCTATGGTAATTAAATAAGATTAAGTACACTGAGAGTTTGAGGTATCATTTTACATAGGCTTTTGTAGCTTCAGAAATTTTACTTTGATAATGATTCACTGTCAATTGTCTACTATGCCATACCCAATGGCAATTTATTATAAAGAGATGAACTCCTTGGGCCATATTACCTTCATGGTAAAGTGCTCACTGTCTATTAGAGTTCAATTAGAATTATACATGGGCTGGAGAGATGGCTTAGCGGTTGAGCGCTTGCCTGTGAAGCCTAAGGACCCCGGTTCGAGGCCCCAGGTCCCACGTTAGCCAGATGCACAAGGGGGTGCACACGTCTGGAGTTCATTTGCAGAGGCTGGAAACCCTGGCGCACCCATTCTCTCTCTCTCCCTCTATCTGTCTTTCTCTCTGTCTGTCGCTCTCAAATAAATAAGTAAAAAATTTTATAAAAAAAAGAATTATACATAACATATATTCAGCTTTATAGCAAACATCATTATATCTACACTTGTGAAATAATGGTGGTGAGATGGCAAACAATATCATTCACACCTCTCAAGATGATGTGAATCCTTGAAATTCACTGAGAAGCCTGACATTGTTTTGCTTATTTTTAATTTATTTTTATTTATTATTATTATTATTATTATTTTGCTATAGAGAAGTGAATATAAAAATACACACTTGGATTTTCCTATATATCAATCCTCACTAGATTGTTCAAGGAGTAACTGTGGGGTTATTTTTGGTTTGCTTGTTTTGCTTTGTTTTTTGACAGAGAGTTATTTTTTTTAATTAGTTATGTACACAGTGTGTATACAGGCATGTTGGTACCATCATTAGCCTCCTCCATGTCCTCCCCCCTCCAAAGGGACTCTCCTTGTTGTACAATGTGGGTCATGCATTGTGGGGTTAGCCATCAGTTATGGGGAGTAGGCAATATCTCATTGAATAATGTTGCAACATGTGGCTCTAACAATTGTCCCCACCCCCCTTGCATGAATTTCCATGAATAATTTGGGTACATTTAGGTCAACTTCAGTGATAATATCTTGGGAGCCTCTGTGTCTGTGGATATCAGGTTTGGTAGGAGCTGAGTGTTCTCTGTGTCTATCTCCTGGACCCTTATGCTGGTACCAGGTACACCAAGAAAGCTGCATTCTTGCTCAACTCCAAATTCCTGGGTTTAGGTGGAGTCCTGGTGAGGTACAATGGGATGATTCCTCAGGTTCTACATTCATCTGAAAAAGAGAAGAAAATTCTCCATTGGTGAATGAAGTCAGGAACAGATAAATGGGATAACCATCATTATTTTAGAGAAAATTTCATAGGGGTAGACACTCTTATATCCCACAATTGTTGGGAGCTTGATAGTGGAGAATGGGCTAGATTTTTGGATATGGTTCTGAATTGTTTTCCACATCCAACTATGGGTTCCATTCCACTGAGCAGAACAGTTAGCCAAATCAAGAGTAGCTTGTTACCACCATGGCTGTGTGCCACTATTGCACTTGGGTGAGCATCACATCAGGTTGTTTGCTGCTGAGTAATTTAGATCATGAGTTGCTTGAGCATCTGTTGGTTATTTTTCCCCAGTCACTCATGTAGCAGCTTCTGGTACTATATGAGCTAACTCTCTGGGAACTGACTCCAGTGCCACCAGGCCTGGCCAATTTAAAAAGCTAAAGAGAGAAGAGGGAGGGACGGAGAGAGAGAAAAAGAAACAAGAGAAAATTAAGGTTAGTCCTCATCATACTCTCTCTCACCAGCGCCCTGTGATTCAGGTGTTTTCTCTAATGACCTAATTAAGGTTCAACCATTTAGTCTGTCTTTTAGGATATAGTATTTTATTGTAGCATTGCCACTTGGGTCCAGTTTTGCCCCCCCCCCCCATTTTTACCCACCCTCCCCTCCCTATTGTCTGGTCCTGGAGATGCTTACAGGGAGTTATTATTATATTTTTAGACGTGGCAATTTTATTTATTTTATTTTATTTATTTGAGAGTGACAGAGAGAGAAAGAAGCAGATAGAGAGAGAGAGGGAGAATGGGCACGCCAGGGCTCCCAGCCACTGCAAATGAACTCCAGATGCATGTGCCGCCTTGTGCATCTGGCTAACGTGGGTCCTGGGGAATTGAGCCTCGAACCGGGGTCCTTAGGCTTCACAGGTAAGTGCTTAACCACTAAGCCATCTCTCCAGCCCAAGGGAGTTATTTTTTAACTCCTCCTTTAGTAGCTAGAGAAATAGACAGGATGGGCCTTTCAACTGTGTGATAGACTTGGATGAACAATTCATTTGTCTCCTACACATAGCTGCTAATAATGGTCCAGTAGTCTACCAAGTCACTGTGAATTCAATTGATTTGTGCAGTCACAGAGGTAATGGCAAATATGCTCAGTAACAAGAAAAACTGAACATAAATTCAAAGAAAATATGTTTTAAATAGGAATGAGATAAGTTGAAGTAGTAACTTCATATTAACCAAAAAATCTACTCAGAACACTAAATTCAACAGCACTGTATAGGAACCATCAATTAAAGTGGGATTCATTTTTGTTTTGTTTGTTTTGTTTTTGAGGTAGGGTCTCACTCTAGCCCAGTGTGACCTGTAATTCACTCTGTATTCTCAGGGTGGCCTCGAACTCATGGCAATCCTCCTACCTCTGCCTCCTGAGTGCTGGGATTAAAGATGTGCATCACCATACCTGGCTTTTTGAATTCTTTTTTTGTATGTCTGTGCACTTATTCCCCTGTACTCTCACTTTTTCCATCCCTACTGTCTGGGCCTCAAGTTGACTATCCAGTATGTCAGCCACTCAAACTGATCCAGGCTAGTAACCACATATGAGTGAGAACATGTCACATTTTTCTTTCTATAATTGGGTGTGTTTGCTGATTATGATCCTACAAATTTATTTTTATTATTTTTTTTCCTTACTGCTGAGTAGAATTTCATTGTAGATATATAAAATAACTTCATTATCTACTTATTCAATGATGGTCACTTGGGTTGATTCCAGCTACTACCTATTATAAATTGAACAGCTATAAACATGGTATAGCAAATAGCTATGTAATGAAGTATGGAATCCAGTAAGGGAATAAGTGGGTCTCTTGGCAGTTCTATATTCATATTTTTCAGGAATCTCCATATTGATTTCCATAGTGGTTGTACCAGTTTACATTCCCAACAAGAGTGAATGAGGGTTCCTCTTTCCCCAATTCCACACCAACATTTGTTGTCATTTGATTTTTTTTTTAAATAATTGCTATCTTTACTGGAATAAGGTGGAATCTCATTGTTGTTTTAATTTTTATTTCCCTAATGGTTAGAGATGTTGAAATTTTTCATAAGTGCATGTTAGCCATTTGTATTTCTTCCTCTGAGAATTACCTATTAAGTTCTTTACACCAATTTTTCAGTGGGCTGTTTGATTTTTTTTTTTCTTGCTTAATTTTTTGAATTCTTTGTAGATTCCACATATTATGTCTCTGTCAGTGGAATAGCTGGCATTTTTTTTTCTCTCATTCTGTGGGTAATCAATTGGCTCTGATTATGGCATGCTTGTCTGGGAGAAAGCTTTTTAGTTTCAAAAGATCCCATTGGTTGGGAAATTGTTTTATTTCCTAGGTAACTGGGATATTGTTCATAAAGTCCTTCCCCACTCTATATAGTGGAGAATTCCTCCTATTTTTTCTTCCAGTAGTTGAACATTTTCAGGTCTTATATTGTGGTCTTTAATCCACTTTGAGTTGATTTTGTGTATGGTGAGATGAATATATATAATTTCATTTTTCTACATGTAGTTATCCAATTTGACCAGCACCACTGTTGAAGATGCTGCCTTTTTCCTAGTGTATGTTGTTGGCTCCTTTGTCAAAGATCATGTAGACTATAGTTTGTCTTTCTCTGCTGTGTGAGTTCACTTAGTGTGAACTGTCCAATTCCATACTTTTTCCAACAAAGTTCATTACCTAATTTTTCCTTATGGCTGAGTGCAATTCCGTTGTGTATATATGTATGACATGTTCATCATCCAATCATAAAATGATCAATATCTTGGTTGATTCTATTTCCAAGCTATTGTAAATTGAGCAGCTATTAATGTAGTGGAGCAATGTTCTCTGTACTGTAGATTGGAGCATTTAGGATAGAAGCCCAATATAGGGTCAGTTGGTAGGTTTATTTTATCATTTTTGTGATTTTCCATACTTATTTCCATAGTGGTTTTACACGTTTCTACACCCACCAGCAGTGAATGATGTTTCCTCTTTCCCCACATCCTCTGCAATATTAATTGTCATCTGATTATTTAATGGGTGTATCCTGACTTGTGTAAGTTGGAATCTCATTGTTGTTTTAATTTGCATTTTGCTGATGGTTAAGGATGTTGAACATTTTTTTAAGTGGGTATTAACCACTTGTCTTTCTTTTTTAATTTTTTTTGTTTATTTGTTTATTTGAGAGTAAGAGAGAGAGAGAGAGTATGGGGGCACTGGTGCCTCCAGCCGCTGCAAACAAACTCCAGATGCATATGCCACTTTGTGCATATGGATTACATGGGTACTGGTGAATCAAGCCTAGAACCAGGGTACTTAGGCTTCATATGCAAGCACTCTACTGGTCCCATTTGTCTTTCTTGCATAAGAATTTCCTATTCAGTTCCCTGCCACATTTTTTAGGTATATTGTTTGAGATTTTACTGTTTTGTTTTTTGAGTTCTTTGTAGATTCTAGATATTAGGTCTCTGTCAGTGGTAGAGCTACAGAAGATTTTCTACCATTCTTTGGTTAATTGGTTGGCTATATTTACAGTATATTTTTATTTACCAAAGCTTTTCAGCTTCATGAGATTCCACTTGTTTAATGATTGTTTAATTTCCTGGGCTATGGTGGTGTTGCTCAGGAAGTTTTTCCAAACTTCTATATGATACAGTTTTCCCCATTATTTCTTCCAGGCAATTAAGAATTTCACATCTTATGTTGAGGTCTTTATTCCATTTCGAGTTAATTTTGTGCATGGTGAAAGGAGTGGGTCTAGTCTCATATTTCTACATGTGGTTATTCAATTTTGATAGCACCATTTGTTGACAATGCTGACTTTTCTCCAGTGTATGTTTTTGGCTTCTTTATCAAAGTTCAAGGAGCTGTAGTTATTTGAACTAAGGGCTAGATCTTGAATTCTTTTCCACTGGTTTGTACATTTTGTTATGCCAGTACCATGCTGTTTTTGTTAGTATGACATTGTAGTATAGCTTTAGAACAGGTATGGTGATATCCCCAGAGGTGTTTCTTTTGCTGAAGATGCTTTTGGGTATTTTCAGCTTTCTGCCATTCCATATAAATTTTGAGATTGCGTTTTCTATCTCTGTGAATAATGATGCTGGAAATTTTATTGATGTTGCATTGAATCTGTATGTTGCTTTACATAGGATTGCCTTTTCACAATATTAATTCTACCTGTACAGAAACATGAAACATGGAAGACCTTTCCATCTTTTCATATGCTCCTCAATTTTTTTCTTGAGTGTTTTTATGTTTTTAATATATAGTATTTTCACATCCTTGGTTAGTGTTATTCCAAAGTACTTGATTTTTTGTGACTATTAAAAATGGGACAGAGTCTGTGATTGCTTTCTCTGTATATTTATCTATTACATAGAGGAAGGTTACTATTTTGTGTACTATTTTTTGTTTCCTTACACTTTACTGAAGTAATTTATCAACTTTAAAGGTTTTATGGTATAGTCTTTCAGGTCATTTTTTGTATAGGATCATGTTATCTGCATATAAGGCTCATTTGATTTCTTTCTTTCCAATTCAAATCCATTTTATATCTTCCTCTACCCTTATTGCCTAATATAAGATCTCTAGTACTATGTTGAAGAGCAGTGATGACTGTAGGCAAATCTTAATGGGACCTCCTTCAGTTTTTCTCCACTATGTATGATGCAGGCTTTAGGTGTTTTCTATATACCCTTTATTATGTTAAGATATAAACCTTCCATGCCTATTCCCTCCATCATAAAGTAGTGTTATATTTTGTCGAAGGTCTTCTCTGCATCTATTGAAATGATCATGTGGTTCTTGTGTTTATTAATGTGGTATGGTTTATTAACTGACTTCTGCATGTTATACTATCCTTGAATCCCTGGATTGAATCTTGATGATCAAGGTGGATAATCCTTTTGCTGTATTGCTGAATTTGGTTTGTAACAGTTTTGTTTAGCATTTTTTGTATCTAAGTTTACCATGGGCATACTTGTCTAGTTTCTTTTTTGTTTGTTTGCTTTACATCTTGTTTGGGTATTATTGTGATGCTAGCTTCATGGAAAGAGTTAGAGAGCATTCCCTATTCTCTGATTATGTGAAAAACCTTGAGAAAAGTCATTTTAGTTCTTTGATGAAGATTTGGTAGAGTTTGGCTGAGAATCCATCAGGTCCTGGACTTTCCCTTTTGGGAAATTTGATTACCTTATTAACTTGTGTCTTTTTATGGGTGAGTTAAATCCATTACTATTTAACTTTGAGGTTTGATTTAATCCCTGTTTGCTATTTTTGAGAATTTATGGGGTTTGGTATTCTGACCTTTATCATATTTGTTCTTGTTTTGGTTATCAGGTTCATTCCCCTGTAGATTATTGAGGATGGATGTTCCACTGTTCTGCCTGGAATACTTGTTTGGCTTAGTGTTGATATGAGCATAAAGCTGGCTTGTGTCATTGAAAGCTTTCCTTTCTCATCTATTATAGGGATACTTTCACTGGGCACAAAAGTTTAGGTTAAAAGCTATAGCATTTTAGAGTTTGAAGTACTCCATTTCAAGCCCTTATTGTTTCATGTTGTCCATAGAAAAATATGAGGTAACTTTGATGGGATTGTTTGGATGTAATGAGTTGCTTTATCTTGTTGCTTTTAGCAATCTCTCTTTATTTTCATTATTTAGAGCTTTAACTATGATGTGCCTTTAGAGTTTCTTCCTTGGTTCTGTCTGTTTGGTACTTTGTGAGCTGCTTCAAACTGGATGGACCTCTCTTTTGTGAACTTGGGAATTTTTTCTTCAGTAAATTTGTTGAATATATTCTCTAAGTCTATGGCCTGGATTTCTCCCCGTTCTGTTACACATATGATCTGGATGTTTGATAATTTTAGGGTATCCCACAACCCCCTCCTATATTGTTCACATATTTTGAACTTATCAAAATTTTTGGACTCCTGGTCCATTTCTTTTGTCTTGTCTTTCAGATCAGAAGTTCTGTCCTCCACATGATTGACTCTGTTAGTGAGGTCTTCTAGACTGACTTCTAAATTCTCTATTCAGTTTTTGTTTTCTGCTATGTTTTACTTTTATGAGAATTAGTATCAGGTCAAGGTTTGATTTTCTTTATTCTTCCTGGAATTTATTCTTGCATCTGATCATGTCTTCATTAAGTTTAATTAGCTGGTTATTGCTATGCTTTATTTGTTGACTCACCTTCAGTTTTAATTATCTCTCTTTTGATGTCTCTCTGCTCTTTCTCAATTAAGTTAAGCCTAGTAACAAAGGCTATATACATTTCATTTATGTGATTGTTAGCTTTTGCTTTCAGTTCTGCGAAACTCTTGTTTATGGTCACATTGAATTTGTGTCATAAGGTTTGTGCTTTCATTTTGGGATTCAGTTCTGTTGTCTACTCTGTGTTTTCAATGGAGGTTTCTATTGTGGGAGGGTATGTGGAGATGGCTAGTGTGGGGACATTGGTCAGGAACAAGAGAATGTGAAGGTAGCTAGAGGTGTAGTTTGGCTCCAATCAGAGGAGTCAGCCCAGTTGGAACTTTAGTTTACCTATGTTTATCTGCCTCCAGTGAGCTTGCTTTCCCTGGCCATTCACTGCTTACAGTGAGCTACCTGTGCCCAGTGGGCAGGTTCTCTCCCTCTATTAATTTTCATTAAAGTTAGGATGAAACCCAAAACTTGGGGTTCATAAATTTCAGGGGACAACTCCTGACCCACAAATTCTGCATTAACAACACATATGTAGACCCAGTGGTTCCCTACCCATCCCAATGGGGAATAGGAAGTTGGGGCTATACTTACTGTGCATGCATGTAAGTTTCCAGTCACCCTATACCAGGAGAAAGTGAACCAGGAGTAGGGAACTAGGAGCTGAAGAACACGGATCCCAGGCCTCCTCATGCCACACTCATGAATCCACCAGAACAGGGAAAATGCAATTTGGGGAACCAGGAGCCCATGCCTACTCATGCTGCATATGTGCAGAGTTCAAGCAGCCCCACACCAGCAGAAGGGGAACTGAGTATACAGGAAACATGAGCCCAGGCCTTCTTATGTTGCATCCCCCAAATCCTTATTAAGAAAGCATAATTAAGGAACTAATTAGATTGCTACAGTGACTTTTCCTTAGAAACTGCATGAGGCAACCTGCTAACCAAGGTTATGAGGCAAAAACTCTTTTTAAAAAATGTAATAGCAGGCTGGAGAGATGGCTCAGTGGTTAAGCGCTTGCCTGTGAAGCCTAAGGACCCCGGTTCAAGGCTCGGTTCCCCAGGTCCCACGTTAGCCAGATGCACAAGGGGGCGCACGCATCTGGAGTTCATTTGCAGAGGCTGGAAGCCCTGGCGTGCCCATTCTCTCTCTCTCCCTCTGTCTTTCTCTCTATGTCTGTTGCTCTCAAATAAATAAATAAAAAAATTTAAAAAATGTAATAGTAACATTCAAATCAAAGAATCAATATTTATGTCACTAATAAGTTAATTTCTTCAGGCCAGGTTTATTACTAGCAATTAAAATCATTAATATAACCCTAACATTTTGTTCAAGCATATTTTGTACTTTGAACATATTCACTTATTTACTTCCAATTACTACTCTCTCCTACCTCTCTCCTTTTCCTTCCATCTTCCAAACACACATGCATTTACACACACTAACACACAAGTAAATAGATAGATAGATAGATAGACAGATAGGTAGATAGATAGACAGACAGACAGACAGACAGATAGATAGATAGATAACAGATAGATAGATGATAACCACTATGAAAATGAGTATAAAGGGTTCCTTCAAAATATAAAAATGCAAAGAAATTTCATATATTCCTGCTATTGTATTCCTAGGAATATATCCAAAGATATCTAAGGCACTATAAATATAACAAAGTTATAGAATCAGCCCATGTGTCCATAAATAACTGGCTGGGTAAAGAGAATGTGAATGCGAATATGTGTATGTGTTTGTATTTTGACATGAAAAGGGTTACATGAATGATGCACCAAGTTTTTTCTCCCCATGAGAAAAAAGGTAACTGATAAGCTCAGGAAATCTTGAGGAACTGTTACACACCTTTGAATTATAAATACTTGCAGAAAATATACTTAGATGTGAGGGAAAGTCCCAAAAATCTTTCTTCCTGTTGGAAAAGGTGATTACTACCCACATATCTAAAAAGAAGTAACCAAGTAGAAGCGTTGAGAAAACTAATTGTATTATTTCCCAGCTACAATTTTGCCTTCCTGGCATCTTACAGAGAGCAGGCACCTCCACTAGCTCATATGAAAGAGTTACAAAATTTTGCTCTATGCTTATGCTTTGCTATTTTTTTCCTGAAATATTATATCTAAAATTACAGAAAAAGAGGTACTAGATACCTTTTATAACTAACATGATGTAGTTAAATGCAAATGGCCTTCGTTACTTACTACTAAAGGGAACTATGATAACAAAAATATTTTACAGTTAGTTTGCTAAGTGAATCTAAAATATATAAAATATGAAATCATGTAAGGCAATAATTACTTTTTACATTTTTATCTTTATAATTAGTTAACATTTGAATAAAACCTTTCATATTTTAGTCAAACATAACTAAACAAATAATGAAGATAGAATGCATATTATTTACATTTGCCATTATGGATGGTAAAACAAATTTTATTAATTTTTATTATTATTCTAAGAAAAGACACTTTCCCTCTAAATGTGTTTGCAGTGATAAGTTAACTGTGATGGGAAATTTTCTAGATGGTGAAATAATTCATCTTTTGGCCTGCAGTACAAAACTGGGAAAGTACTGGACAAGGCCTTCAGAAAATGTGGCAATTTTGATTTTGTGATAGTGTATATTCAGTAATGTTGATTTTAAATAAATACTGACTATGATAACTCAGTTTCATAAGGAGTTACAAATGTATAAAAACAAATGAATACAAAGTAATTACCATAATGAAACATAAATTTTTTTGTTCTTTTTTTGGGTTCATTTTTTAAATTTATTTATTTGAGAGTAACAGAGAGAGAGAAAGAGGCAGATAGACAGAGAGAGAATGGGTGTTCCAGGGCTTCCAGCTACTGCAAACGAACTTCAGACATGTGCGCTCCCTTGTGCATCTGGCTCACATGGGTCCTGGGGAATTGAGCCTCAAACCGGAGTCCTTAGCCTTCACAGGCAAGCGCTTAACCATTAAGCAATCTCTCCAGCCCCAAAATTTTTGTTCTTTATGTCCAGTTCTTGCAAATGTTATGAAGAGTAGATTAAAACAATAACTTAAAAAATATTTTAAAATATTTATGTTTTATATTGTCTTTTTAATTTAATTTTAATTTATTTATTAGAGACAGAGAGAGGGAGAGAGAAAGAGCGCTAATGGGTAGTCCAGGGCCTCTAGCCACTGCAAATGAACTCCAGACACATGTTCCACCATGTGCATCCGGATTATGTGGGAGTTGTAAAATCAAACCTGGGTCCTTAGGCTTCACAGGCATGCACCTTAACTAGTAAGCCATCTTTCCAGCCCAACAATAATGTTTTAATGAAACAATAATGATTTAACGAAACATTATTGTTGGGCTGGAAAACCAAGGAAATTGTATGTAGAAAACAATACATAGCTAACATTAACAAGATAGGTGATAGGTAAAAGGTATTAACATAGAGACAATAGCATTTTTATTATTAGTATATTATATAGAACATTTAACTTAACAGATTTGTTAGATTTGTTTAAGTCTTACAAGCTAAAAGAAATGTGGACTAGCCAGACATGGTGGCACATGCCTTTAATCCCAGCATTTGGGATGCAGATACAGGATTGCCGAGAGTTCGAGGCCACCCTGATACTACATAGTGAATTCCACGTCAGCCTGAGCCAGGGTGAGACCCTACCTCGAAAAAACAAAAACAAAAAACAAAAAACAAAAAAAAAAAAAAAGAAAAGAAAGAAATTTGGACTAAATGCATGCTTACCTATCTATATATACCAAATACAAATTCAATCATTTTGGGGAATATTTATAATATAAACAATCCCTGTAACATATATAAAAATGACATGCCAAAACATGTATACTGATAAAAAAAAAAAACAAACAAATTAGACACAGACAGATGGCTAGACAAGGAGATAAAAACGGTAGGTAAGCATTACATGAAATCAACAATTATGAACACTCTAAGGAGTTTCAAAAACATATAAAATCATACTTTTAACAAAAGTGTACTCAGGGCTGGGGAGATGGGTTAGTGGTTAAGGCACTTGCCTGCAAAGCCAAAGGACCCAAATTCGATTCCCTATGATCCATGTAAGCCAGATGCACAAAAGGGCTCATGGGTCTGGAGGTCATTTGCAGTGGCTGAAGGCCCTGATGTACCCATATTCTCTCTCTCTCTTTCTCTCAAATAAATAATGTTAGAGTTTGTTTTTTTTTTTTTTTCCAAAGAGTACTTAGGCCTAAGGCAAAAAGGTTAAGCTTTCTATACAGTTAGGTTAAAGAAGTAAGCAGTGCCACTACATAACATGCTGTCTTCCAAGATTTCTGTTTTTCAGAATTCTAGTTTCTCATTTTTGGAAGAGTCTCAGATAATGTGTGCCTTCAATACTCATCAGTATTCAGAAAAACTATGAGATATGTTTTGTCCAAGTGTTCATGACTGTAAGTTAATAAATTATATTTGATTTGGATTCAAATATTTATACATTTATAATATACCTATTTCATCAAAGTATATTGTATAATATTTAATAAAATCAAATACATAAAATAAAGTTTTCAACACTGCTTTTACAAAAAATAAGGCTAGAAGTGCCAATAGAAAATCATCAGTAAGAGACTAGAATTGAGTCTTTTATATTGTGGGGAGAGACTTGATGGCATTTTAAGGACTATAAGATGTTTTCTTTCCAGGGTCTAAAGATCAAATTTACCCCACTTCTTTAGAATACACCCTAGTAGTGAGTCTGAAGGGGTAGAAGGGGCCTGGCTTCTACTCTGACAAGGAATCATTGACCTTATTATCTAATAGACTACCCCTCAGGTAGGTGCAACTTTCAAAATTAGTGTTTCCCTTTGAAAGGATCTCCTGACAGGTAATAATCATGGTACTTGGAGCTTGAGGTGAATTTTCCTAAAACCATGGCTTATTTATTAAAGGACAAATCATCCACATAAGAGATGTCTGGTACAATATTTAAAGGGACCATCAAATCCTCTTTTTTAAAGGACCTCCTGGCACTGGAGGTAACAGCTAAGGTGTATATACACCAATATTATTTTATATGATAATGTTCAAATTGACGAGTTAAATCTGGCCATTCAAAAGAGGGTCAACAAGGATAGAAGAGAAAGAAAAACATATGAGTGTTGACTTTAAGGTATGCAGATCTGATCAGCAGCCATTTGTTGCTATCTGGCAACAGGGGCTGAGCAGAAAAAAAAAATAATAATAATTCTCCTTTGTGAGGCAAATAGCAGGACCACCATATCCCAGTTCCACTAAAGAGTTGTCTTGCTCAGAGATCCTTAGTTGCCAGGAGAGGAGGTCCTTTCAACTAAAAGTTCTGTTAAAGAGTCTCATATTAAGGGCTGCAGGATTATATTGCTAGTATAAAAACACCATTGGACTTCACCAAAGTTGTTCCAGCCAAAAATCACTGTCCTTAAGCCTGAAAAGAAATCTCCCAAGGCATAGAATAGGCTCTCTCCAGAGATCAGGATGCTTAAAGAGTAAGCTGGCTATCTCAGCCCTTTGGGAAGTGGAAAGTAGGAGCAACAGCAGTGCATTCTGGCCATTCTGTACCCTAGTTGGAAGCATTCAAGGGTTGTGATTCTGTAAGATGAAACTGCCAAGTTCCTATGTCAAGCAAAGGAGCAGCCTGTTCAACATGAATTCAAGGACTGTGAGTTGGCAGAAAAGGAAAAGAGGTAAAATTCCAACTCTATGTATGAACTGCTAGTGTAATAAAGATATCTAAGTCAGTGAAAGAATTCATCTTTTAGATGAGCAAAAAGGAAAAAAAAAAGTTTACAGAGTATATGCCAAAGAGAGCAATGGATTATATCAGTGTAGAAATGCCTACCTAAGATGATGAGTTATGGTGGTGTCAATTTTGAAATTGTCCTTGTATTGTTAAGGTGAGCCATAATTCATGCAATTTCCCATCATGCAAATATCAGTATCCAAATGAAGGTAGTCTTGATTGGATGATATTTGGTCATGGTTGGAGACTGGATATACATTTTGATTATTTATACCTTGCTTCCCTTCTACCATTAACAGATGGACAGAATGGAACACCTTTCTTTGGAAGAGGGTAGGGATCCTTTCTGCGCCAGGCTCACACTGAGAACCTATTCCCTTTTTGATCTCTCAATAACAGTCTTTTTTCCACATTAAATGATAATTATTCAAGTGATCCAACAGGAAATATGAAGTACATTATAGTCTGTATTAATTTTTCGTCAATGGGTGCTCCTTCATATGTTGAGTTGAATTTTTTTTTGTCATAATCAATGCCTGAAGAATTAAAACTACAAAACATAATGCAAACTCAAAATGATTCTTTAAAAAAACTGTAGGGGTAAAAATTGACAGAAGTATCAAGTCAATATTTTACATATAAACAATAGTGTTTCTTATAGCCTAGAACTTAAATTTAGTAAGAATAAAACACAAATTTTTATTTTAATAGAAGAGTACATAGACTTTCCGCTTGAAAATATTTGGAGAATATGTAGTGATATATAGCATGATCTTCCAGTAATAGCATAGCTCAACATACTCATGCACAGGAAAATGCTAGAGAAGAGTAACTTAGTGAATACATAGAGCTAACAAAGTATTTTACTTCAAACTTGACAAAGGACCTGATATTACTATAGTTAAATTCTTTTCTTTTAATTTTGCACTATATTTTATTTATGAGAGAGAGAGAGAGCATGGATGCCCAGGGACCCCAGACACACTAAACAAACTCCAGATGCATGAACCCTCTTGTGTATCTGCCATTTGTAGGTCTTGGAGAACCAAACGGGGGTCCTTTGGATTTGCAGGTAAATGCCTTAACTGCACATCTACATCTACATCTACATCTACATCTACATCTACATCTACATCTACATCTACATCTACATCTACATACATACATACATACACACACAGACATACATATAGTTTTATTGGGTATAAAGAAAGAAAAACAGGAAAGCTGGTGTGCCAGGTCTGCATCTCAGAGTTCTGGATCTCAAGATACAGCCCTTACCTGTTTGGAGTGTAAGCTTTTATTGGAAATGACCACATGGTATTTATAGTAGAAACAGCATCAGGAGTTAAACCACAAAGTTGCATACTGTTAAACTTGTGGGGGGGGTATTACAAGAAGTCACAATGTTACATAGGTCACCTAAGTGGCACTTAGGCAAGAAAGATTCTATGCTATGGAAATACAAAGATGTTTAGATACAAAGAGATACAGGAAGGTCATAGACTGCATAGAGTGATCATCCCATGCCTTATACATTCCATTTTCCATTTCCCCCTCTGATATTACACTAAGTCAAATCCTTGATTCCTGAAGAACAGTGTCTAGGGTATTTTCATCTAAGTGGGCATGTTGCGTCCACAATACCATGAGTTTAACAGAATTTATTCTATTCTGTATATATCTGCTTAGAGCATTAATAATACAGGGTCCTATGGTAAGGCCTAACAGCAGTAGTATTAGGGGGCCACCAATAGAAGAGACAAGGGTAGTTAGCCATGGAGACCGACTCAACATGGACTGAAACAAATTACTACTGTAGGCTGAGTTAATAAAGCTATTGCCATGTGTTGTGGATTGAATGTAAAGTGTCCCCAACAGGTTCATATATCCACAGCTAGTTGCACTGTTTGAGAAGGTTATAGAACCTTCAGGAGGTGGTGCCTTGCTGGAAGATTTGTGCCACTTTTGTGTGTGTGTAGGGGGGGAAGCCTTAAGGTTTTGCATCCCAGTCCTATTAGTTTTCTGCTCTCTCTCTGCTTCCTGTATACTGATGTGACATTATGAGGCACTGGCACCTGCTCCTGCCTTGCAAACATCCCCTTGAATCCAAGTGGAATAAAAACACTTTTCTTTCCTAAGTTGTTCTATTCAGATATTTGTTTACAGATACCATAAAGTAATTGATACAACTGTGAATACCTGAATTTAGATCCCCAGGACCCACGTCAAAGTCAGACACAGTTTCAGGTGCTTCTAATCCTGGCATGCCTATGGTAAGACAGCAGGGAGAAGCAGAATTTCCTAGAAGCTCCGGGTACCAGTGATCAAGGACAGACCCTGTTTCAAGTAAGGTAGAAAGCAAGCAAAAACAACTAAATAAGCACTGTGACCTCCTCAGGTGTGCTGTGGCATGCAAACACTTGTACTCACACACATGAACACATGTACACTCATGTCACACACATATACACAACAAAACCAATCTACAACTTTCAAAAAAAATATGATACAAAAAAGATGATTTTTCAGGTACTTTGGTGAAAAACACAACTATAAAGTGACTAAGTCTCAGAAGAATCACCTTGCAGTGACTTTGACTTAGAGTTTGTTTCACCAAGAATCTATTCTGACCAAATTTCTACAGTAAGTTCTACAGGGACATATAACTAATTTCCATCTCCGAGAAAAAAAATATTACTGATTGCAATCAACTGAAACAAAAAATCTGATTAGTAGTGCAAAAAAAAGTGAATTATATAACATTAATATGACAAGTTCAAGATCACTATCTTATGTGATGGTTTGAAAGCTAATCTGGAACAATTTCAATACATGTTGTAATAATGGTTACTGAACACACATTACTGCATCTGCAAGATAAGAAATCAGTTTGTTTCAAAATATTCAAAGTATCTAATTGACAGTCAAATCTGTTACTTATTTAATATATTTAATCATTAAAATGCTTCCATGAAAGAAGGAAATATTTTTATTGCAATTAAGGTTAAAGGTCAAATGAGAATGTTGAAAGCTTGAAACAGTAAAGTATCCCATAATACCAATCCAATCTCAGTTAAGGAGGGACTTTAAGACTGTTATAATAGAAACACTGTTTATCAGAAATATGCAAGTGTCTGAAAATTCAAAAAGAGAATGCACAGTTCTTTTTTAAAGAAGGTTAATTATTCGTAAGGGGATATTAGACAAACGGGTAGAGAAAATAAGTAGAGGCCAAGATCTGTGAGGACTGACAGAAAATATATCTCATGGTGGTCAACAGGTCAGCCAATTGTACTTGAGCTGCTAAAGAAATCATATTGTACATTTAGGGCTTTGAGGGAAGCCAAAGTTAAGCAGTCTGTAGACAAAAGATAAATCTAACATGTTGTCACCACATGAGAAATAATTAGAAGCAGGCAATTATGAACAAAAGTTTCCCTGAAGTGATAGATATTTCAGTTATCCTGAGCTGATCATTATACTAGATACTTAGGTCCTTGTGAGTACTTACAATTAATATGGATCAATTAATAATATCATTTTAAAACTTATTTTACAGATTATGCTGCTATGTTGTATAATTAAGCAATTATTCAAGACATGACCATCTAAATACTGCACATTTTTTAAATGTATATGAACCATATTAAAAATTTGATAGAATATATCAAAATGAAGGTTTTAAGTAAAATTTGGGGGATGGAGAGATGAATCAGCAGTTAAAGGCAGTTGCCTGCCAAGTGTGATGTCATGGGTTTGATTTTCCAGTACCCATGTAAAGCAAAATGCACAAAGTCACACATGCATCTGGAGATCACTTGCACTGGCAGGAGGCCTCAACTCATTCTCTCATCTCTCATTATCTCTTTCTTCATAAATAAAAATAAATAATTTAATTTAATATGGGGATGTTTTGCTTTGGTACATATAAAAGAAAAAAGTTAATATTTTATTTTTGTACAGGGAAGACAGCTCAGTCATGACAATATTTACTTTATAAGCATGAGTACCTCAGTTTGATTTCTAACTTCTGTGTAAAAAAATATCAGACATGTGCCAAATACCTGTAATCCCAGAGTTTGGTAGATGGAAACCCACAGGCAAGTACCTGGAGATCACTATCCAGATAGTATAGCATAAGTGGTGACCTCCAGGACAATGAGAGACCTTGTTTAGATGAGAGACTCTATTTATATATACACCTTCACCAAAATTAATGTCACAGCAAGCTAAATTAAATAACAAAGTAATGTTTCATGAAAAATGTTTATAATTTGTAACACAATTACTGAATTGCATATATACTTTTAAAAATTGAGAATTTCTAGTTTATGTTCATTATTTAGATATGAATGTGAAAGCATGATATAAATGTATTAGAGATACTGTATATGAACTGAGAATGCACATATTTTTTAATAATGAATCTTTAATGACTTTGTCTTTGTCAATTTAAGGTTATGAAACCATTTATAATATAAGATACTCAAATATTAACCTGAAATTGTCTATGAAGTCATTGTGGACTCATGAATTTCCTGTGTATGTATGGCTTCTGAGGGAAAACTACCTAAGAGGAACTTTTTAGGTGATTTTATTTATGAAAAAGTTATTTTAAATGTTTAATATAAATGTTTAAAAATGTACTTTATAAGCCTTCTAGTTGTGACTTTGTAAAAATTAAAAATACTGATAATCTTCTAAGATGATATAAATAAGTCACATGGAAACCTACTTTTTGGACAATGGAACACTCAGAAGCCATAGATTGTTACTAGATAATTTTCAATGCCAGGGATGGGCCACTTTCCAGTGAGTTGTTGTCCAGGGTGGTCCCTGATGCCCCAAAACATTACAGGTCATTGCCAAGGCACTTGGTTTTCCACCAGGGATATATGGTAAAACCATATTGCTGAAGATTCCACATACTTGGGCTGCAAGGTCACTGAGACATCCTGCTGAAACTGAGCTGAAAACCTCTTCTATGTAGACCATCTGACAGAAAGATGGAAAAAGCCACAGTGCATGCAGTTCAATGATACATAGAGAAATTACCAGTGAAGATACTCAACAGCAGACACTGCAAGCCTTATATTTGGCCAGGCAGGCCAAATGAGCTAATGAATGCAGTAGTGGCACATCTGTTATGGGGGAAACCAACTGCCCTCTAATTTGATTTGAGGCTGACTCCATGGGAGGGAATGTATTTCTGAGAGTGAAAACTTGCAACAGGGGTAGTCAGGAGCCTTAGGGGTGTAATGTATGTTTGTGTCTGGCTAAATGTATATATTATGCTCACTAAACTGCCCAGTAAGCACTTCTCTTAATTTTCATACCCATATATTAATGCTACTCTCATTTTTGGTTAGAGAACCTTTTCTTTTCAGATGGCAGTGACTTTAGAATGACACAGAACGCTATACATTGCTGGAAGAAGTGACAGAGGAGTGCTCAAGACTAAAATATCTCTATCACACCTTCCAAGGCTCAGGGACATTGTGGAAGAGGTGGTGGAAAGAATGTGAGAACCAAAGGAAGGGTAGGGATCCTTACAATGTGCTCGGCCAGACACAAAATGGTCTGCATATCCAGGACCTCACAGTGCCTGACACTACCTACACAAGACCATCATAATAGGAGGAAAAGATGATGACATCAAAATAAAAAAGAGACTGATTGAGAGGGAGAGGGGATATGATGGAGAGGAGTTTCAAAGGGGAAAGTGGGGGGAGGGAGGGAATTACCATGGGATATTGTTTACAATTATGGAAATTGTCAATAAAATTTTTTAAAAAGCATTGCTAATCTTTCATTTTACAAAAATATTAATAACCAATTGAGGGCTGGAGTGATGGCTTAGCGGTTAAGCGCTTGCCTGTGAAGCCTAAGGACCCTGGTTCGAGGCTCGGTTCCCCAGGTCCCACGTTAGCCAGATGCACAAGGGGGCGCATATGTCTGGAGTTCGTTTGCAGAGGCTGGAAGCCCTGGCGCACCCATTCTCTCTCTCTCCCTCTCTGTCTTTCTCTCTGTGTCTTTCGCTCTCAAATAAATAAATAAGTAAAAATTTTAAAAATAAAAATAAAAAAATAACCAATTGAATTCTGCTTAAGAACAAAGCAAAAATGCCAACACAATAATTTTATACCTGTACTTTAAAACAGTACTGACATATAGAACACTTAACTGAATTAAGAAATGTTTTTGTCCAGTTACAGAATGGTTTAGTAAGTGGAATAAAAAGTACATTTAATCTTCTGCTTTACTGAGCAGTCATGGAAAGAAGAACCTGTACAACTGTTATCAGACTTATAAAAAGTGAAGTTGTGTGAGAAATTTGAGCATCTCAATCACATGGAAAGAAGTAGTTTTTGTTGTCTTATTCATTTATTGTGAGTAGGGGGCCTAAACGTGTTCAAAGTGTGGCCAGAATGGTAGAAGGCCATTATGAGACTGTTACTGTGTCAATGCCTAGTGGAGAAATCATAATAAAAGCTGCTGCTGGACTCCTTTAGTGCATTTCACCAGAAGCAAATGTATCTAAGAAGAACTGGAATTAAATTTACAGGACAAATTCTGGAAAGAAATAATAAGATGCATAGTCTGAGTACTTAAAAGTTTTATGCACAAGTCATGTTTAGTGCTTCAGAGGCACTGAAGTATATCTGCCTGAAAATTAACTGCTTAAAAATTAATGAAGAAAGATTATTTTATAATCTTCACAATCAGCAACATGGAGTATATGATAGTGAAAACAAATCACATTCTGTATATTGCATATATAAAACATGCATAAACATCCACTCAGAAAGCACAAAAGCAGACCTCAGCTTTAAATCAGTCAGTAACAGGAAGCTTCCAATTCCAGCTGAGGAAATCCAGTCAAGATATGGATATCAAAACAATTCTTCATAGCATCAAAATCAACACAGAGAAATATAATTTGTAAACAAAGAGTGTGAGAAAGAAAAATCAATGCAAATTTTTTATATTGATTTTTTGAAAATGTGTTCTTTTATGTTGTGTTAGCAATTGACTGTTCACTACTTTGTGAAGTTTAGATATTACATGTAAAGATTTTAATTTGAGTCAATTCTCATAGGTACCCAGAGCTCTATTCTAACAGCAGATAAACAAATAAAGCTTTACACACATGCCAACACAAGAAGATTTGTCTAACTCCTTCAATAAAAATAGTATTTAATACAGAAGTAATTACATAGTTAAATAGTTTCTAGATCAATGTTTCAAGTAATAACTTTTGAAAGTATAGCATATGATCAAGGTGTCTAGGGTTATTGATGATGACTACCAGAAAGCGTTTTGTAGAAAAGACTGAATTTCAGACAGTGTACTATTTGAACAATCCCCTTCAAATTTAAAGCTCAAATAATTATGTTATTAGATTCCTAGTTGGGGGACTGCATATTCCATGTACATAATCCTACTATAAAGAAATTCCTGATTATTTGTATATTTTATAAGTTACTATTTGGTTTAAATTAATGATATCTGTGATTCGTATATATTTTAAAATGGAGATTTGATATTTGATTAAAGAATTGAGGTATCAAATATAAAGAGATATTGTGGAGTTAGCACAGTAAAGGAGAGGTTATTATATAATAGTAAATTATATGTATAACACTAATTTCAGATATTTTGGAATTCCAAGAAAAAAAATCTTCAAGATGTAATATTATTTTTTATGAAGGACAAACAATACAGTAGGGAGTCAAATGGAGCATATGCTGCAAAGAATTAGCAAAAAATGCATACTAAATTGTGTTTGTCAACTTCTTGAAAATTAAGAGAGCTAAAATATAATAATATTATTTTGTAAGATGCTTTCTGTTTATTTTTTATGGCTCAGTAATTCATGAAAGGACATTATTATTTTTATTGATTGACTCATGATGCCAAAATGTTGTGTGTTAATACAATTAATATTCTGTAATCAGCTCTAGTCAATAAGTAGCCTTTATCTGTGTCTCAGTCTTACTTCCATTAAATTAAAAACAGTGCACCAAGGATGGAGACATGGATTAGCCATTAAAGTGCTTGCCTGCAAACCTAAGGACCTAGGTTCAATACCCAGTACCCATGTGCAGTAGTTTAAGTAAACAGCCTCCAATATATTTATGATTTTATTACTGTTTTTAATTTAGATCTGTAGCCACCTGTGTGCAGTAGGTGTTTGGGTGGATCTTAGGGTCCAGCCTTAAGAAACGGTGGTGTATTTCAAATTCCAATCTAAAGACATGTAAAGTGTCTGAATTCACCTCTAGTTCTTAAAGTATGTTGTATGATGAAGCTTTTTGTTTTCTTTGTTGTTGTTGGGTTGTGGTCTCTCTCTCTCCCTCCTTAGATCTGTGAATGCAGGCCAGTTTCTTCTGCCATTATGGAACTTCCCCTGGACCTGTAAGATTCAATAAATATTTCTTCCTTCATAACTGTGCATGTTTTGGAAGTGCATCTACGAGAACTGAAGCTGCATACTACAGAAATTAGAACCAGAAGTGGGGTGAGGTGAATCTAACCATGTGGAATTCGGTCTTTTGGAACTTTAGTTCAGGAGGAACCAACATGAACTTGGTACTTACCATTAAAGATGCCTTCTAGAGTGGTAAGCCAAGTGTTCTGAACTATATTGATGAAATTTTGAAAATACGAAATGTAAAAAATGTGAACTTAGAGGCTAGGCTTATAAAGTTTCTAAGGGGAAGAAAAGACTGCAAAGGACTTTATTGGGACTAGGCTACTGGCAGAAGGGCTGGCTTCATTCTGCTGCACAGGCCCAGAGATTTAATTAAGGTTAAGTTTGTAATGGATTGATATGCTTGGCTAAAGGTACTGGACTGAGAGATTTAAGATTTTAAGTAGAAAAACCACAAGCAAGTTAAAATTACAGACACTAAGACAGGTTTTAGTTTATTGAAGCTGCTATTGTTAACACATTTGCTTGACATTAAAACAATGGGAAAGACACTTGAAAAAAAGACTGTGATAAAAGTGTAAACTCTTTTGAAAAAGAGTAGACTAGGAAAAAAAAAAAAAAAACTTCTTTTCATCATCATGATTTATTTCCTCCCTAAATTAAATATATGGCTGTGTCTTGCACTCCTGGTATTGGTGTTGAAAGCATAAAAAATAAGCGGAGTGGTCATAAATTTCACATGGTTCCAAGACCCACTGCTGAGATATAGCCTGAGATAGGGCATGATGACCCTGATAGGCTGACAAAGCCGTTAGAAGATGGACCATGGTTTACTTGGAGACCCAACAACGTTTTGGATATATCAGGACTTCACAAGGGCTACCATGGAGGCTGTTGGCTAGGAATGAAAGTTTTCCATGTCTACTCAGCTCAGCTGGAGGGGCAAAATTGAAAATAACAGAGAGTGACAGTCACGGGTTATATTGGATTTAAACTATAGAAGGTTGATGTTTGTTTGATGGTTGTTGAGTATACATTGTCCCAGTCTCTTTCTGTCATGCCTTATACCAGTTAAGAATGTTTACTCTGTGCCTTTATATATTGAAAGTATGTAACTTGTTTGATTTCACAGAGCTCACAGCTAAGAGACAATTTTAAATCTCAGATGGCACTTGGGATTTTGAAACTATCTTAAGTTGGTAAAGAATATGAAAATCTTTAAAATTGGACTAAATACAATTTACAATGTGATATAGTTGTGAGTCTATTGGGGGCCACAGGTGGAATGTGGAATTTTAAATAAATGGCCCCCAAAATATTCAGGGTTTTATTACATTTTAAATTTAGATCTGAAGCCACTAGTATGGAGGACATGTCTGGGTGGATCTTAGGGTCCAGTCCTAAGGTGTGGTGGTGGATTTGAAATTCCAATTGAAAGATATGCAAAGTGTTATCGTTCTACCTAGAGAGTTCCTAATGTGTGCTGTGTGGTGTGACTTTTGGCTTTATTTTATTTTATTGTATTTTTGGCTTGTGACTTCTCTCTCTTTCTCTCTGCTTAGACCTGTGAAAGCAGGCCAGTTTCTTCAATAAATATCCCTTCCTCCATAATTGTACTTGGTTTGGAAATTCATCTCAGAGACCTGGGGATGTCTACTACACAATGTAAGCCAGATGCATGCAAGGAGGCACATGTGTCTGGAATTCGTTTGCGGTGGCTAGAGGTTCCGGCACACCCACATTTTCTCTCTCTCTCTTTCTGCTTCTTTTTTCTCTTTCTATCAAACAAATAAATACATAAAGTAGTTTTTAAAAATCAACCAGCAAAGACTGAAGCTTTAACAAACTGTGAGGTTCTTAGAAAATGCCTAAGAATCAAGACCTTCTAACCTTGTATTTTTTTTTCCCACAAGTTCAGGGAGAGGATCTCTCCATTTGTTAATATCTACATCAAGATGAGACAATCTACATTTTATATCAGAAAAACAGAAACACATTTTTCTTCCATTACTACCTTGCAATTTCATTATCTAACTCACAAATGAAGACTAAATAATGGAATCACACTTTTAAGAGCTTTCATCGCTTCTATAAATCTTGCCTCAAGCTCATTAATTTTCTAAGAAGACATTCCTGACCCCTCAAAATTGTCTGTATTTTCCATTTTCCCCTTCCTTTTTATTTTAACTTCTGAATAATGCTGGACTAGTGTGTAATTATATTTTTGATTGCTCTGTGCATGACAAGAAATTTAAGTCTCAAATTAATCTGTCTTTTTATAGTTCTTTACAGTGAAACTTACCACTACAACTTAAATTACTCCCAGGATGTAGAGTGTGAACATCTCTCCCTGAAACATCTTCAGATCTCCTTGAAATTCAATAGCTATAGCATCAAGAGAGCAGGAATCTTCTGGGACTACAATTTAGTTGTAGAAATTATAGCTCTTCTTCTTGAACCATTTCCATATATATCAGCCGGCCTTCAAGACATCCCTAATAACTCTCAGATCCTGATAGTCATGGCTTTGTTTTGTCAATATCCCCATTAAAGCTGTGCTATTGTATGTAGCCAGTAAAATATTTCCATGACAATATATAACTGCCAAGGTTCCTAAGACTAGGCTCTAACAGACATATAGCATGTTCTGTAAACACTGAGCCATCTCCCTAGCCCAAATAACCATATATTGTTGTTAGACCACAATGCTTATTTCCAAGTGACTTGTATTTTTCTTGATAATGACTTACAAACACAAGAGTAATATTTCTGGCAGATCATATTTGCCAATTAGTAGAACTAAAGTGAAAAGATGACAATGCAATATTTTGAGAGAAGAATGTATCATAGGTAAATAACCTTTATAATAATGTTATGATAATTTTTCATTTTATTATTGTTGTAGATAACATATCATATTTAGTTTATAAATTAAACTGTCACAATTATGTGCATATAAGAGAAAAAGAGCATAAATAATATTCAGTACTATTTCTACTTTCAGACATCTACTTGAGGGTACAGATATCCCCTACTGAATGGAGATTATATGTAAATTACCAATAACAAATATATATTTCTATACTTGGATTTAGTTACAAAAGATTGAGGAGTTTAGGCATTCAGCTTTGTCTATATAAAAGTATAGCAAGAAAGACCTTGAATGAATTATAGTGAGTTCTTTTTGTTGTTGTTGTTTGTCAAGGTAGTACCTTGCTCTAGCCCAGGGTGATCTAGAATTCACTATGGAGTCTCAGATATGTTTGGAACTCACAGAGATCCACCTATTTTGGTCCTCTGAGTGCTGCAATTAAGGGCCGCAGTGTGTTCTTTTAGGTGGAGGATTAAATACTTCTCTACCCACTTAGATTAAGTAATTTGCAACCTATAAATAAAACCAAGTAGATTAATTGGAAAAATATACAAAATTATTAATTTATAACTTGATATGAATGGGGTCATCAAAGAAAGATGTAAATACCCAGTTAGGCATGGTGGCACATGCCTTTAATCCTAGTACTTGGGAAGCAGTGGTAGGAGGATTGCTATGAGTTTGAGGCCAACCTGGGACTACAGAATGAGTCCCAGGTCATTCTGGGCTAGAGTGAGACCCTACCTTAAAAAATAAAAAAAAAAGAGAAGTGAATACCCAAAACAGTGGAATGTTTTGACAACTTGTATACTATCTGAATAAAAGAAATAAGAGAGAAAAGACACAAGGAATAAATACATTTAAAAAAATAAATGGATCATGACTACAGCCATATCATTCTGAATGCATTCTATCTTGTGTGATCATGGAAGCTGACTAGTATAGTACTTAAAGGGGGAAAAAAATAAATGGAACCTTAGAAGAACAAATGAGAGTTATGGCAGTGTCAATATCACCCAAACAGAGATCAGATCACTGTCACTCATTAAAGGTCTTTCTTGCTATGCCTGTGAACAGATAAAGCTGACTGTCACATAAACACCTCATCTTTCACAACTCAATAAAAGTATAAAATGTATATTTGTTATGTACATATAACCTCCCTTCATTATTATTGTTGTAGATAACATATCATATTTAGTTTATAAATTAAACTATCAAAATTATGTGCATATAAGAGAAACAGAGCTTCTTCTTTCTTCTTTCGATTTCTTTTATGAAAATAAGATTTTAGATATAATAAGGTAGTTCAGAGAAAGCCTCTTCTTGCCTTTGATGATTCTTAGAGGCTTTCAGCTAAATAATGTTTGTTCTACTGTGTAACAGTTTGGGCCCTTTAAGCCTCAAAAGCCTTGGAGAGACTATCACCAGAAACTTGATAACCCTCATGAAGGCTGTTTGGATAAAAATTTAAAAGAACATGAAGTAATATGTATTTCATAAAAAGGGAAATCTTTATTTTTACAACTAAACATATGGGGTGGAGAGATGGCTCAGTGGTAAAGGTGCTTGCCTATAAAGGCTAAGAACTGGGGTTCAATTCCCCAGCCCTCATAAGCAAGATGGACAAAGTAGCACATGCATCTTGAATTCATTTGAAGTGGCTAGAGGCCTTGGAGTGACTGAGTGACTGAGTGACCGTGCTCTCTCTCCCTCCCTCCCTCCCTCTCTCTCTCTCTCTCTCTCTCTCTCTCTCTCTCTCTCTCTTACTGCTTGCAAATAAATTTTTTTTTTTTTTTACAAAAAGAATAAAAAAGAAAAGAAGCTGTGCTGGATTCCATACTAACATTAGTATCCATATATTAGTTGATGGACACATAGATTGTTTCTATTCCTTGGCTATTGGTAATTGTGCTATAAGAACTAAGCAATGCAGATGTATATTCATATTTATTTCATTGTTCGGTCATGTTGTCGTTCTACTTTTAATTTTTAAAAGATTTTATTGGCATGTACTACACACAGGTTTCATTGTGATTTTATATATATACACTGATAATATTCAACCCAACTGTGCACCCTTGACCTTCCTCATTATATTCCCACCTATCCATTTTTTTCCCAAATCATGTCCATTCCTTTATGTCTCTTTTCTGTAAATAAAAGGGTTAATTCTATAGCATCTTTCACAAAGCAATGAGTTTAATTGGGGTTACATTCTACAGCATCGGTGAAGGGTTATTTATAAAAGCACAGACAACTTTCCAGTGGCTATAGCACTGAAGAAAATATCTCTTCCTCCCCCATCAATCATTAACTTCAAATAACTCCTAAGGGAGGGATAAGTCTTCGTGAGTTTCTCTCCCTTAGCAACTGTTAATTGCCTATAAAGCCTTGGAAAATTGATGAACCTAAACTTGCGCAGGTAATCCCAGCTACTGAGAGTTCAAGCATGCAGTCACCATGTCACACACAGTAGAGTATTCTACAACACTCCACCCCTTCCTTTTGCTCTTAAATTATCTCATTCTTTATACCTCCCCTTCCTGACATTTATCTGAGCTTTGAGGTAGGGGTGTGATATAGGTGTACCATTTAGTGATGAACATTCAACAGTCACTTATTCTCAGTGCTTTAACTGAGTCATGAATGTCTATAGTAATTCTCTCCCACTTCAAAAAAGAGCTTCTCTGCCCAAAGTGTATGAAAATAGCACTAATCTATGGACATAAACATAAATATATAGGAGGTATTTTGATAGGCACAACATGTGACTTTAATAAAACAACAATAACCTCCCCACTAAGGTCTATGGTATCCTTAGCCAGAGACTTTTGACAGGTTTACAGTATTAGACATGAGTATCCCCCATAGACCTGACTTCAAATTCAATCACAAATTAGTTAATTACCTTCATAATAATCATGCTATTGTTACACCAGTGGTCACACCTTACCTGACAGATATTATTACACTAGTTGGCACTTCTTGCTCAGCCTGCAGGGTCCATAGCTGATTAAGAATGCTGCATATAGCATGTTGTACATCTGTCTTTACTTGGCCAGTGGGGAATCAAACCCTAGTATTCATGCTTTTCCAGCAAGTCTCTTTAACTGCTGAGTAATGTTCTCAGACCTATTTTTGGTCTTTATGACATTAGCTATCACTAGCTATTCTTACTGGAATAAGATGACATAAAAATCTTTACATTGTGGCTTTTGGCTAGGTCCCTTATGATTAGTGATGTGGAATACTTTTATTTATCTGTTGCATTTATATGTTTTAAGAAAAGTCTACTTAGGTATGTTATCATTTTTAAAAGTTGGGTTATTTCACTGTTGATTTATTAGAATTCCTCACATTTGATTGGTATTAAACTGTTTTCAGAAATACATATTGTCAATATTTTCTCCCGTTCTGTAGATTGCCTCTGAATTCCCTTGAGTGTTTCTTTTTCTGTTCAGAAGTTGGGAGTTTCCTTGGCTGTTTTTGAGGATTTTGTTGTTGTTGTTAGTTTTATGTAATCACCTTTCTATGTGGTTTGTTTCATTAAGTTTCCTGGGCTTTGGTGGTGATCTTGTCCAATAATTCTTTTTCCATTCTAGTTCCTTATAGCACTTCCCCTGTTTTCTTCTAGTGTTTCATATATTGTTGTCTGTATTCTATATCATGAATTCATTTTGAATCTACTTGGGGTGTAGTTTCATTTTTCTACATATGAATATACAATTTGGTCTAAATCATTTATTGTAAAACCTGTTCTTTCATTAATGTACTGAGCACATTTGTTGAAAACCAAATGACTGTAGATGAGTGGGTTTGCTTCCAGTCTTTCTAGTCTACTTATATGAGTTTTTGTTGTTGTTGTTGTTGTTGTTGATATGGAGTGATGCTTTTTATTTACTATATCTAGCTAGTATATTTTTATTTTTTGTTTTATAATCTTTTATATTAATTAATATTTTAACATAGGTTGTAGTCTGTCCTCTCCCCCGATCCCCATTTCCCTGAGAACCCTCCTCAGTAGAGTTATTAGTGTTCTCTGTAGGGTAATTAGGACATATGTCTGTTGGGGGGGAAATCTATACCTCAGCTTGTTTTTATCTGCTTTGTGGCTCTTGTAATCTTTCTGCCTCCTCTTCTGCAAAAGTCCCTGAGCCTAGGCAGGTATATTATCTGTTGGGATTTATTTCTTTGTAACATCTATATTTCTTTTATGATGTGTTTCAGTTCTTCACAGTGCTTGTTGTTATTTTCCTGGATGTGGATGTCAGGATAGTTAGTATTGGGAGCAATATTCATGTCATTGCTTCCTCTGCAATTTCTTCTGGACCCTGTTAAATGTGGTAGAAGTGGTCATTTCAGTGTGAGCATTAAACTGTCTTTTCTTTTTTTAAAAAAACAATATTTTATTTGTGTATCTACAAGCAGAGTAATAGATAGATGATAGAAGAAAGAGAGAGAGAGAGAGGATAGATAGATAGATAGATAGATAGATAGATAGATAGATAGATAGATAAATAGATAGATAGATAGAAGTGTAGCCAGGGACTCTAGACCCTGAAGACAAATTCTAGGTGCATGCACCACTATGTGAATCTGGCTTATGTGGGTACTGGAGAATTGAACCTGGTCCTAATGTTCCATAGGCAAGGGCCTTCAATGATAAGTCATCTCTCAAGCTCATAGGCTGTCTTTTGTTGAATTAATGGATCTTGGATCTCCCCAGGATTATCTGCCACCTGTGAAATAAAGCATATTCTCTGAACAAGGGTGAGAGTAGCTTTTACTAAAGGAGATATGTCTAGAAGGTTGAGAGACTTTTTGATGCTGCTACACACTTGACTTGTACTGGGAAGACTGGGGGCTTCTCAGTGAGTAATGTGATTTTCCTGACCATGGAGTTCAGACTTAGTTCCCACTACCAGATATGAGTTATTTCCCACTGAATGGGCCTCGTGTCCAATAAAAGGGCAGTTGATTACCCACAAAGGCTGTGTGCCACTATTGCACAAGTGTGTACTTCTTTTCTATCTGGTAGATTGTGTGGCTTTCAGTTTCCTGCTTATTCATGCTGTTGGTGGCCATTGTCTTATCGTAGTTCCCAGAGCACTTTTCAGCACCATGAGGTTTTGCCATGCAAGGACTGGCTTTCAGTTCCTATGCTGTCTCTAGGTTTTCTGAGATCGAAGCCTATGGTATTTTATGCAATAGTGTGTTATGTTTTAAATGTCTGGTAACCAAGTGTTTGGCAAAGCTCTGCATGCTTTGAAATCATACAAATTATCCTGGTCAATTGCTCACTGCTGGAAATAACACAGATTTGGTTCTGGGATCCACAAGCCAGAGCCCATGGTTTAATGCATAAAATTTCTTCTGTCTGATACATCTACTTTCCATAATAGGAGATTATATTTCATATACTGATTTCCAGGAGGAGCACTTTGCAACTTTCTTCATGCATGTTGTGTTAGGGATTTGGAACCCTTGGATGTAACTGTTGTCTCAGAGTCTGTGATGACACAGGGTCCCTGAGGTCCTCAAAGCCATAGTCTGTCTTCACTTCTTTTTATAGGCCCAGTTGGGACACAATTCTTATTGAGTAAATGTTGCATGGACTAAGGAATTCTTTCTTTTCTATTGAGATACATCTACTATCACCCTTGTGAACCTCCATATAAGAGAACTTGAAGAAATTTTGAATCCCAACAACATATAGTAAGGTTAATAGAAGAAAGGGGAAGTGCAACCAGGTGACAAAGAGAGTGAAGGACAGAGCTGGGGAATAGCCAGTATCCTTCAGAGGCTGGAAGATGATCAAGGAAAGGCTGTGGTAGTAGAGTGATGCAGGCCTGCAAAGGTGCTGAGTAAATGTTGGATGAACTAAGGACCTCTTTCTTTTCTATTAATATGTATCTACTCTCACCCTGGAAAGCCTCCAGGTAGGAGAACTTGAATACAAGACAGGCGAAGAGGAGAGAGTATCTTGTTTGTGAATGAGAATCCCATGGGGCTTATAGGGCTCTCAAGCTCACTGGATCCCATTCTGGTCCACGACACAGGTTTCCTACCCACTCCCAACATATTTACTGGTTTCTGCATAAAACCCTGACACCTACTTCATCAGAGTAGTTTCAAATCCTGAATAAGAGTCCTCGAGTGTGGACTGCACTTCCTCCTAATTATGTTCAGCTTTGTTAAATAGAACTTGCCCAGGAAGACAAATATTGAGAATGACTGGCTGGTAGTGGGGATCCAGTAGACCCAGTGGATATGCAGGGACCATGAGATGGCTGCTAAGGATCTAGCTGCCCCAATGAAGTTTTCCAGGACTGTGAATAACCTAGCTGGATGGGTGGAACTGGAATGCCAGACACTTGTTGCTGGTTAGAATTATCAGGCTTGGAGATTTTTCACTCGTTAGAGTTGTTGAGATTGAAGCTACAGAGTTTGATGTTTGCCCTGGTTGTTTTGAAACTTGTACTGGTTGAATATTTCTTTGCTGTGCCCAGTGCCATCTTTCGCAGTGTGAATGTTTATTCTGTGCCATTATGGGTTTTTGGAGGTTATTCTTTGGTATTATGGCTCAGTTAAAAGATCCTGGACTATGGGGATGTATGAACACATTGGAATTGATAAAAATTATGGGAACTTCTAAAGTTGGACTGAATGCATTGTATTTTACATAATGTATCAATATCAATTTATGGGGGCCAGGGGCAGAATGTAGTGGTTTGATTCATGTGTCTTCCATAAACTTAGATGTTCTGAATGCTAGATTCCCAGCAGATAGAGATTTGGGAATTAACACCTTCTGGAGGGAGTGTATTGTTGGCAGTGGGATTATGGGTGTTATAACCAGTTTCCCCTTGCCAGTATTTGGCATACTATCCTGTTGCTGTTGTCCACCTTACGTTGGCCAGGGGGTGATGTCCACCCTCTGCTCATACCATCATTTTCCCCTGCCATTGTGGAGCTTCCCCTTGAGCCTATATGCCAAAATAAACCTCTTTTTCCTACAAACTGATCTTGGTTGGGTGATTTCTACCAGCAATGCTGAACCTGACTGCAACACTTAGTCTCCCTCAAATAAATCAATCTATAACACATTTTTTAAAACATAATGATCTCATTTGTGTATCCCCTGGGAAAAGACCAGAATGTTTCTATAGTTTGATTTTAAGTCACAAGCCAGCAACAATGCTGTAAGTAATTTGATATCTGATCCCCCAGACCACATTATGGTCACCAGCTGTTTCCCTGGATATTCTCACTGACTGAATCCTGTTAGGGAATGATCCTACACTTTCAGGTCATCTTGGGGAACATCAACATTCAATCTTTCAACCATTCTTACTCTCACTACACTGTAAATACCTTGTGTGAGTGTTATTAGGACCTGAAGCAAGGGGTATTGTGATTTCCTTAACTACTGTTCTCTGAGCTTTTCACCCCATTCCATACTCCAGGACAGAAAGTTAATGGGCACAATGTGGGGATTTCCTGGTAATCACAAATGTTGATAGTTAAAGAAGAGTATAATGTAGTCTTGACACTAGGAGAATTTTGATTCCTATATACCTAGAAAAATGTTGTCACCTCACCTCTATTGCTTCTTTGATTTGGAATTCCAGGATGTGGGTGCCATCCACTGGAGATGGTACTCACTTCTTCCTGCCCAGGGGTTTTCATCTCCATGATGCCAGCACTTCCTTGATTCAGATTCCTTGTTAACGTTCTTCTTCTTCTTTTTTTTTTTCTCACTTAAGCAGCCTCCTACATCAAACTTCACTTTTTTTTTTTTTTTCTGATGAACTCTTTGTCTGATTTGATGTTGGTTAAATGTTTCTTTCAGGTTTGTTTACTATTCTTTTGCTGTTCAGTGGCTTTTCCATTATATCAATATCTCCTTCCCAGAGCTTCCCTTGTCCCTGTCGTTGTAGAGCTGTTTGGGATTCAGAAATCAACTAGGTGCTAGGAATTGTGAGTATACTTTAACATTACAGAATGTTCCTGACCTCTCTCTCTGGAGCTGCCGGTCTCCTTTTGTTGCTGAGTACTCCTGTATAGTAAGGAGCTCCAGTATCCACTGCTATAAATCTTTGAAGTCTCACATTTATACCTCCATAGTTTAGTTTTCCTTTTGTGCCCAAACTGGGCCAGGGTCACATGAACTCATAGACCACACATGTTGGGAAGGCCTAAATCCACCAGGAATACACTGGTGATAATAAGCTGTTTTATTCTGTCCAGCCAATCCCTATTTTGCTGAACCCCTTCTTGACCCTAATAAGGCCAGGTTCCCTGATTCCTCTCTACCCATGTTTTTTCTCTGTATTTTTTGGCAATAGGTGTTTATTGAGGATTTTTCCTTCATGACATTCCAAAAGCAAAGAATGAAGCTGTACCCGTGACTCTCTGTTATAATAACTTCTGAACAGACTTATACAAATGTCTATTTGCCTAGCATAAAGTACCAATGACAGACCAAAGAATCAATTTCATTCCAGTGCAGGTTAGTGAGCCAATGTATTCACTTGTAGTTACTTACAGGAACATGAATGAAGGGTAGCTTCCAGGAGTATAGACAACATAAGGATAGGTACAAACATGACGATTATATGTCTCTCAAGCAATTATAAACTGTCTGTATATCTTTGGAGAGAGGTGACAAATTGTGAACTCCTCCCCCTAGTAACCCTAAACTATATTCTATGTGAGATCTAGCCTTGTGATACCCCTATATACTCCATGATAGAAATGTAATGGACCCTGGTAATCATAGATGCTAATAGTTCATGAGGACTATGACCTAGTCTTGACATGAGGAGTGTGTTCCATGAGCCTTTGCATACATGATCACATGACTTGTACTCCACTGTTAATCAGAGTACTAAAACATTCAAGATGGAAAAAACAGTCTACACACTCTGTTTTTATGACACTATGATACACACTAATATAAACTTTGAATTTAGGGGCTAAAGGCATTGATTTCCATATTTTCATGTCCCCAGACTCTTCATACATTCTTTTTGTGTCCATCTACTGATCTTCAGTTATTATTCAAATATGCCATGGCCCATGTACAGTGCTTACCCAAGTACCCAAATCTGTACTTCTTGTCCAGCTGGTTGATATCATAGTCTACAGCGTACTATGCTTATTCATGCTGTTGGTGACGATTGTCCTCCAGTGGCTCCCATAGGGCTCCCTAGCACTATGATGACTAGCCAGGTGAGAGTTAGTTTTCCTTTCAATTCTAGAATGGGTTTCCAATGTCTTGTGACTGCAGTGTATGGTGTTTAGCTCTGGCAGGTGATGAAGTGTTTTGATCATGGCCTACATTGTTTAGAGGACCTTATGGGTCTCTTTAGCCAACAGCTCACTGTGCAAGTTGGTGAGCCAATATATTCAACTGTAGTTACTTACAGGAACATGAATGAAGGGTAGCTTCCAGGAGTATAGACAACATAAGGATAGGTATAAACATGAAGGTTATATTTGTGTGCCTGGGAGTTACCTGCCAGAGTCCATAGTTTTAAAGTTATGCTTTACTCCCCTTCTGTCTGGACTTCCCCCTTCCCCCTTTAGTGACGGTTGTATCTGGTAGATTGCTAGTCAAAATTAGATCTTTTTATGGAACTGATTCCTGTTTTCTTATTTTTTGTATAATTCCCTCCTCACCCACCTTATTTCTACACTTTCAAGCCCCTCACCCCAGGCATTTTGTCCTTATTATAACTCATCAGTTAACTCCTTCTCTCCTCTTTTCCTATTTCTTCTTTCTACTGGTCTCATTCTAGTTTTTTGACTCATCTCAAAAAATCATAGTCAGGAACCACAAATGACAAAGGTCATGCAACATTTGTCTTTCTGAGCTTGTGTGACCTCACTTAGTATGATACTTTCTTAGTTCCTCCATTTCCCTATGAATTTGGTTGTTGTATTTTCTTCTTATAGCTGAGCAGAATTCCATTGAGTACATGTACCATGTCTTCATTAACCATTCATTTGTTGATGGGCATCTGGGCTGATTCTAGTTCCTAGCTATTGTGAATACAGCAGCAATAAAAATGGTTGAATAAGTGTATGAGGTACATTGTGGAGTCTTTTGGGTATATATCTAAAAGAAGTATAGCTGGATCTAATGGTAGCTTGATTTTCAGCCTTTTGAGGAGTCTACATACTGAGTTCCATAGTGGCTGTAAAAGTAAGAACTGAACTCCTACTAGCAGTGGATGAGGGTTCCTCTTTCCCCACATCTCTACCAGCATGTGCTGTCATTTGATTTTTTTAAACTTATTTTTGTTTATTTATATTTATGAATTTATTGGAGAGTGACAGATAAAGAGAAACAGGCAGATAGAAAGAATGGGTGTGTCAGGGCCTCTAGTCACCACAAAATAACTCCAGATGCATGCACCACCTTGTGCATCTGGCTTAAGTGGGTCTTGGGGAATTGAAACTTGAGTTATTAACATTTTCTATGATTATAAAATATATCCCATGGTAATTCCCTCCCTCCCCACCCCCACACTTTCCCGTTTGAAATTCCATTCTCAATCATATTACCTCCCCATTACAATCATTGTAATTACATATATACAATATCAACCTATTAAGTATCCTCCTCCCTTCCTTTCTCCACCATTTATGTCTCCTTTTCAACTTACTGGCCTCTGCTACTAAGTATTTTCATTCTCACACAGAAGCCCAGTCATCTGTAGCTAGGATCCCCATATGAGGGAGAACATGTGGCGCTTGGCTTTCTGGGCCTGGGTTACCTGACTTAGTATAATACTTTCCAGGTCCATCCATTTTTCTGCAAATTTCATAACTTCATTTTTCTTTACCGCTGAATAGAACTCCATTGTATAAATGTACCACATCTTCATTATCCACTCATCTGTTGAGGGACATCTAGGCTGGTTCCATTTCCCAGCTATTATAAATTGAGCAGCAATAAACATGGTTGAGCATGTACTTCTAAGGAAATGAGATGAGTCCTTTGGATATATGCCTAGGAGTGCTATAGCTGGGTCATATGGTAGATCAATCTCTAGCTGCTTTAGGAACCTCCACACTGTTTTCCACAATGGCTGGACCAGATTGCATTCCCACCAGCAGTGCAGAAGGGTTCCTTTTTTTCCACATCCCCGCCAACATTTATGATCATTTGTTTTCATGATGGTGGCCAATCTGACAGGAGTGAGATGGAATCTCAATGTAGTTTTAATCTGCATTTCCCTGATGACTAGTGACGTAGAACATTTTTTTAGGTGCTTATATGCCATTCGTATTTCTTCCTTTGAGAACTCTCTATTTAGCTCCTTAGCCCATTTTTTGATTGGCCTGTTTGATTCCTTATTAGTTAACTTTTTGAGTTCTTTGTATATCCTAGATATTAATCCTTTATCAGATATATAGCTGGCGAAGATTTTTTCCCATTCTGTAGGTTGCCTCTTTGCTTTTTTCACTGTGTCCTTTGCGGTGCAAAATCTTTGTAATTTCATTAGGTCCCAGTGGTTAATCTGTGGTTTTATTGCCTGAGCAATTGGGGTTGTATTTAGAAAGTCTTTGCCAAGACCAATATGTTGGAGGGTTTCCCCTACTTTTTCCTCTAGCAGTTTCAAAGTTTCCGGTCTGATGTTAAGGTCTTTAATCCATTTGGACTTAATTCTTGTGCATGGCGAGAGAGAAGAATCTATTTTCATCCTTCTGCAGATATTTATCCAGTTTTCAAAACACCATTTGCTGAAGAGGCTGTCTCTTCTCCAATGAGTATTTTTGGCATTTTTATCGAATATCAGGTGGCTATAGCTACTTGGGCTTACATCTGGGTCCTCTATTCTGTTCCACTGATCTACATGTCTGTTTTTGTGCCAGTACCATGCTGTTTTTGTTACTATGGCTCTGTAGTATAGGTTAAAATCAGGTATGGTGATACCACCAGTCTCTTTTTTGTTGCTCAGTATTATTTTAGATATTCGAGGTTTTTTATGATTCCAAATGAATTTTTGGATTGTTTTTTCTATTTCCATGAAGAAAGCCTTTGGAATTTTTATAGGGATTGCATTAAATGTGTAGATTGCTTTAGGTAAGATTGCCATTTTCACGATATTGATTCTTCCAAGCCAGGAACAAGGGATGTTTCTCCACTTTCTAGTGTCTTCTGCAATTTCTCGCTTGAGTGTCTTAAAGTTCTCATTGTATAGATTCTTTACTTCCTTAGTTAGGTTTATTCCAAGGTATTTTATTTTTTTTTGATGCAATTGTGAATGGGAGTGATTCTCTGATTTCATCCTCTGTGTGTTTGTTGTTAGCATATATGAAGGCTACTGATTTCTGTGTATTTATTTTGTATCCTGCTACATTGCTGTAGGTTTTGATTAGCTCTAACAGCTTGCTAGTAGAGTCTTTAGGGTCCTTTATGTATAGAATCATGTCATCTGCAAATAGTGATAACTTGATTTCTTCCTTTCCAATTTGTATCCCTTTTATGTGTGTCTCTTGCCTTATTGCTATGGCTAAGACTTCCAAAACTATATTAAATAGAAGTGGAGACAGTGGACACCCTTGTCTTGTTCCTGATTTTAGTGGAAAAGCTTCCAGTTTTTCCCCATTTAGTAATATGTTGGCTGTAGGCTTGTCATAAATAGCCTTTATTATATTGAGATATGTTCCTTCTATTCCCAGTCTCTGTAGGACTTTTATCATGAAGGGATGTTGGATTTTGTCAAATGCTTTCTCTGCATCTAATGAGATGATCATGTGGTTTTTGTCCTTCAACCCATTTATGTAATGTATTACATTTATAGATTTGCGTATGTTGAACCATCCCTGCATCTCTGGGATAAAGCCTACTTGGTCAGGGTGAATGATCTTTTTGATATACTCTTGTATTCTGTTTGCCAATATTTTGTTGAGAATTTTTGCATCTATGTTCATGAGGGAGATTGGTCTGTAATTTTCTTTTTTTGTTCTATCTTTGCCTGGTTTTGGTATCAGGGTGATGCTGGCCTCATAGAAGGAGTTTGGTAGGATTCCTTCTTTTTCTATTTCCTGGAAAAGCTTAAGAAGCAATGGTGTTAGCTCTTCCTTAAAAGTCTGGTAAAATTCAGCAGTGAATCCATCCAGGCCTGGGCTTTTTTTAGTTGGGAGATTATTGATAACTGCTCAGATCTCCATGTTTGTTATAGGTCTATTTAAGTGATTAATCTCATTTTGATTTAATTTAGGTAGGTCATATAGATCAAGGAAATCATCCATTTCGTTCAGATTTTCATACTTTGTGGAGTATATGCTTTTATAGTATGTCCCTATAATTTTTTGAATTTCTCTGGAATCTGTTGTGTTGTTACCTTGTTCATCTCTGATTTTATTAATTTGTGTCTCTTCTCTCTTTCTTTTGGTCAGATTTGCTAAGGGTTTATCAATATTGTTTATCCTTTCAAAGAACCAACTCTTTGTTTCATTAATTCTTTGGATTGTTCTTTTTGTTTCTATTTCATTAATTTCTGCCCTAATCTTTATTATTTCTTCCCGTCTACTACTTTTTGGTTTGCCTTGTTCTTCTTTTTCCAAGGCTTTAAGGCGAAGCATTAGGTCGTTTACTTGCGACCTTTCTAATTTCTTAATATAGGCACTTAAGGCTATAAATTTACCTCTTAGAACTGCCTTCATTGTGTCCCAGAGATTTTGGTATGTTGTGTTCTCATTATCATTTGACTCTATAAATTTTTTGATTTCCTTTTTGATTTCTTCATTGACCCACTCATCATTTAGTAGTGTATTGTTTAGCTTCCATGATTTTGTGTATGCTCTGTAGCCTTTCTTGCTACTGATTTGTAGTTTAATTCCATTGTGGTCAGATAGAATGCAAGGAATTATTTCAATTTTCCTGAATTTGTTAAGATTTGCTTTGTGTCCTAATATATGGTCTATTTTAGAGAATGTTCCATGTGCTGCTGAAAAGAATGTATATTCTGCAGCCTTTGGATGAAATGTCCTGTATATATCTGTTAGGTCCATATCTTCTATGACCTCATTTAGTCCAGATGCCTCTCTGTTTATTCTTTCCCTGGATGACCTGTCAATTGATGAGAGTGGGGTGTTAAAGTCACCCACCACCACCGTGTTTGGTGTTATCTGTGACCTTAGTTCTAATAGTGTTTGTTTGACGAATTTGGGAGCCCCCATGTTAGGTGCATATATGTTTAGGATTGTAATGTCCTCCTGTTGGAGTGTGCCCTTAATCAATATAAAGTGACCTTCCTTATCTTTTTTGACTAACTTCGGACTAAAGCGTACCCTGTCTGATATTAGGATAGCAACCCCTGCTTGTTTTCTAGGCCCATTTGCTTGAAACACCGTCTTCCAACCTTTCACCCTAAGATAATGTCTATCCTTTGTAGAAAGGTGAGTTTCTTGAAGACAACAAATTGTAGGATCCTGCTTTTTAACCCAGTCTGCAAATCTATGTCTTTTCGTTGGGGCATTGAGACCGTTGATATTAAGAGATATTATTGAAAGGTGTGTATTTATGTTTGCCATTTGTGTGTGTGTGTGTGTGTTACTTGTTCTACATGTGCTCTCTTCTGTTAACTGGTATTTGAGTATGGCTGGTTTTTTCTAGGTTCCTTATATGTGTGCTTTTCCTTTTGTTCAGCATGGAGGATTCTATCAAGTATTTTCTGTAGAGCTGGTTTTGTCTTCAGATATTCCTTTAACCTGCTTTTGTCATGGAATATCTTTATTTCTCCATCTATTTGGATGGATAACTTTGCAGGATAAAGTAACCTTGGTTGACAGTTGTTATCTTTCAGAACTTGGAATATATCACTCCAGGCCCTTCTGGCTTTAAAAGTTTGTGTTGAAGAATCTGCTGTAATCCTGATGGGCTTGCTTTTGTAGGTAACTTGATTTTTCTCTCTAACTGCTTTCAATATTTTTTCTTTGGTTTGTGTGTTTGGAAGTTTGAGTATAATGTGGCGAGGAGAGTTTCTTTCTGGGTTTTGTCTGGCTGGGGTTCTAAAGGCTTCCTGTATCTGTATTGGCACCTCTTTCCCAATTTGGGGAAAATTTTCCTCTATGATTTTGTTGAAGATGCCTACTATGCCTCTGGAGTGGAATTCTTCTCCTTCTACTATGCCCTGAATTCTTATATTGGATCTTTTCATAGTGTCCCGAATATCTTGAAATTCCCACTCATACTTTTCTATAAGTTTGTCTTTCTCTTTGTTGGACTGCATTAGGTCTGCCACCTGATCTTCTAGCTTAGATATTCTGTCCTCTCCCTCATCCATCCTACTGGTGAGATTTTCTACAGAGTTTTTTATTTCATTAACTGTGTTCTTCATTGCTAGTAATTCTGACTGGTTTTTCTTTATTATTTCTATTTCTCTATTTATGTCTTGTATTGCCTTCTTTATTTCATTAAATTGGTGTCCTGCCTCTTCTTTGATTCCTTTGATTTCCTCTTTGATTTCCTCTTTGATTTCTTCTTTGATTGTTTTCATGTGTTCTTTGACCTCGTTGAACATATTTATAATTATTCTTTTGAACTCTTTCTCAGGCATTTCCTCTAACTCTTTCTCACTGGAGGACATTTCTGATGCATTAATACTTTTAGGTGGATTTATATCGTCTTGCTTTTTAGTGTTTCTTGTGTTATAATGTATATATTTTTGCATCTTGGATTAAGTTAATGCTTGGATTTTCTAGCTAGCTGTGTATTCTTAGCTGTATCAATTGATTTGGTGTAATATATTTTCAGGGTAGGACCTTAAGGTATTAGGTGTGGCTCTTAAGACTTTCAGAGTATCTACAAAGATGTTCTTAGGGGTTGAGTTTCCCTGCTATAGGAGTATTCAAGCAGGCTGAGTGGAATAATATACTGGTAGATTCTAAAATTTAGCTAAACACTGTACCCATTCCATCAAAAACAGCCCCGAGTATGTATGCAAGAGTAGTTATTATAATGACCAGATCCTCTATCAACAAAGAGGTTTAGATTTCTGGTCTGTTGAGGTATCCAAGTCAGCTTGTGACCAAGTGAGACCCTTCCCTGGTGCAATCCCAGTTACCTTGGGTGATTGTGGTCTCAGTCAAGTTGCTGCCTGGGTCGTCGGGCTGCTGTTCTGATTTCTGGAGCTGGGCACTTGCTTTTCCTACGGGGCAAACTGAGCCGCTGCCGCCGCCTCTGCAGCTGTTGTAGGTGCCTCCCCCGGAGCCCCCACCGCTGCTGAAGCTGCCGTTGCCGTGTCCACCGCTGCTGCTCACCCCGAAGCCGCTGCTGCGGGATCTGTCACCGCTGCCGCTCCTGGGTCCGCTGCTGCTGGGGCCACTGGTACCGGTGCTGGAGCCGCTGAAGTTGCTGCCAAATTCTGCTCCTGCTTGGGTCCCGCCGTCAGCCCAAGTTGGCGTGGCCGGGTCCCGGGCCGCTGCTGTGTTCGCTGGAGCTGGGTTCAGGCGGCAGGGGAGGGGAGGGAGCCGCGCTGTTCTTGTTGTATTGTTTCTCCACGTGTGCTTTTACCTCGCGGTCTGCTCCTCCCTCCGTTGCTCGCTGCCGCTCTCCCCTCACGTTTCCCGAGTTGCGGAGAGCGCGGTGTGAGGGGAAAATCCCGCACCTGGCTTGTCCTGCGGCTCGAGCCGAGAGTCCGGCGGTTTTCTGCCGCTCCGCGGTTGCGGCGGGTACCCGAGCCGCCCCGGAGCCGCTGTTCCCGCCTGTGCAGGCTCTGGATGCTCTATAACTCTTCCACTTCTCCGCTGCCGCCTCAACTTCCTATGCACCTCACTTTTTAGTAAAAGTGTGTATTTTGCTGAGTTTTTTTTGGTCTTCCCTCCCCAGGCTGTTTTGGCGTGGTACCTACGCCGCCATCTTAACCGGAAGTCCTCATTTGATATTTTAATGGTTTCCATTCTGACTGGAGTAAGATAGAATCATATAGTTGCTTTAATTTTCATTTCCCTGATAAGTAGAGATGCTGAGCATCTTTTCAGGTGTTTAATGGCCATTTTTCTTCCTTCAAGAGCTCTCTGAAGAATATGGTTTTTTTTTTTTTGGTTTATTTATTTATTTATTTATTTTTTGTTTTTCAAGGTAGGTTTTTGCTGTAGCCCAAGCTGACCTGGAATTCATTAAGTAGTCTCATGGTAACCTCAAACTCATGGCAATTTGCCTACCTCTCCTTCCGAGTGCTGGGATTAAAGATGCGCGCCACAATACCTGGCTAAGAATACCTTTTCAATTTATTTGTTTTATTTATTTGTGTGTGTGCGTGTGTACATGACGGAGGGGCTCTTGTGGCTGCAACACCAGACACTTGTGCCACTTTTTGCATGTGGCTTATGTGGATGGCTTGTGGATTAAACCCAGGCTGGCAGGCTCACAATCAAATGCCTTTAACCATTAAGACAACTTCTAACCCATAAAGGTCTTGTTTTGTGTGCTAACTTTTGAAACTTCAAGAAACTTTGGGGATCACAAATTGAACACATAACCATAGACAGTCCACTTAGTCCTACCACACACACATCGGTTTCTATTTTAAAATATTTTTTTAGTTTCATTCATGTAGTTTGCTTCATCTAAACACCATGGCTATAAATTTGTTAGCTCATGATATTTTCAATCTTAACCATTGTTTGCTGGCTCCCTTCTCTGACTAACACATTGGAGACCACATAGCTCTTCCTCGGGGTGAGTATATTATGAACACCAAATGAAGCAAAATGATCAGATTTACACATGGTTCTAGAAAATAATATAATAAGCATCAATGATGTCTTTATTAACTAGCACTGAATTCTGTTTCACTTCTCAGCACTTTTTATTTGTTTTCAAGCATAGATAAGCACCATTTAGGGATTTGTTTTGTATCTTTAAGTAACATTTTTATTACATTGTTTTATTCTTGCTCAAAGTTGGTGTTATGTGAAGTGTGATGTGGTGTGTGTGTGTCGGGGGGGGGGGTAGTGTAAACACAAATGTGCAGGTGTGGGGACCTATGTCTGTGTATAGGTCAGAAGGGAATCCACAGTGTCCTTCTTCAATTGTTCATCTGCTTACTTTTATTTATTAGGGGGAGAGAGAGAGAGAATTGGCATTCCAGTGCCTCAGCCACTGCAATCAAACTCCAGATGCTTGTGCCACCTAGTGGACATGTGTGACCTTGCACTTGCTTACCTTTGTGTATCTAGCTTAAGTGGTATTTGGAGAGTCAAACATGGGTCCTTAGGCTTCACAGACAAGCACCTTAACTGCTAATCCAACTCTACAGCCATGATCATTTACTTTTGAGGAAGTATCCTTTATGAACACACAGCTGAGGCTTTTATGAAGTCCAGTGATTCTCCAGTCTCTGCTTCCAAAAGGCCTCATTATATGTGTAGTGGTATTTTTTTATGTGGAGCTTGGGGAATCAAACTCATGCATTCTGAAGCCCCAAGCTTATATACTGTGACAAACACTCTTGCCAGCATTATCATTTCCTTAGCCTCTATTCCACATAGTACATTCTGGACTTCAAGTCCCTACACATGCAAACCTGACCTGATCTCCTTGCCTCTACCTCCTAAGTGTTGTGGGTCTATGACACCACTCTCACCTATTTTGTCCCTTTCATTATGGATGTTAATGAACACTCACAAATATTTTCTTACCCCATTTCCTTGAATTAAAATCCTGGTGCTTTTATGAAGAAGTTATTATAAGTAGTATCTGAAGAGTGGTCTGTCCTTTCACAGTGATCTCACACTCCACCAAAATGTGTCTATAGACAATGAAAAATAGGTGTTGTACATTTTATACTCTGAGGATCCTAATGCTGGCAGATTATTGGGCTTCTGTGTGAGAATGAAAATACTTAGTAGCAGAGGCCAGTAAGGTAAAAAGGAGACATAAAGGGTAGAGAAAGGAAGGGAGGAGGATACTTAATAGGTTGATATTGTATATATGTAATTACAATGATTGTAATGGGGAGGTAATATGATGGAGAATGGAATTTCAAATGGGAAAGTGTGGGGGTGGGGAGGGAGGGAATTACCATGGGATATATTTTATAATCATGGAAAATGTTAATAAAAATTAAAAAAAGAAAAAAGAAAAAAGAAAAAAAAAAGAAACACATCTTTTTTTGTTTTCCCACTCTTAAAGATAGAGGTGAGATAGAATGACTAGTGTTACCAACTCTGTTTTGCTCAAGAGTCAGTTCCCAGTGAATCCAAGCTTGGATATTAGCATGATGTTTTTGGTCAGATTGGCAACTATATAACTATATTTTCATTGGCCAAAGGCCTGGCCTGGCTTCCTACCTAAAACCTCTTCACAAGTTGTATTGCACTGGACACTCCAAAGGCTCCTGACAGTTTCTTGGGTCTGTTCAAATGGGACCAATTAATCAGTATGTTTCTCTCCCACATGGTCAGGTTTGTCCTCAGAGTGGCATCTGAATATGGCAATACTCTGGTTCATAACTGAAACTTCAACTTCAAGCACTGTTATAAGATGGGATGACCATACTCTGGCTGTACTGTCTATCTCCAGATGGAACTAAGCTTGGCACCAGATATCAGTGTTTGATTAATCATGGCAGAATAGCCTGTACTTTCCATTTCTTCCTCAGAGAGGCAATGCTCTTGGCCCACCTCCAACTACGGATGTGTCTACATAAGAATCATTTTCATAAATACAGGATCTGAAAGATACACTTACTTCTTAAAGATGAGATGGGGAAATTGCTTGTACAAACCACAGTCCATATCGCCCTCAATAATTGAATCATAACCCTGATGGTGGGCATGTACCAATTGGGTGTGATTTGTAGAAATTAGCCCCTCATCACTCTTTAGGACTTTCAGGAATCATCTTTCCACTCTTCTTCATGAGCATCTGGGGATTAGAAGATATGGTGGTTTGATTCAGGTGTCCCCCATAAACTTAAGTGTTCCAAATGTTAGGTTCCCAGCTGATGGAACTTTGGGAATTAACACCTCTTGGAGGCAATGTATTTGTGAGGGTCAGGCTTATGGGTATTATAGCCATTTCCTCTTGCCAGTGCTGGACACACTCTCCTGTCGCTATTGAGCACCTTATGTTGGCCAGGGGTGATGTCTACCCTCTGCTCATGCCATCATGTTCCCTTACCATCATGGAGCGTCCCCTTGAGTCTGTAAGCCAAAATAAATAATTTTTCTACAAGCTATTCTTATTCAGATGATTTCTTCTAGCAATGCAAACCTGGCTACAACAGTAAAATTGGAACTGAGAACGGCGTTGTTGCGAGAAACCTGATCATGTGGCCTTTACATTTTGGAGTTGATTTTCAAGAGGAATGTGGAATGACTTGAAACCTTGTCCTAAGAGATGGCTTTCACTGCTGTTAAGTACAGCTTGATGGACTATTCTTGTCAGAGGTGAAAGACCTGAATGCACTAAGAACTATGGACTGTGAGGTTTGGCTTGTGAGGGCTAGACAGAGCATTGCCTTGACTGGGCAAGAAACAGTTTGTGTGAGAGGCTTGCTGTTATGCCATGTCCTGAGAAGTTGTGTAGGATTGTATTGTGTAGAAATGGACTGGTATGAGCAGAAGGATATGACACAGCAATGAATTATTTGGGCTAAAACTTTTGCCCATTCCACTGCAATTATATGAGAGACTACAGGCTTTGAGATTAGACCAGCTGAACTGCACTGGAGCAACAGGAAAAATGTAGTCTCTTCTGAAGGGGCCTGAATACTGTTCTACAAAGTCTGCTTTATTCCCCCCCTGGATTAATAAATTGGCACCCTACCTGGTATTATGGAATATAAGAAATGCAGGAAGGAGAGGGCCATTGAATTTGCAAGCTGGTCTTGTGTTTTGGAAATGGCCATGGGCAGTGTGAGGCAGGTTTTCTGGATGCCTGCGTGAAGACCTGATGGAGCCAGGAGGATGAACTGTGGGTTGCATTGGAGACACAGTGGAGGTGCCAGAACCACGTGATGGCTGCCAAGGAGAGCTTCCAGTCCCAGATGAAGTTTTCTAGGACGCTGGACGAGTGGAATTTGAACTTCAGAGACTTGTTGCTGGTTATAATCACCTGACTTGGAGATTTGTTGCTGACTAGAATTGTTGGACTTGGAGCTACAGCATTTGATGTTTGCCCTGTTTTAAATCTTGTATTGGTTGAATATTTCTATGCTCTGCCCATTGCCATATTTTGCAGTGTGAATGTTGATTCTGTGCCATTATGAGTTTGGGGGAGGATTTTTTGGTATCATGGCTCAGGTAAAAGACCCTGGATTATGGGGATGTTTGAACATTATTGAGATTGATTAAAATCTATAGGGAAGGGCTGGAGAGATGGTTTAGTGGTTAAGCACTTGCCTGTGAAGCCTAAGGACACCTGTTCAAGGCTTGAATCCCTGGACCCATGTTAGCCAGATGCACAAGGGGGCGCACACATCTGGAGTTCGTTTGCAGTGGCTAGGAGCCCTGGCACTCCCACTCTTCTGTCTCTCCCTCTTTCTTTCTGCCTTTTTCTCTCTCTGTCTGTTGCTCTCAAATAAATAAATAAAAATAAACAACAACAACAACAAAAATAAAGGTGTGTGCCATCATGCCTAGCTTATTAAAAAAAAAAAAAACTATAGGGAGTTTTAAAGATGGACTGGATGCACTGCATTTTAAATTATGTATGGCTATCAGTTTATCCATGTCCAGGGCAGAATGTGATGGTTTGATTCAAGTCTCCCCCTTAAACTTAGGTGTTCTGAATGCTAGGTTCCCAGATGATTAAGATTTGGGAATTAACATCTCTTCTGGGCAGTGTATTGTTGGCGGTATGCTTATGGGTACTATAGCCGGTTTCCCCTTGCTAGCGCTTGGAATAATCTCCTGTTGCTATTGCCACCTTATGTTGTCCAGGAGGTGATGTCCACTTCTTATTCATGTCATAGTTTTCCCCTGCCATCATGGAGCTTCCCCTTGTGTCTATAAGCCAAAATAAACCCCTTTGTCCCACAAGCTGCTCTTGGTTGGATGATTTTTGCCAGTCATGCCAACCTGACTACAACAGGAGATGTGACATTTTGTGAGGTTCCTGAACCTTAGAGGCATATGTGAGTGTTCAGAGGCAAGGTGAAAGCTGTGGAAGCCACACCCCTGGTAGAGAAACTCAGATAATGATACAGTAGCTCTTTATTATCCTGGAACCTAAGTGGGGCTAATTTTTGTAACGAGACCCTTCCTCCCCTCCAAAATCAGATGTGCCTTACTAAACAGGAGAAATTTTAAAGGTTCTAAATAAGACATGGCCAAGGCTTTTTAAAAGAACTAATTTAAACTTTGATTTATTTGCAAGCAAAGGGAGACAGAAGAGAGGCTGACAGAAAGAATAGGTGCTCCAGGGCCTCCAGCCACTGAAAACATGCTCCAGATGCATGCATCAGTTTGTGCATCTGGATTTATGTGCGTAATGGGGAATCTAACTCAAGCTCCAGTCATTAGGCTTTGCAAACAAGCACCTTAACTGTTGAGCCATTTTTGTTTGATTTTCAAGGTAGGTTCTCACTCTAGCCCTCTCTGACCTGGAATTTACTGTGTAGTCTCAGGGTGGCCTCAAACTCATAGTGATCCCCCCATCTCTCCCTCACTTGCAGTGTGTGGCCTCAAAAGACAGGCCCAAATAATTGTATTGTAACTCTGTTCATGGCCCTCTGCTGTTCAGAACTAAAATTGGGAATAAACTCCTCACATTTTCCTCTCCATTGATCCTCATAGATATCTAGGATGTGAGTGAAATTGTAGGACCCCCAAAACGGGGATCCTACGCTCTGCCCAGATATGGCGACACCCCAAATCACTCACGAGAAGTGGTCTTGATGCAAACTGCAAGAAGATTTTATTCCAAGCGCGCTGGGGCCCACAGTCGTACACCACACAGGGGTAGAGGACTGCAGAGCCCCGAATGCAGAAACGGGACAGTTTTTATAGGATTTCTAACAAAGCCTGTGCATTAGACCAATCATTTTTTAACATCAGGAGCCCGCAGTGTGCAAGCCAGTCAGTTTGTGCCACTCTATAGTTTCTAAGCCAATTAGTTTAAATTGCTCAAGCCCCCCCCCCCCCGTGGAACAATCAGTTTCCTATGACCTCGGTTGTCAGCATTTGCGTGGGTCCTTGGGTGGGGGTAGCAAAGTGTGGTCTAAGGCAGGCTGCTATGGCTTACGGTGCGGGCTACTAAGGCTTACGGTGTGGGCTATTAAGGCTTATGGTGCAGGCTATTTACAGAAACCAAATAAGCGGTTCATTTCATTACTCATTTCCCATCCTTGAGGGCTATCTCACGCCCTTTTCACCTAGTTTTATATTAGGAGCGGGCTCTGATAATGAGAAGAGGGATTCTTTACTTGCTTCTTTTCTCAACAGAGAGTAAAGCCTGGAATTTGAGGTATGCAGGGGCCTGCTTAAGTTCCCCTTTGGAGCGTGATAGTATTTCTAGGCTTCTGAATTCTTGGGCCTTTCAAAATAACACCATTTTATGAGATTCCTGGGACTTACATGTGACTAGAGTCTAGGTGAGAACTGAAGATCAACAAGAGAAGCTCTCACTCCAGATAGGGGTCCCATACAATGAAGAGGGATCTCTGTGCCAGCCTAGCAGCAGGTAAAGACCCAGTTGTTGTAAAGAGTTCCATCTCCACCTCTTACAACTGGCATGAGTGTAGAGGAGCCATTTCCAGAAGTAATAAATCAGGAAATACCAGGGAACTTTCAGAGTCAAGAAGAGAGATAAGTATGGGTCCTTCAAGCCATACCCAACACAGGCAGACCACAGGTACTGAGTCATAAGCTGATCGAAAGCACTGTGCCATCCAAAGGCTGCTTTGCTGAAATGAACCCTTAGGCTTTCCATACTACCTCAACAACAGGAAAAGTGGGTGACTTAAGGACATTTTGCGAAGTTCCTGGATCTCACAGGAGAATTCAAAGTAAAGGTGAAGGATGAGGATGGCCTTTAGAAGCCTCACTCCTGATAAAGGGTTCCAGATGATGATTCAGCACCCTGAGACAAGTGGCAACAGGTGGGGTCTAATTGTTATGAGTTCCATCCTTGTCTCTAATAATGGGTGTGCTTGTATAGAAATCGTTTGTAGAAGTAACGTATCTGGCAAGACCAGGTCAATTTATGAATGAAGATGAGATATGGGAGTGGGTTTCTCAAGCCACACTCATAATAGGCATGCAAAATTATTTTGTCATACCCCTGTTCATGATACTATGACAATCAGAGGCAGAAATGTGAGAATAAACCTCTTGCCGCCCTCATGCATCCACATCCTGGGACTTGCATTTCCTTCAGCAATTGTTTGAGGCTCCTGGATTGAGAACCCCTTTGTGCATCTGGAGTCAAGTGAGTGACTAGGGTGGTTTATAGAAGCCCTGTTCCATGGAGAGGGGCCCTAGATGGTTACGATGCACCCCTTTGTAAGCTTGGCACCTAGAGTGCTGTCCAGTTGGAATAAACCACATTTCCCCATCTGGCATCAAGTATGTGGGAATAGAACACATTTTCATAAATCCCAGTCACATTCAGGGTCAAAACTGGGAGGGTGGTGTGGAAGCATGGGTCAGCCAAAGTTCACACCTATTAGGCCCCAATAATTGAATTGTAAACCTGTTCTAGGTACTGAGACACTTCAGGTGGTATGAAATGTGGGGGTGCACCTTTCCCCACATTTGTGAGTCAGCATCCCAGAACTTGGGGTGTGGTAACTTCTGGTGAAGTACCTAGATATTTGATAGTTCTGCAATCATTCAGAGTCCCTGGATCCTAGTGCAGCTCCCTTGTGTCAGCCTGGAACCAAAGTGAGGCCTAAGAGTTGTAATGAACCATTTCCCCCTCTGTTGCTACTGACAGTTCATAGCAGTAAATTGTACAGGTTCCTGGTTCAAAAAACAACGATTCCTGACATCTGCAACCAGACCTGAGGGGAAGTTTGAGGTATTCTATAAAATGCACTTCCTCGGCAGAATGAATACTCAGATCCTGTGGAGACTCCAGGCAAGAAATGAAATAGAATGGTGAGAACTAGCTCTTCACTTGAGACCCCCATTTGCCTGTCAGCATGGGAGGAAGATTCTGCTGAGTCATCAGATGAAGTGCATGTTCACTTCAGCCTGTGGGGTGTTAGGGTGTTTTCTGTCTATATCTGAGGAATATGGGCACAATAATTCAGAGGTAAGTTGCCATACCCATGAAGGGAAAACACAAAAGTGTCAATGCAACATATGTGAATACTGCTGCCAATCCATGCCACATTTGGAAGAAAAAAGAGAGTATGACCCTGGATTCATATAGGGCATCTTATATAGAATCACGGGGATCATAGGATTGGCTGGTGGTAGGATGGGTCTGTTAATCATCAGAGGACCTGTGATGAGTAATTATGAGTACTTTAAGAAAACTCAAGACAAAAGAGGATCACCATTTACCCCTTGAAAGACCACCTTGGGTTTTCCAAGTATTTCTTCCTCACTTCTCTCCCTCTTTCTCAGGAAAGGGGGCCTGTGGAGTTCAGTAAGTCATCAGAGCAGAAGAATGCCCCAGGCCTAGTTAAGAGAAGGAGGTGATAGAATCTACTAGCAGTCAGGATGAGGAACAATGGAGAGGACTGAAAGTGATGGAAGCCTACATTTCACAAACAAGGGACTTCACAAATCCTGCTTATCCTATTTCTCAGCCCTAAGCTTCCCAGTCAAGGTGACTGCATGCATCTTGCTCTTATTACCAGACACTGGCTGAGATTGGCGTGGGGGAGGGCAGGTTGTCAAGGTTTTTGGTTCTCTGGATCATGTCAATTTAACAGAAGGACATGAGGACTCAGCTACATGCTAGATGTAAGAATTAATGAGTTTGCTGGGCATGGTGGTACATGCCTTTAATCCCAGCACTCAGGAGGCAGAGGTAGCAGGATTGCCATGAGTTCGAGGCCACCCTGAGACTACATAGTGCCATAGTGAATCCCAGGTCAGCCTGAGCTAGAGTGAGACTCTGCCTCACAAAACAAAACAAAACAAAACAAAACAAAACAAAACAAAACATAATGAATAAGTTAGATGGATAAACATCAATATATCTAGAGAGTGCACTTGTCTGTAGTGAAGAGTCCAAATTGTGGTCAACACTAGACACCCTAAACAGAAGGGAGCATTTGTGTTGCCTACTGCTGACTCCTGAGTGATTCCCCCTTTTTCCTGAAGAATGAAAAACTTGATCTGAATGGATAATGAAATCACTTAGCATACACAATGGTTCTGGGATCTGAGAAGTGACAATGTAAATGTTAAAAGATGACTGAAGGTAGCCTCATTCTAGAGCACAGACTGGGGCCATACAGAAATATGCAATGTACCCCTGGCAGCTTAGAGTCTTGGGTATGGCTTTCAGTCTCATCCACCTGTATTATCAATAGGTCATGGTCCCAAGAAATAAAGTGGGTCATTGAGATCATCACAGCAAGTTTCCCAGGGATGCCAGGAGTCAAGGTGAGTGTGGAGTGGGTTCCATTTCCCAGAACCAGACACAACCTGACTCTTCCATATGCTATGGAAAAAATCCTAAGAACTGTAGATAGACTTCTTCCATTCAAATATTCTTTGCTATGTCTCATAGAAATAGGGTTTTCGTTTAGGGAAGGTGTCCTCTGGCCATGACAAGCAACCTTCTGGGCCTTGCCACTTATCAAGGAGACTGGGAAGATCTTCAAACACATAAAGAAAACTAAATTGAGCCACATTTTTCCATCTCCCATGTCCAGGTATAGTCATAAGTGAGGCTCCCTTATTGTCTTTTGTTTCATTGAAAGGAGGCAAACACATTTTCTAGGATTCTGATTCAGGCCAGCATAAACAGGGGACCTACACCCTTCCACAGAAAGATTGAAGGGTCTGAGTTAGCAGATAGAAACCTAATATATTTTTTTCCCTTTGGTTTTTCAAGTTAGGATATCTTGCTCTAGCCCAAGCTAATATGGAATTTCCTATGTAGTCTCAGGGTGGCCTTAACACACAGTGATCCACCTATCTGTGCCTCTGGAGTGCTAGGATTAGAGGTGTGTATCACCACACCCAGCTTGGGATTTTATATTATAAAATGGAGTGACTTCCACAGAACAACCAGTATTGTCCTTACAGCCATGAACTGTGTGCTTCTGTGACCGTAATGGAATTATAGGCAGCAGGAGGTGAAGGTCTGTGTGTAAGGAAGTGTCTTCATATCACATAATGGAGGATGATCAAGAGGAGTCAGTAGTCAAGGTGATGTGTATACCCTTAACATGTGCAAAATGTCCCATCCTAATACATGAGACCCCACATGGCCTTAGCCCCACTCTCAGTCACATATTTGTATGATCTTAGGGAAAAATATTGTGGAGAATTTTCAATTCTTCCCTCAGGCTCTTAAGTGTAAGGCCTACTAGGAAGACAGGACAACATATAGGGAGACAGGTTAATGTGGTCATAACACTAAAATGTAAACATGCAGTACTCCTTTGTGATAGCCATCAGAAGAGTGGCTGTTTACAGTCTGTTCAAATTCTCTTTTTCTAATGTCTTTGGGTCAGCATCACTATGATCCTGTCTGATTTTCCAGCCTACAGTCAACAAGTCTAATCCTCAGAATCCTATATCCTCCATGGCTGAGGAAAACTTTCACTCCCAAATTGAGGTACATACAGGATCCCATGAATGTGCAGGAGGCCATAGAGAAGGTTGATCCTTGAAGTTCTAGCACCTCAGAAGAGAAATTTGGAGCTTCTGGTACATCAAGTCCTACACAGTTCTCAGAGGTGTTAGCTCCACTTCCACTCCCCTAGTCTCTATTCCATTTAGTCCATCTGTTCAGAGTTCCCAGAATCAAAGTGAGGGACTGATAATCAGTTCACAGGCACTTCAAGGTGTTAGACCCTGTGCCTACTGTCAGATCAATGTGAAAGTTAAGAATTTAGTGGTCTTCAAGTACAGAACAAAGGACCTGATCACCAAGGAAAAAATTCTAAACATAGTCATTATAGAATACCAAGATTACTATCCTCTGATTTTCTGTACAACATCTCAGTACATGATGCTGATCTTTGGCACGGTGAAGGAAGTGGACCCCTGTGTCCAGTCATATGTTCTTGTCCTTGCCCTGAATTTTACATATGATGGAATGCAAAGTGATACCTGGGGCCTACCTAAGACAGGCCTCCTAACTACTGCCCTATACATAATCTTCAAGAAAGGCCCTTGGGGCTGGAGAAATGGCTTAGTAGTTAAGCGCTTGCCTGAGAATCCTAAGGACCCCGGTTCGAGGTTCAATTCCCCAGGACCCACGTTCTCCAGATGCACAAGGGGGTGCATCTATCTGGAGTTCGTTTGCAGTGGCTGGAGGCCCTGGCACACCCATTTTCTGTCTCTCTCTGCCTCTTTCTCTGTGTGTCACGCTCAAATAAATAAATTTTAAAAAATTTAAATAAAGAAAGACCCTTGTGCCAGTGAGAAGGTAGTCTGGAAAGTGTTGAGCTACTTAGGAGTATTTGCTAATAGGCATCATTTCCTATCTTGGCGAGTCATGAGACTCATCATGGAAGAGTTGTGCAGGAAGGGTACATGGAGTACCTGCAGGTATCCCACACTCTTCCTGCTCACTATGAGTTTGTGTGGGGGCCATGGGCCCATGCTGAAACCAGCCTGATTAAATTCTTCATGTTTTTAAAGAATGCCAAGGGGGCCATTCCCAGTTTATAACCAAGTAATACAATGAGACTTTAAGAGATGAGGAAGAAAAGGCCTAGGCCATACCTGTTCCATCAAACAATACTAATGCTATACACTGCAAGTTCTAGTGTACTAATAGCACAAAGATCAGGTAGTAATTAGGAGTCAGTGAGAAAGTTGCTGGGTGAGTACACAAAAATAATCATCCTTTTCTCACTGCTGTGCTTGTGTGACATGGGATTTATATTCATATTCTAAGACATTCTGCCATAGTTTCAGATTGTAAGATTACACATTGTGTTAGCCTTGCATTTATTGCAAAATATTAAGTTTAAGAGAAGGTTTTTCTATACACATATTAGACATCTTCAATCTTACAATTTCTCAAACCATACTATGGCATTGGGGATCAATTTTCTTTGGAAATGAAAAAGAACATGACATTAACAGAATAAAGTTATTTTTTAATCTCTTTATACTCTCTGACTAATTGTGAGACATACAGTGGTTTGGTTAACTTACTAAGGTGAAAACTGAAGTGTATAAATGCATCTCTGCTCTACTCCCCAAATCATTTTTGAGCATCTGGCCTTTGCTAGGCCCTGTATTAGCCATGGGACACTAGGAGAAATAGAATAACCTTCCTTTTACAAAACTAAAATCTAAAATGTTAAAAACACATTTGTTGAAATAAAGACATATACTGGAATCATTTTAACTTGGTAAAGTGAAAACTAAAGCTCAGTAAATAGAATCTCTGTCCTCATCACAGAACTGTCTAGTTGAGCACTGCTATTTGCAAGTCCCTCTGCTCTGCTTCTCTGCTGCCATACTGAGTTCTGAGCATGGTCTTGGTCCTTGCCTCTGAGATACCTCTATAAAGTTTTGCTCTTCCTCCTAGGCTCCAGGGCTACTCTGTGAGGTCAGCCTTCATTACTGCTCCCTATGCTACCCCTGCTGCCCCTGTGTCTATAGATGGGCCTAGAAACTCCCACATTTCTTGACTTCAGCTAGTCTAAATTACAGCTTGAATTTGTATATTGCACAAATTCTACCAAACAATTTCTTACTGAAAAGGTTCCTCCTGCCAAGCCTTCTTGTCTCTAGATCTTAGCACCATTGTGAAGTCTAGCTCTCTCCACCACTGTATCCTAAAACAGGTCAGGATCCTGAAGAGTCGTGGACTCTATGGTCTCTAACACAGTAGGCTGCCATCCTCCAGAACAACTTTCTGTGAATTTATGGTATCCATTCCTTGTGTGATGGTTTATATTGATCCTAAATTTGACAAGATCTAGAATCATTGTAAATGGTCTTATAAATTGCCTGTGACAGACAATCTATTACCTTCTGTGCATACCTGTGAGGGATTGTCATGATTAGGGTAACTGAAGTAGGAAACTACTTTAAATGGAGGAGGCAGTATTTCATGTTCCAGGGCCCTGGACAGAATAAAACACAGACAGCAGGATTGGAACCAACATTCATCCTGCCCTACTTCCTGACTGTGCATGCATTGTATCAGTTGCTTCATGTTCCAGCTTCCCTAAGTTCCTCTCATGGTGCACTGTAACCTGAAGTTGAAATAAACCTACACTCTATAAAACTGATTTTTTTCCAGGTGTTTTTGTCCTAGGTGTGATAAAGGTAATTAATATGTCTTGAGAAGTTGGCAGCCCTCTTCTGGCATCAAGATATTGCCTTAGCTGGGTTTAGGAGACTAAGAGGAAGAGCAAAACTTTTTAGAGGTAGGAGGATCTCCCTAAGTTTAAAGCCACCCTGAGGCTACATAGTGAATTACATGCCAACCTAGGCTAGAGTGAGATCCTACGTTTACAAATCAAAAAAAAAAAAAAAAAAAAAAGAAAGAAATGAAAATAAAAAAAAAATAAAGAAGAGATACAGCCTTAAATATGCCTTCATACCTCAACCCTGACAAATAGTCACTGTTGTCTCTGAACTCAGAGAGCACTTTGCAACTTTTCACACATGCTTGTCGCATTAGAACCTTGGACCTCTTGGATGTAAGTGATCTTTCAGAATCTATGATGACACAGGGTTCCTGAAGTCCTCAAAGTCATGGTCTTCTTTCTTTTCTATTGAGATGCATCTACTCTCACCCTGGGGAACCCCCAGGAAAGAGGACTTTCATATAGGATAGGTGAAAAGGAGAGAGTATCTTGTTTCTGAGTGAGAGTTCCATAGGGGCTTACAGGGCTCTCAAGATCACTGGCTCCCATTATTGTCCATGGCACTGCTTCCACCTTGACTCCTTCCCACACAGATGATTCCTGATTTCTACATAAAACCTGGACAATTACCTCATCAGAACCTTTTCAGATCCAAGAGGAGGATCCCCTGAGTGTGACTGCATTTCCTCCCATGACCTGCTATGTTAAAGAACTGGAACTCGCCCAGGGATACAAATATGCAGAGTAAGTGGCTGTTACTGGGGATCCAATGGTGTCACTACATAACTGGTCACCTTCTTGACTCATCCAGCTACCCTGCCCATGTGAAAATGATGGGCAGTGCATTCTTTCTGGGGCACAGTCTCCTTGGGTTGAGGGTGAGGATGAGGATCAGAGGCCTGTTCTACAACCTGACAAAGAAATGTAAGGTCAGTTCTCCACAGCAGTGTTGGGAAAGCCGTGGAAGAATTGCCCTAACAGGTTACAGGTAAGATATGGTGTCACGTGTGTATCCTTGGAAAAAGACCAGAAAATCAAAATCTTGATTTTCATTCAAATCACAAGTCAACAACAATCCTGGAAATAGTCTGATTTTTGACCCCAGGTCACATTCAGGTCACCTTTTACTTCCTTGGCTATTGTCATTGCCTGAATTCTGGTAGGGACTGACTCCACATGTTAGGGTGATGTGTGTGAACATCAACCTTCATTCTTTGAACCAGTTCTACTCTCACTGAGTGTCCTTAGGACCCTGGGCCAGGGTCATCGTGATTTCCATAACTCCTGTTCTCTGAGCCCTTCACCCCATTCCCTTTCTCCTGTATACTTAGGGAAATGTGGCCATCTCCTCCTTGCTCCTTTGATTCAGAATTCCAAGATGAGGACGCATTCCACTAGAGATGGTATTGATTTGCTCCTGCTAATAGATGTGAGGCTCCATAGGTTCTGCACCTCCTTGAACTAGATGTGTTGCTTATCATGAAGTTTCTTTCTTGGTCAGTCAAGAATCCATGTCCACAAGTCAACCACTACTGGCCCTTTTTCTTGCACTTAAGTTCTGTGTTTTGTTTGGTGGAATGGTTAAAGCTCTTTCTGAATTATGTGTAGCAATTATGGGCTATTTATTTGTTTGCTTTTACATCCATCTCTCATCCCTAACGCTTCCATTTCTTGTCTTTTTTAACTATTTTATCTTTTGGGACACACACACACACACAGAGAGAGAGAGAAAGAGAGAGAGAGGGAGGGAGGGAGAGAGAGGAGAGAGAGAAATGGGCATGCCAGGACCTCTACCCACTGCAAATGAACTCCAGACACTTGCATCACTGTGCATCTGGTTTAGGTGGGAAATTGATAATCTTACCTAAGTCCGTAGGCTTCGCAGGCAAGTGCCATAACTGCCAGATCATCTCTCCAGCTTCCTTTCTCTGTCTTTGCAAAGCTGTTTTAAACTCAGGATGACCCTACATTCAGGGAATTTTAAGTGAACCTAAAAGTTACAGAATATTTTTGACCAATCTCTCTGGAGTAGTGGTTTCCCCACTGTACTGAGCATTCCTTACAGGGATAGTCTCCAGTGGCACACTCAGATTTTCCAGTGTCACCATCAGGATGAGAAAATACTCTGACAAGGTAGGTGTCAGGGTTTTATGCAGTAACCAGGAACCATATGTAAAATTTCAAGGAGAAATAGTCTCATGGACCAGAGCCATTGAGCTTGACAGCCTTATGAGCACCATGGGATTTACACCTAGCGAGATTCTCTCTCTCCCTCACCTAACCTTTGTGGGTCTGGTTTCCTGGAGGTTCTATAGGGCGAGAGTAAATGGACCTCAGTAGAAAGTAAAGGAGTCCTTGCTTCATCTAACATTTGATCAGCTGGAATAGTGTTGCCAGAACCCAGCTTACAGACAGGGGTGAAAACAGATCCTCGCTTTGAGAACACAGGGATGCTGTGTCATCAGCCACTGAAAGGGCAGTTACATCCAAGGGTTCTAATTCCCTAATGCACGGAGCATGGGGGAAAGTTCCAAAGTGCTTCCCAAGCTCAGAGACCAAAGACTACATGTCAGGGCTGAGGTATGAAGACAAATTTCAAGCTGTATCTTGAGGCCAGAATAGGGCTGCAAACATTGCAAGATATATTACCTTTCTCACACCTAGGAATAGTGCTATAAAAATCCCTTTTGCAAAGTAAGGGTTATTTCAAGTTATAGTTGCAGGATATATTCATCATGACAGGGAAGACATGGCAGCAGGAACATGCAGCAGCTGGTCACATTGCATGTGTGTTCAGAAAGCAGGATGGGATGGATGCTTGTGCTCAGCCTGCTCTCTTCTTATTTGCTCAAGGACCCAAACACATGGAATTCTGCCTCCCAGAGTTCAGGGAGGATTCTTGCCTCAATTATCCTAATCAAGACAATCTCTCATACTAATGTAGACTATCCCTCACAGGCAAACTCAGGGGATTCTTTCAAATAATCCTAGGTCTTGTCAGATGGAGAATCAACATAAAGCGTTACACAGAGAATGGATACCATAAATTCAAAGGGAGTTTTCCCAGAGTATGATGGTCTGATGAACTAGGGACCAGAGTACATGACACTGCAGGATCATGACCCATGTTAGGCCATAACGGTGGGCTTGACATCTGGTGTTAACATCTAAAGACAAGAAGACTTGGAAGAAGACTTGGCAGGGGGAACATTTTCAGTAGGAATTGTTAGGTAGAAGTTATGCAATATTCAAATTCAAGCAGTGATATAGACTATCAGTAGTTAGGAAATATGGCAGGATTCCAGGCCCAGGCCACAGACTTAAAGGCATTACCAGAAGCAGCAGATGAAGACTGACCTCAGTAAATAGCCCTGGGGACTGGGAGGAAGAGAAAAAATGATTTTAGGGTTGTTTCAGTGACAGGGACCCAAACTCATATCCAGAACTGAGTGAGGCAGCAGACAAGCAGAGCACAGGGACATACAAATAGCAAGTGATCAACTAGAATGTTCTGTGATGAGGGCAGAGATTTACTGAAGTTTCCTATTCTCCCATGAAGCAACACCTCCTCCTTGTTCTGTCCATCAAAGAGGACACACCAAAGTCTTGCTATATAACTAGACCCTTCTAACAGACAATGGTGGGTCTCATTCTTGTAGTGCACCATAAATAATACAGGGACTTGAAAATAGCAGAATTCAGTGACAGCTCATTAATGAGAACAGAGATACAATTTACTATACTTACTTTTCACTTTTTAACATGTTACAATGAGCATAGTCTATGCCTTTGACTACAACAAACATATCATTGCCATTTTAAATTTTATTTTTTGTGTGTAAAAGGTGGCTCTGCTTCTCCTAGTGTGCCACCGCTAACACAGGCCCTCACAAAGTGTAGATGCTCAAAGAACATTTAGGGAATGGGACAGGAATGCCACTTATAAGCTTTAGCTTTCATCTATTTTTTTTTTCTTTTTAGCTAAATCAGATGGCCAATCATTAGTTTATAACTTTTCTTTTTCTTTTCACAATTCTTATTAACATTTTCCATGATTATAAAAAATATCCCATGGTAATACCCTCCCTCCCCCCACCAGCACTTTCTCCTTTGAAATTCCATTCAGCTTTCATCTTAATAACTCACCAAACCCCTATGAATGTCTCTCAATTATTCAGAATGAGTTTAAAGACAAGTGAATAAAAGATAACTTTATTCTTTCATTTTAATGTCAAGTTCTTTCCCTGTGCATAAGAAAAAAAAAAAAAAAAAACTAACCCCAATGTCATAGCATGCTATGAGAAATTAGAAGCATGACTATGCCCAATGTTTGACAAAATAGAAAAAAATTACACTTTACCATGATCAATGCCAATAAATGTAAGACTAACACAACTTGTAAACTTAAAACCTGAAACTGGTAAAATTACAGGTCTTAGAATACAAACATAAAACCCCTAGTAGTAAAACAAGGATGTTTCATTATGTGCTCCCTTTGCAACTTCCCCACCCTCCACTACTCAATTACTGCCTGACCATTTTTTTGTTGTTGTTGTTAGAAATATCTAGTATACTACAACCTGTACTGTGTATGGCGTAATATAACCTGCTTCAGAAGGTGGGACCTAGGTACACCCTTCCTCAACTCATAAAGCCTCAGTGCACTTCATGATTAGAATTTTGGATCAGCCCCATTAGTATTCTTCAAAAACAGCAAGAATTTCATCATGCTGGTTTCAGCATGGACCCTTGGCCCCCACAGGAACTCATAATGACCAGTCTCACTGTGGGGCACCTGCCGGTATACCAGGTAACCTTCGTGCACAAACTCTTCAGTGATGAGCTTCCTGGCATCACCAAATAGGAAATGATAGCTATCAGCAAACACCTCTATATAATTTAACAGCTTCCAGACCACCTCCGCACTGGCACTATTGCCCTCCTTTAAAATTATGCACAAGACCAGCATCAGGAGCCCTGTCTTTGGTTATCCCTGGATGTCAATGATCATCCCATCATATGTGAGATCCAGGGCAGGGATTAGAACATAGGAGTGGGCACAGTGGTCTATTTCCTTCACCTCAATGCCAAAGATACGCAACATAGTTTGAGATGCTACATAGAAATAGAAGATAGTACTCTTGGAACTTTCTAAGGACCATGTTAACCATTTCCTCCTTGGTGGTCAGCTTCCTTGTTTTGTACTTGAGGAGCAGAAACTTCACTAGAGCACGAACTTTTGCATCGATCTGACAGTAGGGACAGGAACTCACACCTGGAGGAGCCTGTGAGTAGATTGGCTGCTCCTCACTTTCATATTGTAAGCCCTGAAAATATGGACTAAATGGAGTACAGCCCATGGGGATGGGAGATGAGCTACAACTCTGAGGACTCTGGGATGTACTAAAAGCTCCAAATTCATCCTCTGAGGTGATGTATCTTAGTGGATAGACAGAGGAGGAGGAGGAGAAAGCACAGCTTGTGCAGGAGCAGGTTGAAACAAATGAGGAATCGCCCTCCTCCATGTCCTCTTGCACACTTCCTGGATTCTCTATTTTGCTTGGGGATGGAAGCTCTTCCTCAGAAGTGGAGGGTGTATACTTGTGAGAGTGAGCCATGTTGAGTCTAGTCTGGAACCCCTGGCAGGAGCACTGCTGTACTGACCTAGAGACCTATTGAGAAAAGAGAATGTAAACAGACTGGGGAAAGCCACTTCTCTATAGTTCTCACAAAGGACTATTGCATATTTTTTAAAATATTTTTTTGTTCATTTTTTATTTATTTATTTGAAAGTGACAGAGAGAGAGGGAGAGAAAGAGACAGAGAGGGAATGGGTGCGCCAGGGCTTCCAGCCACTGCAAATGAAATCCAGACACGTGTGGCCCCTTGTGCATCTGGCTAATGTGGGTCCTGGGGAAATGGGCCTCAAACCGGGGTCCTTAGGCTTCACAGGCAAGCGCTTAACCGCTAAGCCATATCTCCAGCCCCTATTGCATATTTTAAGTACGGTGGTCTGTGTAAGAGCCTAAGTGCCTGTCTTCATGGCAATCCTGACCTAGGAGGGACCAGCCTACCAAAACTTATTCATCTGATATGCCCTTTATCATATCTACCTTGTACCTGACCCCTCATGTCCTTGTTAAACTGACATCATCCCAATGACTAAGGGCCTTAAAACCCTGATACTTCCCAATACCAGCCTCTATCTGGTAACAAGTCCTGCCTATGACACTCAGGGCTGAAACCTGGCAAACATGATTTGTGAGGTCCCTTCTTTGGGGAATGGAGGCTTCCTATCTATGAATCCTCACCTTGAGGGCTAGCAGATTCTGGACACCTCTGTATTAACCAGACTTGGCTCCTTCTGCTACAGAGATGACTTGCCTGATTCCAAAGCCTCAATGTCATGAGAGATGGGAGACAGAAGTCAGGATGAAAAACACAGGGGAAATTCAGAGATGTAATTTTCAGGGCTGGCAGGATCTATGATCTTTCATCTTAGGGTTTCTCAATGTAGTGATAAGTACTCTCCATAGGGTTTCTAATTATTTGTAGACATATCCTACAGTCAAGCCTAAGGACTCCATGATTCCAACTCAGTCCCCTTATAACAAGGCCAGATGCACATTAATTTATCCACCTGGGTCCTGATCATGGCCTGGATTGACAGAAGCACTCACTTATGTTGCACTGAGGTTTTTATTCTTTTCCCTCAGTACCCTGGTACCATACCATGAGACACCTGTGCCCACATTTCTCAGATCAAGACTCACATCTCTGTGACATCCCACTAGCTGAAATAGACATATACTCCATCTGATGACTCAGTCTAGTCTTCCCCCAGGCTAAGAGCAGGTTGGAAGTCTCCCTGGTGTGGAGTTCTAGTTCCCACCATCCTATCTCATTTCTCACCTGGACTCTCCACGGGACCCGTACTGCTGAGGAGGTGGTTTTTGTAGCAAATTTCAGACTTCCCTGAGGCCTGATTATACAAGTCTAGATTTGTACTCCTGGGCTATGTCTCTGTGAAGTGAAGCTTCTAAAATCCAACTACAGCTCTCATTTCAACTCAGAAAGCAGTCAGGTCCTCTCAGAGTGAGGAACCTCTGAGAAATTCCTCTATGCTGGTGCACCCAGCCTGTAGACAGGAAAGAAACTCATGAAAACAAATGGGACTCACTTTATTACAAAGGCAAACACATGTGTCCTATATTATTTTTCTGGGACACTGTATGTGCTGTGGAGGTTTAACTGCCCAGCTTCAACACTCATTTGGCCCTCTGAGACTAGGAATCTCACTAAATGGTGCTACATCCCTGAAATCCCTGGATTCTGATAGGCAATTCTGCATGTAACCATACTCATATTAAACCTTATGATTGTCATAGGGCCACAAATAAGGTTACAACTTAGTTATAGGGGACTGTCTGTCTATGTGAGATGGGCTTTGGGTAAAACTTCCAGCTCCCAATCTTAACTCAGAAATTGGCCCAGTCATCTTAGACCCAAAACTTGTGAAAACTGTTCTATGGGCACACAGCCAACTTTAGAGAAGTGGGTAAGTGTTCCTTAGGACAAAATGTCCCTATTTCAGGTGTCAGGTTGATACAGGTTTGCTACATCAACATCTGGGAGCCTCTAACTTCAATGGAGCTCCTACAGTCCACCTTCACTTCTCATCTTGACTCTGAACCAGAGAGGTTTGCTATGATATCTAGGAAACTCACAAAATAAGAGTTATGCCATAAATTTCCCAGGTAGGGAGATCTTCATTCTCACAAATCAGAAGCTAAATGGCACAGGGCATCCAGCAGCAGGGTTATGATTTACTTACTGTTGATTATATCAGGTGTGACTTTGTCAAGCTACTATGCCCACCCATGTTGACTTATTAAGTGACCTGGACCTCTCAGGCCCTTTACTTCTGAAATGGCACCTGGGGTAAACACACAACCTTTCAAAGGCAGGGGTTAGGTGTGATTCAAACTGGCCCACTTTTTAATGCCAGGCTGACATAGGATGCTGCTGCACTGTTTGTGGTCCCACTCTCTGGAATGGGGTTTCTACTGCCCACTCTCAGCTCTCACTTTGCATCAGAATACTAACAGGAGCATCTAAGATCTAAGAATCTCACAAAATGGCTCTAGATCACACAAGTCCACAGATGATGATGATGATGTTGTCAACGTCTAGGGAGGGATGTGCTCCCACATTTCAGCCCCTAATTGTCTCAGAGTTACTACTAAATCGTTGGGAAGTAGGTGGCAAGGAACTTGAACTACCCACTCCCACATCTATATTTTAACTTGAATGTCTAAAATAGCTCCAATGAAAAGAACCACAGTGAGAGGGGGAAGGTGTTTATTGCAATTATTGAGCTTTGCTTTGGTGCTGTGCTACTACAGGATGCTAAGTCAGTATCTGGGGCCACTTTATTCAGAGTGAAGTTTTAGTATTCACCCTAAACACTAGTTGTACCATCTAACATCCAGAACTTCACAAAATGGTGCCACATCCTCCAAGTTTCCAGATGTTGATGTGGATGCACCACCTTCTCCCAAGTCCCTGGGTGCTGATGTGGAAATATGGGGAGGAGCACATCTCCAACACTTTAAACCATACCAAATGGCTCAGTACCCATAACAGACTTACAGTTCAATTTTTGGAGCCTGAGGGGTGTGGACCTTGGGTGACACACTTCCACCCTCACCCCCAAAAACCTGATTCAAATCAGTCCTTCTAAGTTACTGGACTTATAAAATAAAGCCAAGATGACACACGGTGCTGCATTTTTATCAAGTATTCATTCGACAGTTCTCCTTGGCACTCAACTTGACTCTATTCAGAGGCTGGGGCCATAAAAATCTATAAACTTCACAAAGTGGCACTGCACCAAGCCAAGTGCCCAATGCTGATTCCCAAGTTCAAGTTGGGGGTCACTCCCACATTTCAGCCCCTATGGTAAGTCAGAGTGCCCATAACAAGGTTAGAATTAAATTTCTTTTTTATTTATTTATTTTTTTTACTTATTTGAGAGTGACAGAGAGAGAGAGGGAGAGAAAGAGACAGACAGAGAGAGAATGGGCGCGCCAGGGCTTCCAGCCTCTGCAAACGAACTCCAGACGCATGCACCCCCTTATGCATCTGGCTAACGTGGGACCTGGGGAACCAAGCCTCGAACCGGGGTCCTTAGGTTTCACAGGCAAGCGCTTAACTGCTAAGCCATCTCTCCAGCCCAGAATTAAATTTCTAATTAGTCCTAAGAGATGACCTGTTCCCAGCTAATCTTGATAGAAAGTTTTCACTGGTGTGAGTGTTGAAAGAGATGTGTTGATGTCATAACCTCTATGAGCCAGTCTCACAGCTGAAAGGAAACCTTTTAAACTGCCAGAATTGGCCTTACTTAGACAGATATCTACAGGAGGCTCCTTTAACTGAACAGTGGCTTTCCCCTCATCCACAAATTTCGTGAAGAATTGTTCAATGTTATCCTTTAGCTTTAATCTCAGCACTCGGGAGTCTGAGGTAGGAGGATCACCATGAGTTCAGGGCCACCCTGAGATTATGTCTTGAATTCCACGTCAGCCTGTGCTAGAACAGTACCTTACCTCATAGCTGGTCCCGCGCTTGTCCTTCAGGGTGCAGACGACCAGGCAGGCGGGGTCCGGCCGCCCGGCTCACCCTTCGCCCATGGCGTCTGCTTACAGAGACTCAACATGGCTCGTACGCCCTTGCCCCGGTTCTTCAGCCCTAAAGCTGGCAAAAGCCGGTTCACCACCTTGACCTCACAGTGCAGCCTCATCGCTCCAGGCGGTGGCCTGCGACTCCAATATACAGAACTTCTACAAATGGTTCCCAAACAGCAGACACACCATCTGTGGGGAGCAGGGGAATGGATTCATTGAAATTGGGCCCCACTCCAGGTGCCAAACTTAGCAATGGGAGCTTTATTATCATCCAGGAAACATCCAACTGGAACAGGGCTTCTATAACCCATGCTCAGCACTCACCTTGCCTCGGAAAGCAAACAGGAGTCCTCTCCAACCCAGGAGCTTCACAAAATGGCGTCACATCCCCCTAGATCCGCAGAAGTGGATGAAGAAGGAAGGGTGGGGCTAATTATGACCTTTCAGCCTCTGATTGGTATAGGGTCATAGGTTATGGTCCAATAAACTGAGCTTGGCTCCTTGATGGGTGGGGCTTGAACAACCCACTCCCACTCCTTATCTTGACTCTGAAACAGAGACATGGTCCTTCCAGATCCATTACTTCTGGAAATGATTCCTATGTAAAAATGCCTGTTGTCACGGTGGGGCGATGGGACTTATTACAATGGGGCCCCATCTGGTCCCAGGCTGATACAGGAGTATTACATCATTTGTGATACTATCTAGAGTGAGGACTTCTGTTGTTCTTCCTCAGTTCTCACCTATACTCTAACCATATGTAAGAGACATGAACCCTACAAAATGGTTTCAAAACCCTCCAAAGACCAGAATGCTGATGAACAGCCGTGGCGGGGGAGGGTTTGGGAAGAATTTATTCCCACATTTTAGCCCTTATTGGTTTTACTGAAAGCATTGAAAGACATGTCTTAGGCCAAGATTTCAAATTTATCCATATTCCTTCTGAAAATCAGCTCCAAAAGGCCAAAGCCACACAGTCAGGTATCTAGTTGCAAATAACACCACTCTATTACCAACATTACTGTTGCAGTCAGGAACATACTTCTAACAGAAATCACCAAGTAAGAGCAGCTTGTCGGGGGGAAAAAGGTAAATTTTGGCTTACATACTCCAGGGAAAGCTCCATAACAGCAAGGGAAAGTGATGGCATGAACAGATTTTGGACATCACCTCCTGGCCAACATCTAATGGACAATGGCAACAGGAGAGTGTGCCAAACACTGGCAAGGGCAAACTGGCTATAACACCTATAAGTTCACTTCCAACAATACATTCCTCCCAGGAGGCGTTAATTCCCAAATTTCTATTCCAGCTGGGAATCTAGCATTCAGAACACCCAATTTTATGGGGGACACTTGAATCAAACCACCACATTACCTTTCTCTGTGTTTTTACACTTGATTCTGCAGCAATGAAGTTTTATTATTAGCATATCAGCATTGGGTAAATCAGTTCTGTGTATATCAGCATGGTGTTCCTCTGACATGTTGAATCTGATCTGTCTTATGACTAAGAATTGGAAAGATAACCATTTAGAAACATTCATTTACTACTCTGAAAATATATTTTTGAGTTATTTAATAATATGTGCTCTATCGTTAGAAATCTTATTGTTTCCCTGCAGAAACTCTCACAGGTTAACTGAGGTTCCAGGTTATCTTACTCAGCCCTATGAAATTTTCCTGAAAGTTTAATTTGAATATCAAATCTGTTTACCAAATTTGTGACATTCTCAAATGAAAAGTCATGATAAATTTCAACTTTTTCCATAACCTCCTCAAGTGAGAACAGTACTGCACTCAAGACACTGGCTGGAAAGTAGACATCACATGTTTGTTCCTGGAGATTATTTCCAAATGTCCTTATAAAAGATAATAACTTTTAAAACAAAATAACAATGATAATAATATCAAAATTTGTCAATGCATTGCATAGAACAAATGTTTGGACAGTTATTCTACCTAACATTTTTTGTCACAATTTAGATCATCTGAACAGAAGTTTCATTATATTTCAAAAGTATCATGACTGCCTGTCCACTGAAAATGGAAAATTTACTTCATTTCTTCACCCCAGTTTTCACTACTCTGAAAAGGAACAGAAATTGCATTGCTAAGTTCTAGAACAGTTGTTATAATCAGTGTGAAAAGGAACAATTTTTTTTTCAGTTGTTCTTAATATAACCGATATTTTATCATGGGGACGTCTATGTTTAAGGCCTAGTAAGAGCAAATGTGTACTTAACGTGGAGGATAATTCTCAATACTTTATAAATAACAACCTTCAGTTTGGAAGAACTTCAACTGGGCACTCTATAAAATTGTCAGTACTACATTCCATGTTTAGTTCATATTTCTCAGTCATAATGTGAAATTTCACAGCCAAAATTTATAAATTGGTTACATATGATAGGAAAGCTCACTGTGATAACTTACCTTGACTTAAATTTGATGACATATGTAATCAATTTGGAAAAGAAAAAAAAAATCTTCTGAGCATATCTGTGAGAGAGTTTCTAGGTTAGGTAAATTTCAATAGGAAAGTTCACCTATATATGGGCAGTATCTTTTGGAGTAAAACCAAGAAAGCAAGAAAGCTGACTGAGCACTAGCATTCATCACTCTCTGCTTCCTAACTATGGATGAAATATGACCAGCTGCTGCAGGTCCCTGATGCCATTCCTTCCTTACCATACTGACTGTATACTCTCAAATTGTAAGCCAAAATAATCCCTTTGACGTTTATGTTGTTTTATTGTCAGGTATTTGTTCATAGCAATGATAAATGTAACAAACAAATAATTGGTACCAAGAAGTGAGCTCAGTGCTGTATTAAAATTGACCATGTAGTTTATAGACCTTTGGAACTGATTTTCAGGAGGAATGTAGAAGACTTTCAAACTTTGGGGTAGCAAAGCCCTAGAATTGTGTAAGCAGAGCTCAATGGGTATTCTGGTGAGAATTTGAAAGAGCAGAATGCTGAGAGATATACAGACAGTAGAGGCCCAGATCATGAGGTTTCAAAGAGGGCAACACTCACTCAACTGGGAATATGCATAGATGTATTTAGAGTTATATTCTGGAAGGGAATTTGGCTGCATTCTGTCTTTGTCCTGGAAACTTGGGTGAGGCTGAATTCAAAAGTAATAGACTAGTTTGTTTGGCATAAGGATTCTTAAGGTGTTACAGTATAATGTGTCATGATTCATGATCACTGCTCATATTCATATATATAGTGAGAGAAAGCAACACGCAGAGCACAAATAACAGGTGTTGTGGCATGCAAAAAGGGGTTAAATTAAAATTGCAGATAAGACTTTTGCAAGGAAAACAGCTGTAATTATTAAATAAGTTAGCATTCTTAAAAATCTTTTACCCTGCATTTGAACAATTAGAAATGTATAATGAAGGCAAGAAGCCACTCATCTTGTGAAAATCCTAACTCATTTGAAAGGAAAGAACCTAGACTGACTGGAAGGAATGTTTGATTTGAAAACAGTTGTTGTAGCTACTTTCTCATTGCTGGGACAAAGCACCTGACCAAAAGCTCCTCATGGTAGGAAAGGTTTATTTATTTATTTTTTTTTTTTGACTTTCAGTCTTGATGGGATGTTTCATGATGGCAGGGGAAAGCATGGCATGAGCAGAGGCTGGACATTACTTCTGTCACAACAGGTAGAAAACAGCAGCAGGAGAGTGAGCTGACTAACACTGGAAAATTAGGGACTAATAAACCTCAAGTCCAGCCCTAGCACCACACATCCTCCAGTAAAGTTGCCATTAGCTGTCAATCAAGAATTTAGTACAAATAAATTTATGGGGGTCACCTGATTCTAATAACCACAGCAATCACTAAAGAAATGCTTCCCCAGGGTCAACTTGGAAGGCACACAGAGGCTGAAGCAATTGGTCTGAGGGACCAAGATAAATTTTGAGCTGGCAGCAAAACTTAGTAACATCATCAACATAGTACTGGTTTTATAGGAATGAAACATAAAAGATTGAAGCAGTCATGGTGTCTGGTGCCAAAGTTCCAGATATCCACCAAAGCCAATCAATGTGTGACAGGGTTATAGTCCCTAAAAGTTCACTGTATAAAGCTATGTCAAAGTCTAAGTTTCAGTGGAGACCATGAGAAGTCAAATATGCAAGAAATATGAAACATCTTCTAAATAAAGCATCAGGCAGAGTGGAGTTGACCTTAGAGAGGCTATATTTGCTATACATAGCAGAGTTGGACACGTGGGGCTACCCAAGACCTCTGGAAAGCAGATGACTCTATCATAGGCCCCAGATGTCAGACATGGATCTCCAGGATTTGGCGTTTGCCCTGCTGGGTTTCAGTCTTGATTTGATCTGATCTACCCTTGCTCTTCCACATTCCTCCCTTTTCTAATATGAATGCTAATTGGAAACAACTAACTTGTGTTTCAGTTTATAGGAACACATAGAATAAAAATTATCTTGAATCTCTTATCAGATTTGGACTTTAGACTTTTAAGTACTATAAAACCTGTTTGAAACTATGGGGACTTTAGATGTTAGACTGAATCCATTTTCATTATGAGATGTCCATGAGTCTTTGGGGACAAGGGGTGGAAGTTTATTGCTTAAAGTGATATGTTTGAGTGTCAAGTTGACCAGGGGTGGACTTGTGATTATTAATTTTGTGTGTCAATTTGATGAGAATTAAAATCACTATAGAAACTGACCTCTTGGTATTGGATAATGCATATTTTAGATTTGATGGATTGAACGTTAAGACACTATAAATGTGGGCAGCACCATTCAATGGTTTGGGTTCTTGGACTCTATGAAAAGTAGAGAGAATAGAGAGGGAAATTAGCTATAGCATTCATTACTGTCTATTTCCTGAAGTACAGATTGAACAAGTTCAGCTACTTTATACTCTTAGAGCCATGCCTTTCCTAAATGATTAACAATATACCCTCAAACTGTAAACCAAAGTAAACCTTTCCTTCTATAAGTTGTTTTTGTCATAGCAATGAGAAAGGTAAATACTGTACCCCAAAAGTCCTAATTCAGGTTATGAGATTGATGCAAAAGGGTAACCAACACATCTATTATAACGGAAGATAATGTATCTCACTTCCCTGAGTATTTTTTCACAAGCACAACTCTTACAGGTCTCTAAAACCTATTTCTGCTGTGTTTTAAAATAAAGTATCCTGTTAACTACTGTGTTCTCAAAATATTTCCTTATAACCTCTTCAACAGAATTTACACAACATGGATACTCAGCAGTGTTCAGAAGTTATCAGTACTCAAGAGACTGAGGATGGCATTAGCCTCATGTTCATCTAGAGTTAGATTTCACTTTCCCATTAAAATTAAAATTTCAGGGCTGGACAGATGGTTTAGTGGTTAAGCACTTGCCTGTGAAGCCTAAGGACCCCAGTTCAAGGCTCAATTCCCTAGGACCCATGTTAGCCAGATGCACAAGGGGGGAGCACACATGTCTAGGGTTCGTTTGCAGTGGCTGGAAGCCCTGGCATGCCCATTCTCTCTCTTTGATTCTCTCTCCCTCTTTCTCTGTCAAATAAATAAAAATTAATAAATAAATTTAAAAAAAAATTAAAATTTCACATAAAGACTTAAGTACTCTTTGTTTTCTCCCATCCTGCTGTTTGTCCCCTTCTAAAATTGTGTTCTGAGCATTGATACTTATTACTTATTCTGGCTCAGGAGTTTTGTCATTTTTTTTGTTTGTTTGTTTTGGTATTAATGTCCTGATTTTACCTTTACTCAATTACTTCATTCATTTTCTATCTACTTGGTAGACTGTTAAAATAACTGGCTAGATTAAATATTGTTGGTGCTCTCCTATGTGCTGCAAGAGCCCTACAGAATTTCATCATCACCCACTGGCTCTCACAGACCTCTGCCAGCTGGCTGTCCAGGCAACATGCAATGGAGAGTGGTATGAGTAGGAGAGACCAAGGGCCTGCAGAAGCAGACTTTATGATTCCAGGGTTGGTGGCTGGTTTCCAGACTTCTATGGGAACCTGGAAAGATTTTCTGTCTCTCAACTACACTTTCAATATTTCTAGGAAGCTGCCACCTCCTTCCAACAATTTGGAGGTGCCATATTTACCCTCAGCCTCCCACCACTCAACACCAGATCTTCTTGTACATGGATATCTATAATACCTTTTGCTAAATTTGGAATTATTGTTTGATTATTTACTCTTTCAATAAGCTTTCTACACAATTGGCCATTTTGATCCACACTAACAACAATATTTGCTCTTTTAATACTGCCCAATGTTGCTGTTAGCTGTTTGCTTGTATGCTACCCATTCATTTTTTCACTTGAATCTTTCAATTGTGTGTTTTAAAGTATCCTATCATTGAGCTCAATTAATATCCTCTATGTTGTATCCTGCCACTGATGTATTTTCTGATGTATAATTTCACTGAATATAGTTTTCATCTCACGGGATTTATACAGAATTAACTATATCACTTGCTGGCTTAAGTTTCTCAGATTATTGAAACTATTTTCTGTGTTTTCTTCACAATCACTGAGTTTCATTAAAATAGTCATTTTAAATTCTCTAATTGAAAGGTCTCCCATATTGACTACTATACAAGCTCTAGAACATTATTTTAATGTCATAGTTTTTACAAAGTTATTGATACCATTTGGCTAGTGACATCATCTAAGCATTGAGGAATCAGGTATTTATATTCCAGTATTTCTCATGTCATTTAAAAAAAATATTTAAATTAATTTATTTATTTGAAAGTGAATAATAGAGAGAGAGAGAGAGAGAGAGAGAGAGAGAGAGAGTAAGAGGCAGATAGAGAAATATAATGGGCATGGGCATGCCAGGGCCTCTGGTCACTGCAAATGAACTCCAGACATGTGCGCCACCTTGTGCATCTGGCTAACCTGGGTCCTGGAGAATCAAGCCCCGAACTGGGGTCCTTAGGCTTCACAGGGAAGCGCTTAACCACTAAGCATTCTCTCCAGCCCTCATGTCATTTTTCTTTTGTGTTTCTTTTCAGAAAGTGTAAACATGCTGTTAATTTTCTCTGAGACTATAATCGCGTTCTCTATTTCATCTTTAGATGGGAGTCATGTCCAGATTTTCCCAGAGTCTATTGCTGATTTCTTGACATTGCTTGAGTATTAGAAGGCAATCTAAGCCCTTGTTTGTCCCAAAGAGTTTGTTTGTGTAGATCAGAAATGAAGAGGAAAAAACATGAAGAGAGTCTGTCCCCTACATCATCCTAGGGCTAGAGCAGGGCAAGATGTCTCATCCATAGTAAGGGGCTTATAGCCAGATAGAAAAAAGATATTACCCAGCTCTGGGTACATAGTCCATGGTTACTATAGAACCAGACTCTTAGATGACACATGTTTTCACCCATACTTTCAACCTGTATTATACCTTAAGAACATGAACCAACAACACCTACACAACATGAGGCTAAGCCAAGGCCTACATTACTATAGGCTGTGAGTTGTTACTTGGTCCAAGACCACTACAATCCAGTCACAGATCTTGGTGGATTGATAGAAGCCTGTTAGTTTGGTTCTGCATGTCTTCTCTGATGCTGAATTTCCAAAGTCATCTACTCCCAGGATGTGGGACATTAGGATCATTCTAGTATTCATTTTCTTTAGCAATACAAAGATTCTGGGGAAATTATTATTATTTCTCTACCCTATGAACAGGCTTTTACCATGTCTATGAGGTCTTTCAACATGCTATTGCACTGTATAATGGGTAGTGCTTTTTTGCACAAACCAATATTCAACTTGGTTAATTCTCAGCTGCTTCCTGCCTGGACTTATAGATGAAATGACATGCACAATTTAAGGCATCCTGCAAGGTCAACGCCACAGGCAACAGAGGTTGTTCCACTGGGTCATAGGTGAACTCTTACTATGATCACTGGTCTAGAAGTTTTCATGTGGAATATTGGGATATGGGCCTTCTATTGCAGTCAGGTTCACATTGGTGGTAGAAATCACCTGACCAAGAGCAGCTTGTGGGGAAAAAAAAAAAAAAGGTTTATTTTGGCATGCAGGCTTACTGGGGAAGTTCTATGGAAGCAGGGGAAAACAATGGCCTAAATAGAGGATGAACATCACCCCCTGACCAACATAAGCAACAGAAGAGTGTGCCAAACACTAGCAAGGGGGAGCTGGCTATAACATCCATAAGGCCATCTCCAACAGTACACTACCTCCAGGAGGCATTAATTACCAAATCTCCATCAGCTGAGAACCTAGCATTCAGAAAACCTAAGTTTATTGGGGACACCTGAATGAAGCAACCATACCTCCCAATGGTGAAATTCTGTGATACCCCTTCCACCAAACCCTACCTGTCATATTGCAGTTGTGGAAGCTCCATCCCAAGTATGGAGAAAGACCATATATGTTTTCAATCTGGGATAAATCAGAGATGGAAAAAGGAACATGAGCATGAATGAATCCTTTATCACCTATAATATCACATAACGGGTACATTCTGTCCCTGTGAGAATGAGTATGCTGGGTAGGAGGGGATATAGGAGGAGAGGGTATGGGAGTTGGTGGTGCTGAGAGGGGCACAGGGATGGAACAGGAAGCTGATGAAAAGTTGCAGGAGGGGTATAGGCATCAGTCAGGGATAGGCTGAGGGAGCTGGAGGAGCTGGTGGAATCAGATCATCTATGGCATCAGGGCCAAAAGCATACAGTGAGGACGAGTATGGGGGAGGGGTTGAATTAGAGTGCATTCTTGAGACCTTGGCTAGAAGGACCTGATGTTAACAGCAGGTCGAACAAAGAGAAGGCTGTGTACACAGAGTTAAAAAAAATGCTTGAATAAAGGGTATTTTGGACCACTTGCCTGTACATTGGCAGAAGTTTCCTAAATCAGTGAGAATTTGGAAATCAAAAGTGTCATGTTCAGGCCATTTGGATCCATTGTCCAGCTTATATCATGGCCAGGCAGAGTTGCAAAGAAAGATCAGACGATGAGGTTTGATGATGTCCAAGAGTTGTTGAGGCTTTAAATTCTTAAGGAGACAGGTTGGCAGGTAGTAGTTTGGAGGTTTTATTCCCCATGGAAGGATGAGAGTGTAGTAAAAGGGCTAGTGAGAGGAGACAGAGAAAGAGCAAGACAAGGGTGGAAAAAAGAAACCAGGGCTTAAGCTGAGTTTACACAGTACACCAACATGACTCCCTTGCCCATTAGGGTGAAGGAGGCCTGCAACTCCCACATGGGCAGAGGCCACATGGGTTGCAACGGTTGGTGTTTTAGCCTGTTAGTGGGCAAGGCAGGCACCTGTGCTCCAGACGGCAAAAGAAGCTGGAAGTGAAAGATGAGGCCTCAAGAGATATACAAGGGTGAGAGGAAGGAACTAGGGCTTAAACTGGGTTTATACAGAATACCAACATGACCCCTGGCCTGTTAGGGTGAAAGGGGCCTTCACCTCCCATGTGTGCATAGGTACTACTGGTCACAACTGCTAGCTTTTTAGCCTGCTAGTGGGCAAGTTGGGTGACTGTGCTCCTGATGGCCAAAGTGACTGGCAGTGGAAGATGAGACCTCAGGAGAGAGAGGGACAGTATGTGTCCTGATAAGGTGCAATTGAACCAAAAGGCACCCCTTAGGGTATTGTAGTACAGAGATCAAGAGACCAAAGGTGTCGAGAATGTGTCTTTCTTGAGACCTGGGGTTGGGGCCCAAATGGGGCTGAGGAATGTAGCCTGGAATGTTAGCACAGCTTCCATGAAGAGGGATTAAACCTAACAGCAGGCCAATCTGAGAGGGAAACTTACTGAGAAGGATGGAGGAGACCAAGAAGGGAAGAAAAGCGAGGCCAAATTGTGGTGGGTGTAAATGCCAGTACCAGGCAGAGATGGTCTGAAGCCTTCAGAGTGTCAATGGCAGCTTGGTAGTCTGGTCAGGGGAAAGGGGGTCTGGCCACCCAAGAGGGAAACCGGAAGCCTCCTATCCAAGTCATGGCACCAGATGTAAGGTTTGAGGGTAACCAAGCCCAAGCAAACCAATCTGAGGCAAAGAGGAAAGTTTTTATTTGGGAAGAAAATGAACTGCCAAGACTGACTCTTAAGAGTGGAGCACATCCAACCTGAATTTCCAGATAGTGGGCTTTATAGGTTTTTCAGTCGGGGGAAGGTGAGGAAGGGAAAAGTTGAATAAAAATAGGTTTATTTTAGGGAGATCTAAGATAGCCAGGGTGTGACACCAGAACAGTGACCAGGTGGCTGAGAAGATAAAGGGGCAGAAAACCATGACATGGCAGCATTGTTAGGCAAGGAAGGGTTAATGGCTGGGCAGTTTTTTGAGGAATGTGGATAACTCACTTCCTTATGTATATTACCATCCTACTGTCCTTGGTGATTCCATTTTGGGAGCCCATTCTGACCTAGCAATTATATGTGTATGGTATATGGGGAGAATTAATATTTGTCTTTTATAATCAGGGACCAAGAATAATCCTCAGAGGCACGTATGATCATTGCTAGCTATTGAGGATAGGCCATACGTCAGTTAAGTGCCACAAGTAGACTCCCATCAGTCCCCAAAACCAGTACTGGTGAGCAAATTTTGCAGTTCTGTGAAAGCTGTGATGCAAAGAATCATCTGACAGCAGCCCTTCTTACTCACCAACTAATTTATTCATTCAATATTTCTGCCAAAGATGCTCAAACTTTTAAGGAAAAAAGACATTTATTTGGCCTTATAAAATTACAATTCAAGAGCTGGGAAGATGCCTTAGCAATTAAAAGCACTTGGTTGCAAAGTCTGCAGGCCTGAATTTAATTCCCAAGTCACTCACTTAAATCAGATGTAGAAAAGTCACAGAATCATCTGTTGTTGTGTTCAATGGCAAGAGACCCTGTGCCCACACAAAATGAACAATATACTTTTTTTTCCACACTTTGGTTTTTCAAGGTAGTGTCTCACTATAGCCCAGGCTTACTTGGAATGAGTCTCAGTGTGGCTTCAAACTCATGGTCATCCTCCTACCTCTGCCTCACGAGTGCTGGGATTAAAGGCATGCACCACCATGCTTGTCTTTACAATTTTTTTTTTTAATTGCACTTCAATTTGGGGAGCATCAGCTGTAGTAGAGAACAGAATGTATCCATTAGGGAGGAGCTTTGAGGACTATGTGAAAGGTGAAAGCAGAAAATTTGTATAGGATAAATTTAGTATTTTTCAGTAGTTATAAGTGGAGGAAACTTACTTTTGCAGTTCAGTGGCATATCACAGATGAGCTCAGACCATACAAATGTTCTAAGTAAAATTTTTAAAAAAATCTGTAGTATGTGTTTTCACAATAAATATCTTCTGGCATTTCAGCGATTTCATGGGGCAGTCACCACAGGACAGTTGATGTCTGAGTTACAATAAGGACACAATGCTGTCAGTGTTCTTCTATACATGAGATCTTTAGATTTCTTGCATGGTTAAGCAGGAGCTGAAGACACTCTGATGTGTCTTCTGAAGAATGGTTATCTCCAAAGTCAATTGGAATTTGAAGTTCCCAGGAAGGCATGAAAAGCAGGTTAAGAGCCAGTAAATGAGAAAGGTATGAATTGCAAGGTTTGTGTGTAGCTCAGAGCTCCACAGCTCTAGTGGTAAAGGTTGAAGGAGTAGTCCCTTTCTCTCCAAGCTGAGGCTGTTGTCACAAGCACTAGGCTTTACTTGCAGCGATAGTGGGAGGCATGTTTCTCTGGCCCAGTTTATGTTCAAAAAAAGATGAAAAACACAGGGCAATGAGAACTTTTGAGTGGTGCATACCTGTTTAGTTCAGCAAACATTTTTTTAAATTAAATTTAATTAATTAATTAATTTAAGAGAAGAGAGAGAGAGAGAGACAGACAGAGAGAGACAGAGAATGGGCATACCAGGGCCTCTAGCCAGTGCAAATGAACTCCAGATGCAGGTGCCCCCTTATGCATCTGGTTTACATGGGTCCTGGGGAATCAGACTGAGGTTCTTTGGCTTTGCAGACAAATACCTTAACTGCTATGCCAGCCCTCTAGCCCTTAGTAAACATACTATTTTACTTTTTGAATACATAACCCATTTTAACATAAATGATAAGGTAGAAATAAAAGAAGCCTTTTTTATTTGTATGTTTATGTTTTTGAGACAGTATCTGGCTATGCAATGCATGCTAGCCTAGAATGTACTACACAGACAAAGTTGTCCTCATCTTCATGATCCCCCTGCCTTACCTTTCCAAGTCCTAGAAGAGTTGGCTCCTAACCTGCTGTCCACACCTTTCTGGGGACTTTGAATTCCAATTGACTTGGAGATATCACACATTATAGGTATATGTAATCAACAATGAGGCAAATGATGCTTACATTTCAGAAACATGGAAAAAATACTTTTAGCCACTAAGTTACAGAAGTTTGAGAAGTGTTGGGAATTTGAGAACTCTGTAAAAGAAACTTTAAATAAAAGAGACCAAATACCTGTAGACACACTTCCTGTAATCATGACTTCTTTGGTATGGTTTGGTAACAAAGGAAGGTGGCAGTACTGGAACATCTTTGTGCAGCTCAGAATTTGTAGTCATGGTGACAGTGGTACCAGGAACAGTTCCTTCCTCTCAAAATTGTTGCAGTGTTTCACAATAACAAACACCTGAAATATTCAAATTTCAGGTAGAAAGAACTGATTTGGTTTATATCTTCAGTAATTGTAGCAAACTATTATTAAGCTCTGTTGCTGTGGGCCCATCATACTATGAATAAGAATGATGCAAAGCCACTCACCTCATACAATGGGAGAAGGAAAGGGGAGAGGTCCGGTCCCACTATCTGCAACAAAGGCCTTCTTCCAATACCCAGACTTCCCATTGGGCACCACTTCTTAAATTTCTAATACATCTCCAAGCACCATCACCACCCTGGGGGTCAAACTGTAACTCCTGGCATTTTGGGAGATACTTAGGGTTCAAAATCGCTTATTGTTACTGATGTTGAGAACTAAAGATAAGCGTAGCTTTGAGGTTAGTGCAATGGACACTATATTTCCCAAAACCATTGGCTCTAGAGCTCTTGTTTTATGACTAGCACATAATTAGCAAGTGTAGACACACAAAATGGGAAGTCATGAAATATTTATTTTAGGAAAATAAAGGAGAAAATAAAGCAGAAAATTTCCCAGGCTTGGAGGAGTACCAAGTGGGAAAATCTACATGGAGACTTGCATTGAGTTGTTTAAAAACCTTAATGGAAATGTAAATTAGATATCCAATTAGGATGAGACCCATTGGTTAATTCTAAATGTATATGGAAGACCTTGATTGGTTGGTGGGTCAGGTATCAGAGTGAAGAATTGGAAAGATCCTGTAGGCAGAAAAATAGCCCCCTAAAATTTAAGAATGAAAAACCAGAAAGCTATTCCTGATCATGATCTTGAGTGAGACTGGAGTTCCCTTCTATTCTGACCAGGCAAGTAAACATTTATGTACTTTTGGGCCAGTGTCTCCAACCAACTGCCTACAAAAAGAACACTACCTTGTTTCTAATCTCCACAATTATACTCCAAAGCCAGCAAACCTTTTATTGCTTATAAATGCACATGAAATCTAGGTTCCCAAACTGGTTGCAAAAATATATTTTCTTTAATATCTAATTACTCTCAAAGATCACATGAAAAATAGATTTATACTGTTAACAAAGCAATGAAAGTTAAAATAAATTTCCACTGTCACAAAATCTCTGTATCCCATTTTATTTAATTCTGTTGATAGTCATTTTTTCCAGTAAGCCACTATTTTCATGTCAAGTATTTGTAATCCTATGGTAGATGAGAAACGATTGTCTTTTTATACAAAGGCATGTTCATAGGTCCAGTGCAATCTACTATTTTGACAAACAAATTGACCCGGTGATGCTGTTATATAAAATAAAGTCATATCTGGCCCAAGGGAAGGATAGAGTCAAGATTCTGATTTTTTTTAATTTGTTTAGAATATATGTATAGGCCATCCAATGAACATTTAGAGAGGAGATTACAACCCAGTCGAGACGGTGACATTTAATAAGCCATCTCATGACTAATGTGAGAATACTAGACAAAGGTAAGTGTATAGAGCCAGGCTATTAGATCTGTATTTACTGATTTCTGCTTTCAAAAGGCACACATTTTAGAGTGCAAATAATTCATTTGCAAAAGAGCCAAAAAGTAGTGAGATCTTCTTGAGAAGGGGTTGCAAGTCTGCTGTTATTTACTCACACACAGGAGATAGAGGTAAGGATAGTTTTACCCTTGGAATTTGGCCCTCTCTGACATTGCAGCTTTTGTCAGAAATCCATGGACAGGAATGAGGCAGACTAGATCAGTGGTTGTTTCATGAGAGAATAACACTGACTGTGGGTATCTGCATGTGTGCCTGTGAGTTCATCCAGTACTAACTATTCAACTCCACATTTCAGTCCCCCCAGGGGGTTGTCTTTCAGTACTTGCAGAGTCCTAGCTCTGCCACCATGCCGGTTTTCAGTTTTGAAAGCTGAAAGCCACAGCAGGCAGCATTGCTTCAGCCAGTCCCAAGCAATTACAGAAAGCTTGTGATTTGTAGAATACTAAAAGCCAAGCAACGTAGTTAAAAAAAAAAAAAAAAAAAAAACTAGCATTTATTTATCTTAGGAAGGAGAAGAAATTACATACCCAGCAGTCATCTAGTGGACTAGACAATAGGATGGGTGGGGAGGGAGGGCAAGGGAGGGGTGGGAAACACAAATCTAGACCCAAATGGCAATAGTACCATAAAATTCTACATCCTAAGAGGCAGACCAAATGTCTAAAACTTCACCAGGCCCTTAGAAGGAACACCTGAGCCACAAGACACTGGAGAGGGTGTGATGAAGAATAACTATCTTTCTCACACAGATCCAAAAACTCTGCCCGACCAGTGTGGATTTTTTGAGTTCATTTTTTGTTAAGGCTTTATTTTTTCATTTATGAGAGAGAGAGAGAGAATGGGTACACCAGGGCCTCTAGCTACTGCAAACAAATTCCATATTCATTCGCCACCATGTGCCATGGGACCATGGGACCTTGAGAATTGAAACTAGGTCCTTAGGCTTTAGAGGCAAGAACATTAACCTCTAAACCATCTCTCCAGCTCAAATTCACTTTTTTTTAAAACAAATTGTTTGAGTTAACTTATCCCTAAAGAATGGGATGATGGTGGTCTCTTTTCCACAAGTGTTCATAAGCAGATTCAAAGCTCCTTTTCAAAGGTAACTTATGAGCAGTATGGCTAAAACTCCAACTTTACCATCTGCTAATGGCCTTTGTTTTCCTAGAACTAGCTCACTTCTTTTATTGTTTTTACTTTTGTTGAGGTACAAATCACAACAAAAACCTAAGATTTTAGCTCTCAATCATTGTATGTGTGTATGTACCCACGTGTGCTGAGAATTGAACCCAGGGCCTCATGCATTCTAAGCTATATTTTCAGTCCCTAGATCTCCTTTTTGATGATACAAAGCCAGTAGTGTTTCCTTTGACTGTGAAACATCAGAGCTTAAGAAGTACACTTCCTCAAAGGAGGCATAAAAGCACCTTTGCACAATGAAACTTTTCTTTGTAGCTTTTTCTGTTTTATGATGATAAATCTTTTGCACTACAAGTATATAAAAGCCAGCATCAATTGCCACTGTGTGCCCAGATGTATTAGTAGAAAAAGCAAAACAGAGCCTGAAAAGAATAGAAATATTTTTTTTTTTTTCTGTGAGCTTTATTACCCCTAGCAAGCATTTCCAATATTTAAAGGGTAAAAATCAAAACCATCAAGAATAGTTATCATTGTTAGCTCTACCTTGAAGGAATGCAAATGTGAGGTGAGAGGCCAGGCTGCTACAGTGTATTTTAAAAACATTTTTATGGGCTGGAGAGATGGCTTAGCGGTTAAGCGCTTGCCTGTGAAGCCTAAGGACCCCGGTTCGAGGCTCGGTTCCCCAGGTCCCACGTTAGCCAGATGCACAAGGGGGCACATGCGTCTGGAGTTCATTTGCAGAGGCTGGAAGCCCTGGCGCGCCCATTCTCTCTCTCCCTCTATCTATCTTTCTCTCTGTGCCTGTCACTCTCAAATAAATAAATAAAAATAAAAAATTAAAAAAAAACAAACTCTCACATTTAAAAAAAAAAAAACATTTTTATTTATTTATTTGAGAGACAGAAGAGACAAAGTTAGAGAAAGAAAGTCATAATGGGTGTGCCAAGGCCTCCAGCTGCTACAGATGCATGCACACCTTGTGCATCTGGCTTATGTGGCTCCTGAGGAAGTCAAACCTGGGTCCTTTGGTTTTGCAGGCAACTGCCTTCACTGCTAAGCCATCTTTCCAGTCCCACAGTATAGTTTTGTAAACTTCCTCCCTGACCTGAACATATTTTGAGAACTATACATTGCCAAAATGTTTTACAATCCTTTGTTTGGCCCTTTAATATGTGACTATAATTCTATCCTATATCATCTCTTACTTCTGCTTCTTCCATATGTTCCTCAGCAGACAGGTACATGACACCATTTGCTAAGAACTATGAGGTGAACTGGAGAGACTGCCCAGTGGTTAAATGTGCTTACTCTTACTTGCAAAGACTGCAAGCCAGGCTTTAATTTTCAAGCAACCATGTAAAGAAAGATGCAAAATGGTACATGATTCTGTGACACCAGCAAGCCTATAACCAATGGAAGGCAGAGCCAGAAGAATCTGAGGTTCCTAGGCATGAATCCCCCCCAACACTTTTTTAAAAGAATTATGAGCATTCAAATCCCTTGAGTCTTCCATTTTTCTCCAGCAAAATAACGCAAAAGTTTCCCCTTTACTGAATAAAGTCCAGTCTAGGCTTTAGTCATCAAAGCATGAGAGCTAAGCTGTCCTGAGTAAAATGATTGAAAAACTGCAAAAATTACTTCTGGTTTACTATTTCTGAACACAATCTTGATGCTCCTTTGAACTGTGCTCCTTTCTACCCTGAGTTTTTAATTGGCTTAAAGCTGATGATGTATGACGCTCCAACTGGGTCCTGATGTTTCTAATGTGTCTTTACATAGATCAGTTTTGAGGAAGCCAGCCTACATGCTGAAACACAATCAAACATTATTGTGGTGATGCTCCCATGCAGAGGAACTAAATACTTCTGCCAAAGCCCTTGCAAATTTTTTAGCCATATAATTGAACGTCCTTGAAAGAGAATCCTTCAGCCTCAGCCACAGGTCAAATGACTGCAGCTGTAGCCAACATGTACATGGTGACTTCAAGCCAGAACTGCCCTGCCAAGCCTCTACTAATTTATGCTCCACAGAAATAAAATAGACCATACAGTGTTATTAATATATATATATATATATATATATATATATATATATATATATATATATATATATATCCATGTTCAAAAAAGTATGAGGGAGATGTTGGGGAAATAGAAAGAGTAATATACTGTACTAGAAAGATTTCTTTCAAATAGTAGATTCATAGATTTATAACTAGGAACTAGTTGTATGGTTTTATCAATTAATTTATCCTAAACCTTAATCCTTTGTTTCTTCATCTATATAATTTGCAAGTTCTTATCTGCTATGGTTTAGATAAATGCTCCCTAAGTCCCATATGTGAACAGATTTAAGAGATATTACCGTATTGGAGAAAGTAAGATCACTAGAGTAATTCCTTTGAAAGCAAAACTGAGACCCCAGACTCTAGTTATCATTGCATCCTAGCCTCTAAGAGTTAAACAGCCTCCTTCTGCATGTGTGTGTTCCTAGAAGTACTGCTTCACCAGAGCCCCAGAGGCCGTGGGACCAAGAACCAAAAACTGAAGCCTCTGAAATAATGAACCAAATGTAACCATTTTTTTCTCCTTTAAATATTGATTTTCTCATATACTCAGTCATATAGCTAGAAGTCTGAATGATACACTATCAATTGTGGCAAGAAAGTAGATCATGGAGAAGAAGGCACTACTCAAGAACATCCTGTGAAAGAAGTCAGAGCCAGAGGAAGCCTGGAAATCCTTCCCAATCAGGGCTACAAGTAAGAATCAGAACATATGCCAAAAGCCTAAAATATACAAATGTGGGAAAAGGGGTGTGTTATGTAAACAGTTTTTAAAATCATCACAGTTTTGTCTACGTGCACTTCGTATAACATGTCCCAGATCTCTTCCCCACTTGCATTATCAGGATCATCTTCTTTCTTACTAAACTATCTCTAGTTTTTCATTATCCATGTATCCCTGGTCCAATTCTTCTTTAAGTGTCAAAAACCTGGAAATCTTAGTAGGTACCCTCTAGACTCTAATCCACACCTATGATATAATCTCCTTGGGTTGTTGTAAAGGGTATTATTGGTTATTATGGCTCTATAGCAAATCATCCCAAAATGTGGTACTTTAAAGCAAGAATCATTTTCTCTGAGAAATTTTGTGGATCATACATTGAGGAACAGGTTAGACAGTGAGTCTCTCATAACTCTATAGTCAGGTATTATCTGGGACTGGGGTCAGACACCTGGGCTGAAATTCAGTAGCTATAGAATAGAAAAGTTGGGGCTGGTAGTAATATTATTTTCTTTTTTGTTAAATCTATTTAGACTGGGCTGGAGAGATGGCTTATTGGTTAAGCGCTTGCCTGTGAAGCCTAAGGACCCCGGTTCGAGGCTCGGTTCCCCATGTCCGACGTTAGCCAGATGCACAAGGGGGCGCACGCGTCTGGAGTTCGTTTGCAGAGGCTGGAAGCCCTGGCGCGCCCATTCTCTCTCTCTCTCCCTCTATCTGTCTTTCTCCCTATGTCTGTCGCTCTCAAATAAATAAATAAATAATGAACAAAAAAATTAAAAAAATCTATTTAGACTTCCATATGGATTTTTCAATATAGTGTGTTCAGTAAATCTGGAGTGGGTACTATATTGCCATTTTACCTGGCCTCCAAAAGTCATATATTATTGTTTCTGTTTTAGTAATCATCCTGTTGAGTTTCAAGGAAAGGTAATATTAAATCTGTTGTCATTAACATCAGCATAAGTTTGTAAGATCATATAGATGAGGGTTGGTACAGTTGCAAAATATACTTGGTCACAGAATTATTTATGAAAATATGTAAAATATTCCTATAGTTGGTATAGAAATAATAGCTTAAGGAATAGAAAGTAGTGCATTAGTGTAAGAAAATATAATGGGTGTTGAGTTGTAGCTATTTTCTACGGGCCTACCACAACCATTGTCATCATGGAAAAGTTTGCTGTGGTAAACTATGGAGTTCCTTGGTCCAAAATCATGGTAACACAATGCGCCATATAATATAATGGCAAAGGAAACACAGTTGTGAATATTCCCTTATAGAGCTGTGAAAGTCACCCGAAATTCCACTCACCACTCCCCTCCACCAAGTGGTATATACTAGTATACGATATTCTTTAAAGGATGGGCACCCACTGTTCATAAATCCAGTGTAAACTTCATCTGGTTTTCTTTATTTTTTTCCCCAAATCCACCAATAAAGTAAAAATTGAGAATCTCTTTATAGATCATTTTAAATGTCTTGGATATAACTGGGGATTGTCTTTCACTCTACATTGTTTTTACTAAAACTAACCCCCCCCCCACCCACACACAGTAAATAGCAAGAATGGAATTGTTGGCTACAATAAGTAAATCAAACTGATAGTTTTCCTATATCTCATTTATAGACTTTTACCTAACCTGAACTAACTGTACACATTTTCTTCAATTTTATTTTTCAACATAAAAATCTTTTTTTTTTGTTTTCAGTAGCCTAATTGAATTATAATTTCTATCCCATTTCAGCTGAGCCCTTCATGAAAATTCAAATATTTATAATATTGTGATTAATGTCTTTTTTTAAAATTTAATTTATTAGTTTTCTTTTCAGTAAATACAGGCAGTTTGGTACCATTATTTAGGCTCATCTGTGATCTACCCCTTCCCATTAGACCCTCCTTGTTAATGAATTCAAGTACTGATAAGACAATTCTTGAATGAGTCAGTCCTCTGAGCTTAAGATTCTTTTCCTCTTACTCTTTAGTTTGCCTGCATAGTCTTCATTACCATCTCCTGACTAGCGTGAGCAAACAGATAATTTGGCCATGTGTTAGCAATGGCCTTACAAATGTTATAGGAATAGAAATGTGCCTCCTGGGATGATAAATACAGGGATCAAGAATTTCAGGGGGAGGGCTGGAGAGATGGCTTAGCGGTTAAGTGATTGCCTGTGAAGCCTAAGGACCCCGGTTCGAGGCTCGGTTCCCCAGGTCCCACGTTAGCCAGATGCACAAGGGGGTGCATGCGTCTGGAGTTCGTTTGCAGTGGCTGGAAGCCCTGGTGCGCCCATTCTCTCTCTCTCCCTCTGTCTTTCTCTCTATGTCTGTCGCTCTCAAATAAATAAATTAAAAGTGAACCAAAAAAAATTAAAAAAAAAAAAGAATTTCAGGGGGAAAAAAAGAATAAAGACAAGATTTTCTGGCAGAATGTATAAAATGGCAATTTCCAAAGAAAACAAAATAAAACTCAAAGAAGGCTAAATCACTTTAGCTTTCTACTTCATATAAATTCTTGTCATATAATTGTTTCTTAATAATTTCCACATCAAGCTCTAGATACATCTATTGTGCACTTATTGTAAATGTGTTCTCCTCTGAGAGCATAATTACTATGTGCTATGTTATAAAATATAACTGTGATTAGAAAAATACTTTGGGAAAGATTGGTTTTAGCAAATAAGCCCTTTTGAATTATTTTGTTACAGCTTGTTAACTTATTTGCCTTATAAGATATACTGCAAGATAGATTGTCATATAAATGCAGGGAGAATTTTAAAAGTTCAGGATTAAGGAGTAATATATGTTGCCTCACATATTCTTACTACAAAACGTAGACTGTCATTTCCAAAAGAAATTATTAACTAATTTTTAATTTCAGTCTTGAATGCTGATTAAAAATCTGTTAATTTCTCCCTGTTCTGTGATAAACAAAATAGAATTTTAATGTTTGCACTAAATAATTTCACTGACAAAAGTTTGGCATCATAAAATGTGAAAACTTCAGATTTAGTGAAAAGCTTACAGTGTTTTGAAGAATTTTGAAATGTGTCCAAACACTTAACTTTGTAAAGCATCTGTTACAGACTAAGTCTTGGAATGCTAAACATTCCTGTGTATGTTTCATTCAGTTTGATAAAAATTCCATTTTGTTTTATTCAATATTTTTTGTCAATATGACACTCTGGCAAGGCAGATTTTCAAGAAGACACTGTGGTAAAAAAGTATGTCATAGGGTGCTATATTGAGGTTTCCTTTATAAATATTTAAGTAGATTATTGCTAGTTTAAGTATCATTGAGTACTCAGCTACTGGTAATATATTTCAATTTAAGTTTGAGTAAAATGATTACTAGCTGTAAATTTAAAATAAGTGTTTTAAACCTTTCTATAAGAATAAGCATTCAGAAGGAATGTTTTTCAATTTTGTGACTTTAGAATTACAGGTTTTATTTACAATTTTATATCTTCAGTTATTAAATATAAATGAACTGAATACATACTTTTTTCCTTTTCAAACAAGTTCTACAAATGTGTGAGTTATTTACTTCACTTAAACTTAATTCTTTTCAGGTAATCATGACAAATAATTCTGAATAAAATATTTTCTCCTCAAGAAGTAAAAAAATAAGAAAAAAAAATAGAAAGCTTTCTTAATTCCTTCAGATATCTAGACAATGAAGTCTAAAACTGATGAGAAGCTTGGGTTATCATTTGATCTATTATAATCAAGAGTAGTGCTTGATTTTAAACTAGTAAATCAAAACTAGTAAATGTTGTTTATTTCTGTTATCAACTATATACTAATATTTGTGATGACTTATTAATTAGAAACTTTGCATTTCATAGTTTCTAGACATCCGAAAATAGAAAATGTATGCATCAGTTGAATATGAAAATGGGAGGATTTTTACAGTGTTAATTCTATACATACTTTATTTTTTACAGTTTTATTTATTTATTAATTTGACAGATAGAGGGAGAGAGAGAGAGAGAATGGGCATGCCAGGGCCTCCAGCCACTGCAAACACACTCCAGATGCATACGTCTCATTGTGCATCTGGCTAATGTGAGTCCTGGGGAATCGAACCTGGTTCCTTTGGCTTTGCAGGCAAATGCCTTAACGACTAAGCTATCCCTCCAGTCCCTATGCATACTTCAAACAGATGAATCTAAATACTTTTCCAATTGACATTTCATTGGTCCGATGTGGTGAACTGTGGCTGCTATACTGATTCCAATGCTATAATAAGTTAATTTTTTTGATATAGACATAGATATAGATGTTGTTGATATATATATGGGTATGTATATCACCACCACTTTAAACATACAATGACAAGTCAGTGCTGCTAGCTTTCTTTTTTAAATATTTATTTATTCACATATTTATTTGACAGAGAGAGAATAGAGGTGTGTCAAGGCCACCTGCCATTGAAAATGAACTTCAGATGCTTGTCCCACTCTGTGTCTCCAGCTTCATGTGGGTACTGGGGAACTGATCCCAGATCATGAGGATTTGCAAGCAAGTGCCTTAACCCGCCAAGCCATCTCTCCAACCCCCAAGCTCTCTTCTTTTTCTTTTTACTTCCCCTATCAATCTCTCTCTGTGTCTCAATCCCTCTCTCTCTCTCTCTCTCTCTCTCTCTCTGTTTTTTAGGTAGGGTCTCATCCCAGCCTTAGCTGAAATGGAATTCACTATGAAGTCTCAGGGTGGCCTTGAACTCATGGCAATCCTCCTACCTCTGCCTCCTGATTGCTTGGATTAAAGGTGTGTGCCTCCATACCTGGCCCAAGCTTTCTTTAATAGTCTTTTTTTAATGTACTGCCTATCTGTCCTTCTCTGTTGTATGGAATTTGGCAGTATAATGGGTCATTAATTTATATCTGAATTAGTTTGGAAAGCATTGTGAAATGACTCCAAGCCTTGGGTGTTTACAGAGTGCATATGTGTGATGGGGACACAACTTTAAGGAGTCCTATTTATCATTGTAATATATGTGAACAACATAAGTTGCCAGACTTGTAGACATCTATTACCATAGGGAATGACTACATTGGAGTATAATTCACTATTAATGGAAAGCTTACTTAGCATGGATCAAAAACAAATAACAAACAAATAACAATGAACTCATATGAGAGCTTTGTACATGATGTATTTACATACAACTGTATCAAGAGTTTTTATTTGCCTGACATCCTGACATAGAATAGCCACCTTCAAAGTTCTTATGTATGGGAAGTGGTTATGTAAAAGCTTTTCCAAAGACAATCTATGCTTTTCTGCTATCAACTTTTCATCCTAGCTTTCTCAATCCTCTCATTTTGCAACAATCATCTTTGTTCTTTTCATCACCTAATTCAACAGACTCCTTGTTAATCTCCTAGAGCTCTCAAATGGTATTAAATTTGTCTGCCAGAGTCTATTGCTGTGCTATATACAAAATTCCAAGGTTCCTGGTTCTTTCTTTGGAATATCAAAGGCTTATTTGCAAATAATAAATACATAAATCTTGCATTTTTTATAAAACATCAATTTTAAGTAATATGTATGCTTTTAATTATCTATAAGAAAATATTACCAACAACCACCATGATAGGGAATGGAACAAAGATTATAGATTTTCATTTATCTGAACATTTTTTTTAAATTATTTATTTATTTATTTGAGAGCGAAAGACACAGAGAGAAAGACAGATAGAGGGAGAGAGAGAGAATGGGCGCGCCAGGGCTTCCAGCCTCTGCAAACGAACTCCAGACGCGTGCGCCCCCTTGTGCATCTGGCTAACGTGGGACCTGGGGAACCGAGCCTCGAACCGGGGTCCTTAGGCTTCACAGGCAAGCGCTTAACCGCTAAGCCATCTCTCCAGCCCAATCTGAACATTTTTGTCCCTGAAATATAACTCAAGCTGATTCTCTGTGTTAGCAGAAACTAAACTCAATGATGAAGTAAAACTTCTTTATTCTCATAATATCCCTTTCATTATGTAAATTAATTCAAATAGGTTTTCTTCCCTGGGGAAAAGACATAGAAACATTTTTTTGCTTGACTTCACAAAGATAACTCTATTTATGGTGTTTAGAGATTGATAGGACCACTTATGCCATTTTATATAGGGGATATAAACTCTAGTTTTGATAATCTAAGTTCTTCTCCGTTTTTCTAATGAAAATGATCTCTTAGCTTTGGCTATGGAGGACTTTGTCCAGGCAAGTTATAGGTAGTTTTATTAAGGAAACAGCATCTCATTGTACTTTACATTTTTTTCTCATAATCAAATTTGTATATTTATGAATTTGTGAGTTAATTGCATTTCCCTACTATCCCTATTAATCCTTCTAGGATTTTTGGTTATTTTTTCTTATAAAAATTTTAATATCCCTGTATATCATATTTATATACACACTCATAATGGTAAACTACCATAAAAATTATTTCACAGACTCAATTGTTCCTTCTGTTGATAGGAATAAAATCAGAAGAGAATGTCAGGAATAGTTGTCATATAAAGTATAATTTATATGCACCAAACAGGAAAACTATGGAAAATCATTTATAAAACAGTGACTCCCTGAAGCTAGGGCAAGATGCAGTTCAATTGTTTGGGGAAAGGTTATTCAGGAATGGAAAAGGCATTGTTGCATTCCAGATCTCATTGCTGGTAGAAATCACCCAACCAAGAGCAGCTTCTGGGAAAAAGAGGCTTACTTTGGTTTACAGGCTTGAGGGGAAACTCCATGATGGTAGGGGAAAACGATGGCATGAGCAGAGGGTGGACATCATCCCCTGGCTAACATAAGGTGGACCACAGCAACAGGAGTGTGTGCCAAACACTGGCATGGAGAAACTGGCTATAAAGCCCATAAGCCCACCCCCAACAATACACTCCCTCCAGGAGGCATTAATTCCCAAATATCCATCAGCTGGGGACCTAGCATTCACAACACCTAACTTTATGGGGGACACCTGAATCAAACCACCACATTCTGCCCTTGGCCCCCAGAAACTGATAACCATACATGATGTAAAATGCAATGCATTCTCCTAACTTTAAAAGTCCCCATAGTTTGTTTTTTTTTTTTTATCAATTCCAATGATATTCGTACATCCTTATAATCCAAGATCTTTTAACTGAGACATAATACCAAAAAAATAACCTCAAAAAACCCAGAATGGCACAGAATAAATATTCACACTGCAATAGATGGCATTGGGCATAGCAAAGAAACATTCAACCAATCCAAGATTTAAAACAACAAGGGCAAACATCAAACTCTGTAGCTTCAAGTCCAGCAACTCTAGCCAGTGACAAATCTTCAAGTCCAATAATTCTATCCAGCAACAAGTCTCTGGCATTCCAATTCTGCCCTTCCAGCTAGGATACTCACAGTCCTGGAAATCTTCATCGGGGCCGGCAGCTCCTTGACAGACATCTCATGGTCCCGACATCTCCACTGGGTCTCCACTGCAAGCCATGGTTCATCCTCATGGCCCCATAGGGTCTCTATGCAGGCAACCAGCAAACTCGCTTCACACTGCCCATGGCCATTTCCAAAACACAAGACCGTGTTGCAAACTCAATGACCCTCTTTCCATCATTTCTTATACTCCACGGTACCAGGTAGGGTGCCAATTTGTTAATCCGGGGGGAATAAAGCAGACTTTGAAGAACAGGACACTCCTTGAGCACTCAGGCCCCTTCAAAAGAGTCTACATTCTTGTTGTCCCAGTGCAGGTCAGCTAGCCCAGTCTCAAAGGTGGTAATCTCTCAGTAGCAGCTGAACAGGCAACAGTTTACCCAAAGATTTTTTTCTTTCTGTGCCATATCCCTCTGCTCACACCAGTTCATTTCTACGCAAAGCAACCCTGCACAACTTCTCAGGACATGAACATAACAGCAAGCTTTTTACACAAACTACTAGCCCAGTCCAAGCAAAGCTCTTTCTCATCCTCATAAGCCAAACCTCACAGTCCATAGTTCTTACTGCACTGAAGTCTTGCAGCTCAGACCAAAATACTCCATCAAGCTGTATTTACAGCACAGCAAGGCATCTCTTAAGCCAAGGTTTCAAATCCACCCCCATTCCTCTTGAAAATCAGCTCCAAAAGGCCAAAGCCACACAGTCAGGTGTCTAGCAGCAATCCCACTCCTCGGTACCACTTTACTGTTGCAGTCCGGTTCTCATTGCTGGTAGAAATCACCCAACCAAGAGCAGCTTCTGGGAAAAAGAGGTTTATTTTGGCTTACAGGTTCGAGGGGAGGCTCCACAAAAGCAGGGGAAAATGATGGCATGAGCAGAGGGTGGACATCACCTCCTGGCCAACATAAGGTAGACCACAGCAACAGGAGGGTGTGCCAAACACTGCCATGGGGAAACTGGCTATAAAGCCCATAAGCCCACCCCCAACAATGCACTCCCTCCAGCAGGCATTAATTCCCAAATATCCATCAGCTGGGGACCTAGCATTCACAACACCTAACTTTATGGGGGACACCTGAATCAAACCACCACAGGCATGGTCCAAAAACCATCTTAGCACTCACTTAGGAGAGAGAGGTAGAAAGATCACCATGAGTTTGAGGCCACCCTGAAACTACATAGTAAATTCCAGGTCACCCTGAGTGAGAGTAAAACCCTACCTCGAAAAACAAACAAACCAACAAACAAAAAAGATATGATACACTGGCAATCTGATAACATGTTTCTTCATTATTTTCATGGGATGTAAATGAGGTTTTATCTCTTCTCTGAGTAGAGACTGTGGTAGTATATGAAAGTTACATTTGTCTCTTGGTCACTAATTCATGCTTCTTAGGACATCATGTAGAATACTATTTCTGATTTTAAAAATTCCTTTAATGACATTTATTACAAAAATCACTTCATTTATTTAGTTTGAGGCTCCGTGTTTTAAAGGAAGATAGCCTGCATTCTGTCATTCCAGCATAATAAATAGGAGACATTCCGCATCCTGATTTACGAGAATGATCCTCTACTAAGAGGTAAATGTACCAGTGAGAATCATGAAGCTATGAAATTTGAGGAAAAATGGTTGAACCTGGAACAGATCATTCTCAGTGAACTTACCCAATCACACAGTCTCACTCATCTACAGCACCTAACCTGAATCTACCCAAGATACCTTACATACCCAGCAAGCATCTCGTGGGCTAGACACTAGGATGGACAGGGAGGGAGGGAAGGGCATCGATGGGAGGGGACACAAAACTAGACCCAAATGGCAATGGTATGACAAAATTCTACTTCCTAAACCTGCACTAGGCCCTTACAGGGAACACCTGAACTACAAGACACCGGAGAGGGTATGATGAAGACTTACCTTAATCTTCTACATCTTCCCTCCCTACCTCTCTCTCTCTCTCTTCTTCCTAACTCTTGTATATTAGGTACCTTTTTCCTCCTTCTCTTTGTGGGCACTGACTTGTAACTCCCAGTACCATCATGTGGCTATCATCCACAATGAGCTTGTGATCAGAAAGACCTACAAGGTTTCCTAAAAGAGAGGCAGATTTCGTACTTGATGACCCACAAAAGGTTAGTGGTAAGACCCTACTGCTGAAGACACCTAATGTGGTTGACATGTAAAATGGAATGGCAAGGCTGGAAGTTGGAAGAGAGTAAGTCCCCAGTCAGCGCATCTAGTGCCAGAAGGTGCTTCATGGGTGACTGGGGGAAAATGACCAATATCTCTGTCCAAGCAACTCATGATCTCACCTACTTAGCAGCAAATGACCTGTTGTGATGCCCACACAAGTGCAATAGTGGCACACAGCCATGGTGGGGAACCAACTGCTCTTGATTTGGCTAACTGATCCCCTCAGTGGTATGGGACGCATAGCTGGAGCTGGGAAACAAGTAAGAACCATACCAAACATAAGCCCACTCTCCAATATCAAGCTACCAACAAGAACTTCTTGTCATAACCACAGAAGATAGTCTTGGGGGCATGTGCTACTAAGCCACTTCTAACATGGCCACATTGAATAAATCTTCCTTTTCTGCTTTTCTCTGTTACTTATTTCATTAGTTAGCTTATTGAATATGGGTTTTGGGGCCTAGATTATAATAATTTCCAGGGCCCATGTGTTGACCCCCAAAACGAGTAATACTATGATCATGCCAGAGAAGAGTACATGGAAGACCCCATCTCCAGCATTGGGTAGGCAAATGACAAGAGGAGAACACAAAAATTTGGCCTGATCCTAACAGTCTCATGGAGAGATGCAATGATGTTCAGTCAAGCACTGTGGGAAAGGCAAAGAAAGAAGCACTTATTCAGATGTGTTGATATTAGCAAATTTCAAAGATAAATACAAGAATTGATGTGCCTTCCAACCCCATTAATCTTTTTTTTTTTTTTCACTTTCAGGTTTTTTTTTTCAGTTATATACACTGTTTTCCTGATGAAATGAATACCAACACAAGGGGGAAGCAGACCAAAACAGAGAAAAATCAACTCCTACCAAATCAGACAGCCAGAGCCCCAGAGGCCCCCAATACCTCATTACTGAAGTAGACCAAAAATGAACCCAACATGGTTCAGGGAAATTTTGCGGAAGAGGGAGTGGAAAGAATGTCATTGCCACATGTTGGGTCATGATATGCAGAGACATTTATCTTACCCATAACTGTGGGTAACTCCACAATGCATGACCCATAAACCTCAACAAGGAGGGGCCAAGGGGAGGGAATAGGTCATGGATGAGCCTAACAATGGTACCAAACTGAGTGTATTTACTGAATATAAAGCTATTTAATTAAATAAAAAATTAATAAAAATATCATAGCATGAAGATAGCAAGGGAATATACAGTGAGCTACTTTTGTCATTGGATTGGGCAAAGAAAAAAAAAGGAAACGGGAGGTCATTCTGGCATGAAAGTGTGTATTTAAAAAAGTGTTCTTGCATAGATATGCTAGGGTATAGCTGTACTTGGGAGAAATTATTATGATCATTGTACAGATAAATATGCCAAATGTTCTTAGTTTCTCAGCCTCTTGGAAATTACACAGGAAGATGTTCACAGTTCTTGTCACTACCATTTGAACAAATGTGATGTATGTCTTTTCCAGACTGCTTTCACTAATTGGAACAATAAGGGGGAGAAAGAAAACTAGGAAAGACTGAGTTATATAAAAGTCTAAAGACAATATGATCAAAGTTTGCAGCCCACCATAAGAGGTGCTGAGGGAGGCACTGGTAGCTTCAAATGTCTGCAATAAGATAAGAATTGCCTAAATTCATTAATCTAGACTTCCCTCTTAATAAATATTTTAGTTTTTTAAATCTAAATTAAGTAGAAGACAGGTCATATGAAAGATTTAAGTACAAAAAAATTGAAAACAGAAAAATCAAGGATATCAAAAAATAAATCAGAGCCGGGCTTTAATCCCAGCACTCGGAAGGCAGAGGTAGGAGGATTGCCATGAGTTCTAGGCCACCCTAAGACTACATAGTGAATTCCAGGCCAGCCTGAGCCAGAGTGAAACCCTACCTTGAAAAATAAAAAACAGAAAAATAAAAAAATAAAATAAAAACAAATTCAAAGATTCTATGAGAACATTCAAAAACTGAACCTCAGACTGGAGGGATGGCTTTGCAGCTAAGGCATTTGCCTGCAAAGCCAAAGGACCCAGGTTTAATTCTCCAGGACCCACATTAGCTGGATGCCTGTAGTTCGTTTGCAGTGGCTTAAGTCCCTGGCATGTCCATTGCCTCTCTCTCACTCTCTCTCTCTCTTTCTCTGTCAAATAAAAATTAAAAACCAAAAATTAAACATCATTACTTGGTTTAACAAGAAAAAAGGTAGAATGTGTTAGAGAGACAGCTTAGCAGTTAAAGGTGCTCATTTGCAAAACACACAGGCCTGGGTTCAGTACCTAAGTACCCATGTAAAACCAGATGCACAAAGTGTTTATTTGCAGTGGCAAGAGGCCCTGGTACACCCATTCTCTCATATCCCCACCCCCTCTCTCTCCATATATATCTATATCTATCTACATAAATAAATGAAAATGTTAAAAGAAAGAATACAGTGGAATCAATATTGAAATGGGAGATATTAATGCTGAAGTGATAAAAATATAAGAGATTATAATTGTATATCAGTAATGAGTATATAACAATAAAAATAGACCACCTAAATGAAATGAACAGTTTCATAGGAATACACAAATTACAACTTAAGAATATACAGAAAAACTTAACTATAACAAGAACAGTCATTAAACTAGTAATCAAAAGATGCCGGGCTGGGGAGATGGCTTAGTGGTTAAGGAACTTGCCGGCAAAGCCAAAGAACCTAGGTTCAATTCCCCAAGCCCCACATAAGCCAGATGTACAAGGTGGCACATGCATCTGGAATTTGTTTGCAGTGGCTGGAGGCCCTGGTGTACCCATTCTCTCACTCTCTTTCTCTCTCTCCTTTTCTCTCAAAAAAATAAATAAAAGTAAAAAGTAGTTTAAAAAAATAGATGATGTCCAAAAAATACCCAGGTCCAGATGACATCACTGGTGAATTCTACTAAATATTTAAAGAAGAATTTAGATCATTGTTTCCAAAACTGTTTAAAATAAAGTGAAAGGTCAGGTGTTGTGGCACACACCTTTAATCCCAGCACTTGGGAGTCAGAGGTAGGAGGATTGTTGAGAGTTCGAGGCCACCCTGAGACTACATAGTGAATTCCAGGTCAGCCTGGACCAGAGTGAGACCCTACCTTAAAAAAAACAAAACAAACCAAAAAAAAAAATGAGAGTTCTGGCCAAGATGGTGACTGCTTAGCTGCGCTGCAAAGACATTAAGCATTTTCTGGGTCTTCTTATCAGTGGGAGAGCACAGACAGGGAATCATGGATCCCCTCGTGGGTGGGTAGACCATCCCTGGCACCAAATAACCGTTGCAACCCCACGCACCGCTGTTGCCACACCTGCCTCTGTACTCCAATTGCACGCCGATCCCTGCATGCAGAAGCTTAAACTGCTCTGCACACTTGCCCACATTAGTGTTCAGTGAGCCAAGTCTCACAGCAACTGCCACACAAGCCCAGACTGTGTCTCTCGCTTGAACCAGCTCAGGTGCCCTCCCCTACCTGTCTGTCGCACCTGCCATCCTACATTCTCCTGCAGTGGGGGAGCGCAGACTGTTTCCGGATCCCATTGTTCCCAGAGTTTGGGCTGCTTCAGGGCTTGGAACCTCAGTTCCCCCTCCAAGCTCAAACACAGGCAGCTTTGGTGCATTACCGCATGAGAATTCAGGCAAATTCGGTGCCCCTGCCAGGCAGCAGATATGTAGTTTTGGCAAGTGGCAGCCAAAGCCCAGCTGCTTGGCAACTGCCCCAGGCTGCCTCAGATTCCCATTGCACTAGAGCCCAGGCTGATCCACCCACCTACTGGCCCATACACTGCTATGGGCAGACCACAGCGCAAAAGAAATAACATGAAAAATCAAATGCAAGAAAACCCAGTTAGACCAACCAGTCCTACAATGAATGCATCAAACCAAAATATAGAAGAGTTATTAGGATCAGAATATCAAATTGAAGCTATGAGCAATGCATCCCTGACCAACCTATTGGTAGAACTTGCAGGAAAGCAACAAAGGACCAATAATCATGTGGATGCTGCCATCACTGAGGAAGAATAATTTGATAAGTAATTGAAGGGACTTTAAGGAGAGTTAAGAGTTTGAGGAAGAGTGACAAAAGGGGACCTTAAAAATCAGCTGGCTATACTAAATAAAGACATAAAGAAATGCAAAGATGAATTCCAAGAATCATAAAGAAAATCAGAAAATGATAATGATAAGGGAGCTTGACATAGCAATGGACATCTACAGAACTTTCCATCCCAAATCCACAGACTACACATTCTTCTCAGCAGCCCATGGAACATTCTCTAAAATAGACCATATACTGGGTCACAAAGACTGCCTCCACATATTTAGAAAATTGACATAGTTCCTTGTATGATATCAGATCACAATGCTATATTGCTAGAAACCAACAACAAAAGACCCACCAAGAATCCCAACGGAACCTGGAAACTGAACAGCACACTTTTAAAGAACAAATGGATAGTGGATGAAATAAAAAATGAAATTGCAAAATTTCTGGAAATTAATGGCCATGAGAACACATCATACCAAAACTCATGGGACACAATGAAGGTGGTCCTAATTGGAAAATTCATAGCACTCATTGCCTTCATAAAAAAGACATAAAGATCCCAAATCAATAACCAAACCATCCTCCTAAAGGTACTGGAAAAAAAAAATCCAACCCAAACAGCTCCAGAAGGAAAGAAATAATTAAAATTAGATCAGAAATTACTGAATTGGAAACCAAGGAAACAATTAAGACAATTGACAAAACAAAGATCTGGTTCTTTGAAAAAATAAACAAGACTGACAAACCTCTGGCCAGTTTGATCAAGCAAAAAAAGGAGAAGCTCCAAATTAACAAAATTCAAAATGAAAATGGAGAGATCACAACAGACATAAGTGAAATTGGGAGAATCAGCAGGACTTTTTTCAAAAATCTCTACTCCACAAAACTGGATAATGTGGAGGAGATGGATAAATTGCTGGATACATACCATCTATCAAAGCTAAACTTAGAGCAGATTAATCACCTCAATGAACCCATCACACTCATGGAGATTGAAAAAGTAATAAAAAACCTCCCCCAAAAGAAGAGTCCAGGACCAGATGGCTTCTCAGCTGAATTCTATCAAACCTTCATGAAAGAACTCAAACCAATCTTCCTAAAACTGTGACACACAATTGAAGAACAAGGAAAGCTACCAACTCCTTTTATGAAGCTAGTATCACCCTAATTCCAAAACAAGGTAGAGATGCCACAAGAAAACAAAACTACTGGCCTATTTCCCTAATGAACTTAAATGCAAAGATCCTGAACAAAATCCTTGCAAACTGAATCCAACAACACATCAAAAGCATTACCTACCTTGACCAAGTGGGATTCACCCCAGGAACACAAGGGTGGTTCAACAACAACAACAACAACAACAACAACAACCTTGGAATAACGCTAACCAAGGAAGTGAAAGATCTATGCAACGAAAACATGAAAACACTCAAAAAAGAAATTGAGGAGGACTTGAGAAAATGGAAAGACTTCCCATGCTCCTGGATAGACAGAATTAACATTGTGAACATGACAATCCTACCAAAGGCAATATGTAGATTTAATGCAATTCCAACTAAAATCCCTACAGTGTTCTTCACAGAGATAGAAAAAACATATATATATATATCTCAAATGTCATATGGAAAGGTAGAAGGCCTCGCATATCCAAACATATCCTCAGCAAAAGAAATACCTCTGGTGGCATCACCATACCTGATATAAAGATATATTTCAAAGCCATAATAATAAAAATAGCATGGTATTGTCATAAAAACAGGAGTATAGACCAATGGAATAGACTTGAGGATCCAGAATTTGGGTCAAGCAACTATAGCTACTTGATATTCGACAAAGGCCTGAATAATATAGGCTGGAAAAAAGATAGCATCTTCAACAAATGGTAATGGACAAACTGGATAACCACATGCAGCAAACTGAAACTTGATCCACACATTTCACCATGCACTACATTCAAACCCAAATGGATCAAAGACCTCAATATAAGACCAGAAACTTGAATACTACTGGAATAAAGTTTAGGAAATACTTTCCATGATATAGGAATGCAAAAAGAGTTCCTGAACAAAACCCCAGTAGCTCATGATCTTAAACAGTCACTCAACCAATGGGATCACATGAAGCTGAAGTTTCTTCACAGAAAAGCATACAATAAGCAAAGCCAATAGATTACCCCCAAAATGGGAGGAAATATTTGAGGGTTATTCAACTGATGGAGGCCTAATCTCTAGAATCTACAAAGAACTGAAAAATCTAAACAGTAAGAAGTCAAACACCCCAGTCACAAAATGGGGCAAAAAGCTGAACAGGCAGTTCACAGGGGAAGAAACAAAAATGGCAAACACACACTTAAGAAAATGTTCATCATCCCTAATCATCAGTGAAATGCAAATTAGAACAACTATGAGATTCCTCCTTATTCCAATAAGGATAGCAAACATCAAAAAATGAAACAAAGGGCTGGAGAGATGGCTTAGCGGTTAAGCGCTTGCCTGTGAAGCCTAAGGACCCCGGTTCGAGGCTCGGTTCCCCAGGTCCCACGTTAGCCAGATGCACAAGGGGGCGCATGCGTCTGGAGTTCGTTTGCAGAGGCTGGAGGCCCTGGCGCGCCCATTCTCTCTCTCCCTCTATCTGTCTTTCTCTCTGTGTCTGTCGCTCTCAAATAAATAAATTTTGAAAAAAAAAAAAAGAAACAAAAATAAATGCTGGCGAGGATGTGGAGAGGAAGGAACACTCATCCACTGTTGGTGGGAATGTAGGATGGCACAACCACTTTGGAAAGCAATATGGAGACTCCTGAAAAAGCTGACGATAGAGATACTAACAGACCCAGTTTTCCTTTATTGGGCATTACCTTAAAACCTTTAAACCACAGGCCAGAGAGATTTGCTCAACCATCTTTGTAGCAGCTCAATTCGTAATAGCTAAGAGCTGGAATCAATCCAGATGCCCATCAATAGAAGAATGGATAATTAAGTTGCAGTATATCTACACAGTGGAATTCTACACAGCAGTAAGAAAAAAATGACACAAAGTAATTGGAGGAAAAATGTGTGAACCTGGAATAGATCATTCTCAGAGAACTTACCCAATCACAGAAAAAAAAAAAAATTGCCACATCTTCTCACTCATCTACAGCACCTAACCTGAATCTCCCCAAGATATCTTACATACTCATCAAGCATCTCATGGACTAGACACTAGGATGGATGGGGAGGGAGGGGAGGGCATCTAAAGGGTGAGAAACACTAATCTAGGCCGAAACAGCAATGGTACCACAAAATTGTACTTCCTAAAAGGCAGACCAAATGTTTGAACCCTCACCAGGCCCTTACAGGAAACACCTGAACCACAAGACACTGGAGAGGGTAGGATCAAGTCTAACCTAAACCTTCTACATCTTCCCTTACTCCCTCTCCCTCCCCCCCTCTCTCTTCTCTCTAACTCTTGTATATTAGTTATATTTTTCCTCATTTTCTTAGTGGGCACTGACCTTGGAACTCCCAGTACCAGCATCGGCTATCATCCACAATGAGCTTTTGATCAGAGAAATCTACAAGGTTTCCTAAAAGAATGACAGATTTCTGTCAGAGTACTTGATGTCCCACCAAAGTTAGTGGTAAGACCCTATTGCTGAAGACACCATATGCAGCTGACACATAAAATGGAATGACATGGCAGGAAGCCAGGAGAGAGTCAGTCCCCAGACAGACAGCATGTCTAGTGCCAGAAGGTGCTACATGGGCGACTGTGGGAAATGACCAATATCTGTCCAAGCAACTCATGGTCTAACCTACTTAGCAACAAATAACTGGTTGTGATGCCCACACAAGTGCAATAGTGGCACACAGCCATGGTGGGGGACAACAAAATATTATTCCCTTTCAACATTGTGGTGGAAGTCCCTACAAGGGCAATTATTCAAATATCCAAGTAACAATTGTAGGCTGCCAAAGGAGTTCAAAGCCAATATGAGGTACAGAGTGAGATTCTGTCTCAGAAACAAAGAACCTAAAATTCAGCTCACTGGTAGAGAGTGTGCCTTGTGTGTACAAATCTCAGGGTGCAATTCCTAGCACCAAAGAAGAAAACAATATATAACAAGTGTTTGGATCAAAATGAAAAAAATACATCTCTATTTCTAGAAAGCAAGATATCATATATTGAAACTCATAAACTAGTCAAATAATTATAACTAATAAAGCAGTTCATTTTATAAACTTGCAGAATATAATATCAACATGCAACTATTTATTGCAAGTCTATACATTAGGAATTAAAAATCCAAAAATTGGGCTGGAGAGATGGCTTAGCGGTTGAGCGCTTGCCTGTGAAGCCTAAGGACCTCGGTTCGAGGCTCAATTCCCCAGGACCCAGGTTAGCCAGATGCACACTGGGGCGCACTCGTCTGGGGTTCATTTGCAGTGGCTGGAAGCCCTGGCATGCCCATTCTCTCTCCCTCTCTGCCTCTTTCTCTGTCTGTCACCCTCAAATAGACTGGGAATAAATTTCCAGTTACGTATGCATGAAAATTTTAATGAAATGTTCCACAAAGCCTCAAGTGCTTGTGATTAAGCCTTATAAATTCACAGCTGGTGGAACCTTGCCAGGAGAGATGTGTCATTTGTGGAAGAATTTGAGGTTTATTAACTCAGCTTGCTAGTTGAAGCTAGCTCATTCAGACTACTTCTTCCCTGCTGCTGCGATGTGAATGTGACAATCTGAGCCAATTTCTTCCTTGTGCCCTAACTTTCATGCCATGGTGAATCTTTCTCTCAAATCTATATACTGAAATAAACCTTTTCCTTCTATTAGCTACTGTTGGGTGGGTGTTTTATCCCAGAAACAGGAATGTAACTTCTACAGTAAGCACCAAGAAAATGTAATGTTTGTTCATTCAAAACTACAGAACAGGGGCTGGAGAGATTACTCAGTGGATCAGACCCTCACCTGCAAAGCCTAATGACCTGGGTTTGAGTCCCTGGTATCCATAAAAAGCCAGATGCACAAAATGGCACACACATCTGGAGTTTATTTGTCGTCATTAGAGTCCCTTCTCTAGTCACCAGTCTCTCAGTCTCTCATTCCCTGTAAATAATCTTCAGATAAATTCAATAACAATGTAAATGGAATGCATTCTATTTTAATATACTGAAATATCCAACACAATTATGATGACAATATTTCACATGTTGATCTGCAAAGTGTTGCCTTTAACTTAGTTGCTTGTTACTTTTTAATTAACAGAAAATCTAATCCGAAATATATTTTAAAAAGCCAAACATATTTGTGAGTCTTGCATCTTTTATTTGAAAACTTGTTATATAGTGCTAGCAATGCCAATTGTGTGTCTCTGATGAATATACATATATAATCTCAAAGTAATACTAATAAGAGGTCAAAAATAAGATTTATTAAGTAAAAGAGTGCCAAGTCCTTTTATGAGAAAATTGGCCTTGTCATATAGTGTCTAACAAAAGGTTGTCCAATGCTAGAGAACAACATTGGACACTTCAGCCAATTGCACACAAAAATTAGCCCCACCTGCATCAATTGTATAAATACAAAGGCTACAATTATAATTGGAAGAAAATATTAGAAGAGAACTATTATGAAAAAGTACATATGACAATCTGCATTATCTTCTATTAGACAATGCTTCTTAGTCATGACAGAAAAATTGTAATCAATAAAAGCAACAAAAAGGAAACATTCCTCTTAAAAATTTATCTGGTCAAGTAAATGTAAAAAATCTATAGAATGACAACAATTATTTTCTAATTGTATGAGTATGAAAGTTCTAGTTTCTAAAATATATGAAGGGTCCTTACAGCTCAACTAAGGAAAGGAAAATCAATGAAGTAAAATGAGGTCAATAGTATAGAAATTATCAATAAACATATGAAAATAAGTAGACATCATTAGTCTCTAGACACATGTAACTCAAAATCAAAGATTTATTATTTCCAAATAAATATTAATGGAAATAATAGGGATAAAATATACAAGAACAATCTTGGTGAAATAATGGACATTCTTACACCTTCATACATTGCTGATGGGAATGGAGAAAAATGCAGTCATTCATGAAAATATATTGGCAGCATCTCAAAAAATGCAGCAATTAATTGTATTATCCAGCAATTATTTCCATAGGTATACACAAAAGTTATGCACAATGTATTGTATTTTGTCAAAGGCCTTTTCTGCATCTATCAAAATGCATGTGTTTTGTGTTTAACATTTTTTATGTGGTGCATTACATTGACAGATTTCCATATGTGGAACCACCCCTGCATTCCTGGGATGAAGCCCACTTGATCAAGGTGGGTAATGCATTTGATGTATTGTTGGATTTGGTTTGTGAGGATTTTGTTCAGGATCTTTGCGTTTAACAACCAAGTGACATTTATCTGAGGAATATGTGGCAAATATAGCATTTATAGTGTAGACACTATAATGTGCTTTAACCAAACAAGTATCATCTAGATAAAGAAGCATAATGAATAAAAGTTTCATAATAAACATTTTATCAGCTTAGGAAAAAATATAATGTGTTTGCGTACATACATGAAAAATCTAAAGTTAACATAATATTTAATACTGAAAGTTTAAACTTTCCAATGTATGAGTATGAATAAAAATAAATAGTACACAGATGGGTGAGGTGGTGCACGCCTTTAATACCATCACTCGGGTGGCAGAGGTAGGAGGTTTGCCATGAGCGTGAGTCCACTCGGTGACTCCATAATGAATTCCAGGTCTGCCTGGGCTACAGTGAGACCCTACCTCAAATAAACAAACAAACCAAACCAAAACAACAACAACAAAAAATAGTACCCATGCTTGCAACTTGCATTTTACAGAAAGGTTATAAGGAAAAAGAATGGAAGCTAGAGTTGGAAAGTGTAACCCAATAATTCAATGATAGAACACATACATAGTATGTGCAAAGTCTTGGATTTTATCCTCAACAGCTAGTGATCAAGTAAGAGAAAAAAGAAAGAGGAGGAAAGCAAAGAGGGGAAGAGGAGGAGAAACTCCAAAATTTTATATTGGATAGAAGAAACAAAATAAATGACTTTCCAGACATAAGATATGTGATCTTTATTTCAATGTAAAAAATATGAAATAATCCACACAACATTACTATACTATTAAATGAATTTAGTAAGATGGCAAAATACATAATAAAGGAAATATATGTTAAAATATTTAAACATATTACCTGATAGATATAAAAAAATGAAATAATGTGTAATGAAAAAAGTACACAAATATAAGTCATAATTACGTACACTGATAATGAAAACTTCAAAAATGAATTTAAATTATTCTTAATTGCATTAATGCTAATATCAAAATAATGACATGCTTTGTAATAAGCTGAAGGAAAGAGAGAAGATATTGTTGAAGAATAAACCATATCTAACTTCAAATATCCAACTTATGGGCTGAAATTCAAATTACTTTTAAAAAAATTTTTAAAAAAAATTACTTTTAAAAGTATTTATTATTTTTATTTATTTTGTGAAAGAGAAGGAAAAAATGGGAGAGAAAGAAGGAACCAGGGTCTCCTGTCTCTGCAAGCAAACTCTGGATACATTCACTACTTTGTGCATCTGTCTTTACATGGGTAATGGTGGATGGAACCATGACTTTCTGGTTTGCAAGAAAGTGCCTTTAGCTACTGAGCATTCAAAATTTTTTTAAGGAGGAAAATGTTTTATTTTCACCTTACACTGGCATGTAAGTCCCATATGACAAAACAAGCAGACAAAAAGAAGGGACCTAGAGTCAAGAAAGAAGTAAAGAGCACTGAATCCTAAGAGCTCATGTGTCTTTCTACTCATACAGTTCAGAAACCCAGCATAAAGTAATGGAAAGTCATTTCACCTTGTTGCCCTTAATAATCAACAAATTTATTGACGTAGTCAATGAAATCAAATCAAATAAAATTCTTCACTGTTTGTATAAATTGGGAAGCTGATCCTACAATTTACATTGATAAATAAGGTATTCAAAATATATTGAAAAAAGTTGAAAGACTCATTCTTGTAGAGTATACAACTTACCTCAAAGGTATTGTAATCATGACAAAGTGTCACTGATATGAGGGTAAACATAGTTTAGAGTAATGTTATTGAAAGTTTAGAAATAAACCTTTACAATTATTACAAATTCACTTTTTTACTAACATGCCAAAGCAATTGAATATAGAAATAAGGGTTTTTTTTAATAATGGTTTGTGGAATAACTGGATATACACATGTATAAGAATGATGTTATATTTCTATTTTAGTCCATCTAAAAAGAAACAGAAAGTTTTACCTGAAATGTGTCATCATGTCAGTATTCACAATTCATATTTCTTAGATAGGATTCTTAAAATATGTGTGACAAAAAATCTATGTAAATAAGCCTCTGTCAAGTGAAAAACTTGTTTCTAATGACACAGTGCAGAAGAGAAGCAAAAAGAAAGCGTATAGAATGAAATAAAATATTTTTAACGTACATCTGGTAAGGGAGTGATATATCAGGTTTATACATAATTTTACTACTCAACAATACAAAAACAACACAATATAAAACTGGGAAAATAATCTGAATGGAATTTTCCTCTAAGAATGTATACAACAGGATACAGACACAATGAGATTTTGCTCTAAGCTACTAGTTTCTATGATCATAAAAGTCAACATATTGTAAATTATATCCTCACCTTCCCTAGTATGACTAAAATAAAAAAAATAACAATAAGAAGCTCTAGAAAAAAAGTTTAGAGGAATCCAAGTCTTTATGTATTATCAGTTATTATTATTATGATGGGGTTCAGATAATTGGGGAAATTTTTAGTAGCTTTAGAAAACTAGTATTTAGTTATCATTTACTTTGGGTTCAATAGTGTCTCTTTCTACCTTGTTTGAGATAATATGTCTCGTATTTTTGCCACTGGGAAGGACAGATTACCTATCCAGGGATCTTTATGATACTTCTGATTCCACCTTGCATTGCTGTAGGTCCACTGGGATACAGACATACAGACACTGTGCCACTTTGCGTCTGTCTTTATATAAATGCTAGAGATTTGAACTCAGGTCCGCAGGCTTATAGATTAAGCATGCTAAACATTTAACTGTCTCCCCAGCCAGTGTCAACAAATTTTAAGGTGATAGGAAATAACTTACTCTGGGAACTCAATGCATTTTCAGAACACCTGTGACAAAAAAACTATTTGGTTTATAGAACAGGAAACTATTTGCAAAAAAAAGTTCTCTTCAACTCCAAAATGGAGAGGAAAACAATGTTGTGTGAGAATGTCTGCCAAAGTATTTTGATGGACTGTAGTCTTTTTTCCTTCAATGCAAGTGTAATCTACTCTGCTTAATACATTTTCAGTAAGAATGCTGAAGGCAATTGGGTTCCTCTTGGAAGATCTGGTAAGATACATAAAGGTAAGTTGACGAAAATTTCTTTCTGTGCTGAAAGAAGACAAACAAGAAAGATCAGAAGGACTTCAATTCTGAAGTAAGTCATAGAGTGTTTAATTTATTTCAATTTATTCAGTATTTCAAAAAGAATGTCATATTCATAGGATATTATTCTATGTGGCTCAGTACTTCAGCCATATATCCTCAGTTGTTTTTTTCTCATCTTCTTTCTCTTCTAGGATCCTGTACAGAAAACCACACCACATTCAGTAGTAATACTTCCTTAAATTCCTTACTGTTGGGAATATTTTCAGACTTTCTTTGTTTTCGATGGTTTTAACAGTTTTGCGGTGGACTGACCCTGCAGTTTCTTACATGACCCTCAAATAGAGTATGACTGAAACTTTTCCCATAATTACACTGCACTTACACATTTTTAGAAAGATAATGGAGGAAAAAGTGCTATTTCCATTATATCCTATAAAGTATACATGATAACAACAAGATTTATCACTCTCAGTATTGACTCTTCTAGCCTTGAATTAGTGCTGATATATTTTTTCTTTCTTACTGAACAATTTGGAAGGTACTGCATGCATGTCATTTAAAGATTTATGGGTTATGTTACTTTTCCATGAGGACAGAATATCTGCATCCATTATTTAGAAATTTCCTAACAGGAGATAAGTCTATCCTCTATCTGATATAAATACACATATATTATATGTTAAGACATGTGTGTGTGTGTGTGTGTGTGTGTGTGTGTGTATGTGTGTGTGTGTAGTAATATGTATATATAGATTCAATTATGGGTACCAGTTACTATAGGTAGGAGATAAGCTTTTCTCTTGGTTCGCCCAAAGTCAGTTTTGGGGAATTCTTGGAGATCAGCTACGACTGCTTCCAGCATAATGTTTCCTATAGGGAAGTAGAGCTGAAAAGCATAGTCAAAGATATTAATTTGGGAAATAATTTATATGAACCAGCTTCTTATCTTAAGAAATTAAGACTTGGAATTGCTAGATATATTTTGGATTGGAATTTTATAATGTATAAGTTATTTTCTTGTTGGAATGACATAAAGACAACAAAGAAAATGTTCATTTTGGCTTATGTTTTAAGAATGCATACTGTGAATCATGATGAAGGCATGCTGGAGAAGGTATGATAGCCAGAGAGTAAGGCGGTTGATCCACACGATTCACATTTAAAGTCAGGAAGCAGAGAGAGATGAATGCTCAGCTATTCTTCTCTTCTATATTCAGTATAGGACACCAGCCCATGGATGGTGTTGCTCATATTCAGAGTGGTCTTCCATCTACAATTAATTTTTATGGAAACACCTGCATAGACAAATACAGTGGCATGTTTCTTTGTTAATTATCCACTGAATTGACAATAAAGATTATCTATCATGGATGGTTATCTTAAACGTATACTGATAAATCAGGAGTGGCAGAAAAATCTAATCATATAAGATTGAGTTAAAATGATTGTGATGATTTGGATGTTTTGGGTAATTAAAGAGAAGATCATTCTATTGTGGAACCAGATTATGATAAATATCTTTTACTTATTTTCTCATTGGCAGTAAGCTTTAGCTTTCATTTAGGAAGTATTTTCTTTCTTAAACCTATACTCAAGGAACATACTTATGAAAACATAACTTTTAAGAAATTATTTGAAGCCAGGCATGGTGGCACACACCTTTAATCCCAGCACTCAGGAGGCAGAAGTAGGAGGATCATCATGAATTCAAGGATACTCTGAGACTATGTAGTGAATTCCAGGTCAGCCTGGGGTAGAGTGAGACCCTACCTCAAAAACAGAAAAAAAAAAAAAGAAAAAAAGAAAAAGAAAAAGAAAAAGAAGAAGAAGGAGGAGAGGAAGAAATTATTTGAGCATTTTAATGTTTTTGATGACCTCTCAAAAATTACAAAAATAGGGTTGGAGTGATGGCTTAGTATTTAAGACACATGCCTCTGAAGCCTAAGGACCCTGGTTAAATTCTCCAAGTCTCACATAAGTCAGATGCACACGGTGGTGCATGTCTGGAGTTTGAGTTCTTCAGTGGCTAGAAGCCCTGGCACACCAATTCTCATTCTCTCTCTCTCTCTCTCTCTCTGACTGTAATAAATAAATAAAAATAAAATCTTTAAAGATTACAAAAATAAAAATATTGTTTATATGAGATGATCAAAATTCAGGAAGGGTGCTGGAGAGAATACTCAATAGTTAAGGAACTTGCCTGCAAAGCTTAATGACCTAGGTTCGATGACCCTGTACCCATATAAAGACAGGTGCACAGTGGGGCATGCATCTGGAGTTCCTTTGCAGTTCTGTAAGCCCTGGTACACCGATTCTCTCTCTCTCTCTCTTTCTGTTTGGAAATAAATAAAAAATTCAGGAAGGCAGAGACTGAATTCTTCAAAATACTTTTCATCTGAACAGAGTCCATTATAATTCAAAAACATTCAATATTTACATTATTTTAAGGGGGAAGCCTTATTGAGAAAATTTCAGTATACCCAATTAGCTACAACCTAATAAATTCACAAAAGATTTTAAATGTGGTGGATCTAATACATGGGATTCAGAATATTTTGATTTGATTTTTTTTATTTAATTATTTATTTATTTATTTGAGAGTGACAGACACAGAGAGAAAGTCAGATAGAGGAAGAGAGAGAGAATGGGCGTGCCAGGGCTTCCAGCCTCTGCAAACGAACTCCAGACGCGTGCGCCCCCTTTTGCATCTGGCTAACGTGGGACCCGGGGAACCGAGCCTTGAACCGGGGTCCTTAGGCTTCACAGGCAAGCGCTTAACTGCTAAGCCATCTCTCCAGCCCTTTGGTTTGATTTTTAATTGGTGAAAGCTTCATATATGATAATTATTTTATATGGAATACTTAGTTAAATTTTATTTATCTTCACTCTCTCTCTATATGTAATCAAGAACACTTAAAGTATGCTACACCATATTACTCCACTTAAATTCTTACTCAAGAATTCACTAATTCAGGTTAGTATCCTGTTGGAACTGTAAGATGAAAAAACATTGTTTTTACTCAGAAAGAGCATTCATTTAGAGTCCTCCATTCTGATTATAGATGATTTGACTGTGATTTCCCTTCTTGGCATGTCAGTGGTCTATCGTTGTGAGTTAATAGGTAAGCTGAAAAGGCTGGTTCATTCCCATCCCTTCAGGAGAGGTGATCATGGCAAGTTCTGCAGGATTATATAGGGAGTTGAATTCAATTTGGTGTCCTATTTTAGTTGTTTGTTCTATGTCCAATAAAGGGAGATGATAGTCATTACTAGAAAAGTGTAGGTAGCAGCATAAAATAGAAATAGCATAAAAATAGATTAAAATGTTTTGTCATAGGGGTCTTATTAGTATTTACATACTAGTAAGAATTGAAGTATAAAATGAGAATACTGTGGTGGTTTGAGTATGGAATGTCTCCATAGACTCATATGTTTGTGATTAAGCCCTATACTTGATTGTCAGTGGTGCCTTTGAACATGAAAGGTAAAATGTTGCAGAAGGTGGTATGTCACTGGATGGAGGCCTTGGGATTTTATAACACAGCCCCCATTGTCAGTAGGGCAATTTCTTTGACACTATTTTATGTCTTTAGAATGTAATCTTCACCTTCTTTCATGGGCATGGCTATTAAATTTGGATGTTTCATAGTATCCCGTATATCTTGAAAGTCCTGCTCATACCTTCTTATCAATTGTGAGTAAGAGTGCATTCTTGCTGCTTCATCCCAGTGACAAGATGTAATGCCCACATTGTCTGCTATGCTATGTTTTTCATGATATGATGAAACTTTCCTTTGAAGGCTGGAGAGATGACTTAGCAGTTAAAGTGCTTGCCTGTGAAGCCTACCTTGTTTAATTCCCCAATACCTATGTAAGCCAGATATGCAGGGTGGCACATGAATTTGTAGTTCATTTGCAGTTTCTAGATGCCTCGGCACACCCATTCTCAATCTATCTACTACCCCCCTCAAATAAGTAAATAAATAAAATAGATTGTTTTAAACTTCTCCATGAAACTATAAGACAAAGTAAATCTTTTCTTTCCATAAGCTTCTTATATTCTGGTCATATGGCCCAGCAACAAGAACGTAACTTCTATAAATAGTAAGGAGAGCCCACTTTAAAGAAGAAAATTTACAACTTCAAGATTTACTGAGAAACTATAGTATTGATAGTGATGGCAAGAGTTAAAGGTCAGCTGATCCCAAGGATTTACTCATTCAAGCGGAAATATCTGGGACTCTGATTAGTCTTCAGGAGCAGTAGGGTGTCTGTGTACTGTCTTGCAAAATTCAGAGCAAAGAGTCTTAGAAGAATGCACAAATCAGGGAATTTCTCTTGCAGTGACACATTGCATTTATTTTCCAGGTTATTTCTTAATATCTAACCAGATTCCTATCAATAATACTCTCTTTTGATGCTGAGAGTGAGCCATAAGCTCTCAGTCAGGTACAAAATCATTAGCATAAGAAAGCGTTATTTTACAGACTACACAATGAACTATATTTGATAAACTATGAATTTGGTAATTATGTGTATTAAGTGATATTTTACTCTGGTAATTGGGGATACAAATATGTGTAACAGAGATAGAGCTCTTTTTTCTCCATATTTTTCAAAAAAGATAAAACAAAACAGAGCCTTCAAAGTACCCACTGGTGCAATAATGGCAAGACTGTACTAAGAATAACCTACTGCTGTCTGATTGAATTTGAAATCCACACTCCAAGTGGGAATTTATGTCTGGAAGTGAAAACTTAGTCAAAATCTTGTAGTTGAGAAGGTCATAGTCCCTAAAGGGGAAGCTACCGCTGTGCTTTGGGTAAATGGATATGTCATGACATTAAATTACCCTATACATATTTATGTTTATGCTCAAAGATAAGTGCTACTATCAACTTTGTTCAGAGAAGCTTCTTTTTACAAATGTCAGTGACTACCGGGGAGACTCAAAACTCATAAACTTGTTGAGTATAAGTGACTATTAAATGCCTAGCACTAAATAAGACTTCTAAATCACCCCCCTCCAAGGTACAGGGTATATTGCAGAAGAACTATGGAAAGAATGCAAAAGCCAAAGAATGGAGAGAAGTATTTTATAATATTGTCTTCTGGACATAAAGGAGTTATCAAATCCATGACCTCAAGTAGCTGTCATTTCCTTCAAACAACGAATGAGATATTGAACACATCAGCATGTGTCATGTATGATGGAGGAAGGCAATTTAAAAAAAAAAAAAAGTCCTCAAAATACAACAGGGTCTTGTTGGAAAGGAGTTCATTGGAAGGAGAATGAGGGATGACACAAAAAGGTAATGGAAAGGGATTATGATCAAAATACATTTTGTCCATATATGAAAATTTTCAATTAAAATTTTAAAAAAGAAAGACAATTGTTTCTATGTGTAAAAGCATTTCCTTTCTCCTTCAATTATTATGATAGCTTTGCTAGATATAGAAGTCTAGGTGTATAGTTCTCTTTAAAAACTTGAAATACATTATTCCAAGGATTGTGAATATTCTGTTGAGAAATGTATTGTTATTCTGATGTACTTTCCTTATACAAGATTTATTATTTTCTCTCTTTCTGCTTTAAGCATACTTGCTCTTATGTATAGGTATATGTATGCATATTTTTGGGTTAATTATGATATGAATAGGGGAAGTTCACTCTTATTTCTGTGTGTTTGGTGTTCTAAAGCTTCCTTTACATGGACTGGTATGCCTTTCCCTAATTTAGGGAAAATTTCTGCTTTTATTTCTTTGACAATATTTTCTATGTCTGTAGAATGTAATTCTTCACCTTCTTCTATGGGCATGATTCTTAAATTTGGATGTTTAATAGTATCCTGTATATTTTGAAAGTCCTGCTCATACCTTCTTATTAATTTAACTTTGTCTATGTTAGAATGTTTGGACTTTCAAACCTCATCTTCCAGCTCAGATTTTCCTTCCCCTCCTGCATTGATTCTATTGGTAAGGCTCTCAATGGAGCATTTATTTGATGAATTAGGTTGTTCAATTCTGTTATTTTAGTTTGGTTTTACTTTAGTATTTCCAGCACTTCATTAAATTACTTTTTAGAGAGAGAGAAACAAAGAGCAAGAGTGAGAGAGGGAGAGAATTGGTATGCCAGGGCCTCAGCCACGACAATTGAACTACAGTTGCTTCTGCCACTTAGTGGCATGTGTGACCTTGCACTTGCCTCATCTTTGTGCATCTGGCTAATGTAGGATATGGACAGTGGACCATGAGTCCTTAGACTTAATAGGAAAGCATTTTAACTGATAACCCGTCTCTCCAGCCCTAAATTATTTTTATAAATATCTTTCATCTCCTTTATTTCATTCAACTTATTTATGGTTTTCAAGGCATATCTTCAGGAATATTTTTAATTAATTTTGATTTTTCTGAACATATTTACAATCATTCATCTGAATTCTATTTCTAGACTTGTATTCAACTTCAATCTCAGTGGAAGCCACTGCTGAAGGATTAATTTGGGGAATGTTATGTCACTTCAATTTTTTTAATGTTCTTTGTGTTCCTATATGCAGATGCAATTTGTCATCTGTAACTGGTTGTTGGTTGAATTTATATTCTATATATTTGCTTAATTCAACCTTATTTTTTTTTCAGAGTGAGGGTTTGCACTAATCCAAACAAATGGTAAGATTATATGGGTTTCAGTTCCATTTCCTTCTGCTAAAATTAATGTTCAAGACAACAGATTCAAACCCCATGTTCACTGTATTTAGTTTATACATATCTGTGAAGAGTCTGAAATGAGTATGTCCATCCCACCAGAGATGACACAGAGTCCAATGAATCTCAGGTGTGCACAGCTCTCTAAAGTGCAAACCAAAGGCTCTCAGGTACACCTACCTCCCTAGAGATGAAGGGCAGGCCAAACAAAGGCTTCTGGATGTGCAGAGCTCCCAGGAAACGAAGGGTCAAGTCAAAGGCTCTGAGGTAGACAAAGTTCCCTGGAAATGAAAGGCAAGCATAAAAGGGTTACAGGTATAAAAACTTACATGGAGATGAAGGATAGGACGAAGAATTTCAGATGCCCAGAGATTGAAAATGAATCAGAAGGAAGCTTACAGCTCAGACATAAGAGCATTTCTTTATTAGGAAATTATCTTTACCATGTATTATCCCTCTTAAGAGCATTTCTTTATTAGGAAGATATATTTACCATGTATTACCCCTCCTCAATTCACAAAGCATCCATTCCCCACTCAGAATCCCAAATCTCCTTTTCCTTTGTGTAGCCTAAGAAATTATGTATGATTTAAATTTTATCAACTCATTCAGTCTCATTTGTTCATTTATATTGTATTAGTTTAATTTCATAAAGTCCCCAGCCATTTAACCTAGGAAGGTAGATGAAAAAACATATTTTTATCTCTAAAAAATTATATTTTAGATAGTTTCTATGGAAAAATTTGGTAAGATTATGTGGCAAATTCATATTAATATAAAAGCCCATAGATTAATATATAATATGCAAGGTGATTTTATTGGTCCATTTATTTGTTATGATATTTTTTTTATTTAATATTTTTCAGAGTAAAGATATAACTGTTTTCATATCATTAGCCAAAAGTACATTTAGGGGTAAATTATTACTTATATTTAATTAATGAATGAATTTGTTTATTTTTAGTTTTTATTTTTTTACTTTTATAGCCAGTAAATACAGTCAAGCTGGTACCATTGTTGGCTTCCTCCCTGTGTTCTCCCCTCCACAGGGTCCCTCCTTCTTGTGGTATATGCATTGTTCATTGTGGGGTTAGCCTTTAGTTTTGGGTAAGAGGAAATGTTTCTGCATGTCATGACCCAAGTGTGGCTCTGACATTCTTTCTGCCCCCTCTTCCACAAATTTCCCTGAGCCATGTTGTGCTCATATTAGGTCTGCTTCTGTGTTGAGGTCTTGGATATCTGGTTTGGTAGGGTATGATTGTTCTCTCTGTCAATTTCCATCATTGTTGTGCTGGTTCCAGGTTCACCAAAATTCAGCATTCTTGCTTATTTTCCTAATTATTCTTAGTTTCAACTGGGGCATTTTTGAGGTATGATGGGGTGGTTCTCTCCTTAGGATTGTGTCAACCTGAAAAAGAGAAGGAGATTCTCCAACAGAGAGTATAGTTAGCAACAAGTAAATGTGATAACCATTATTTTTTACAGAGAGTTTAATGGAGAGCAGGCTCATTGTTGGATATGGCTCTGACTTGTTTCCCAGCTCCAGCTATGGGTTCTGTTCCACTGAGAAGATCAGTTAGCCACATCAAGAGTAGTTTGTTTCCCACCATAGCTGTGTGCCACTATTGCACTTGTATGAGCATCACATCAGATTATTTGCTGTTAGGTAGGTTAGACCATGTGTTGCTTGGAGACATATTGGTCATTTTCCCCCAGTCACTCATGTAGCATCTTCCGGCTCTAGACGTGCTAACTGTCTGGGGACTGACTCTATTCCAGCTTCCAGCCACGTCGCTCCATTATATGTGCCCAAGTGTATGGCGTTTTCAAAAATAGGGTCTTACCACTAACCTATGATGAGTCATCGAGTGTTCTGGCATAAACCTGTCTTCTTTTGGGAGTCCTTGTATGTTTCTCTGATCAAAAAGCCCATTGTGGATGATATCTCCCTGCTGGTACCAGGAGTTACAGGTCAGCATCCAAGAAGAGAAGGAAGAAAAGGATAAGTGATATAAAAGAGATAGACAGATGAGAAAGAAGAGGGATAGAGAGAGAGAAAGGGGAGAGAGAAACAGAAAAAGGAGGGGATAATGGTAAGTTTTCATTATACCCTCTCCAGGGCCTTGTTAATCCAGTGTTCCTTCTAAGGTCCTGGGGAAGGTTCAACCATTTGGTCTGTCTCTTAGGAAGCAGGTTTTATGGTAGCATTGTCCTTTGGGACCAGTTTTTGTGTCCCCCACCCCCTCACTTACCCTCCCCTCCCTGCACACCCTCCCTACTGTTCAGTTCTCAAGATGCTTGCAAGGTATGTCAGAAACGTGGGTCGATTCAGGTTTAGAGCTGTAGATGAGTGAGATTATGGGGTGATTATATTTATGTGATTGGATGAGTTCACTAGAATGATTGGTTCCAAGTTCAACCATTGTTCTTCAAATTTCATTGCATCATTTTTCCTTAATGCTGTGTAGAATTTCATCATGTAGATATAACACATGCCTAATTATGTATATCTGGGTTGGTGCCAGCTCTTGGTTATTATGAATCTAGCAGCTATAAAGATGGTTGAGAAAATCTCTCTGAGTTGAGATGTGGAACTTTTAGGGTACATGAGGGTTCTTATTTCTCCATATCCTCTCCAGCATTTATTTTCATTTGATTTTTTTTTTCTTTTTGTTGTTGTTTGTTTCTGGAGGTAGGATCTCACTCTAGCCCAGGCTGACCTGGAATTCATGATAGAGTCTCAGGGTGGCTTGAACTCACGGCAATCCTCCTACCTCTGCCTCCCAAGTGCTGGGATTAAAGGCCTGCTCCACCATGCCAGGCCTCATTTGATTTTTTGATGTTTTCTGTCCTTCTTGGTGTAAGGTGGAATCTCATTATTGTTTGAATTTGCAGTTTCCTGGTGATCTGGAGTGATGAACATTTCCTTAAATGTGTGTTTACCATTTGTATTTCTTCCTGTGTGAATTGCCTGTCCATTTTCTTTGCCCCATTTTGTGAGTGGGTTGTTTGACTTTTTATTATTTAGGTTTTTGATTTCTTTGTAGATTCTAGAAATTAGGCTTCTGTTAGGTGGATAATCAGGAAATATTTTCTCCTACTCTGTGGGTAATCTATTGGCTCTGCTTATTGTATGCTTGTCTGTGAAGAAACTTTTCAGCTTCCTAAGATCCCATTGGTTGAATGATTGTTTAAGTTATTGTGCTAATAGGGTTTTGTTCAGGAAGTCTTTTCCCATTCCTAAATCATGGAATGTTCCTCCTAACTTTTCTTCCAGTAGTAGCCGAGTTTCTGCTGTTATATTGAGGTCTTTGATCCATATGGGCTTGATTGCTATACATGGCCAGATGTGTGGATCAGCTTTCAGTTTCTTGCATATGGTTGTCTAGTTTGTTCAGCACCATTTGTTAAAGATACTGTCTTTTCCCCCACCTATATTGTTAGGGCCTTTGTCAAATATAAAGTAGCTGTAGTTACTTAACCCAAAGTCCAGGTCTTTGATTCTATTCCATTGGTATATACTACTGTTTTTAGGCAGGTAAAATGCTGTTTTTATTATTATGGCTTTGGAATATAGCTTTAGATCAGGTATGGCGATGCCTCCAGAGGTGTTTCTTTGGCTGAGGATATGCTTGGATATCCAAAGCCTTCTGCTTTTACATAGGAATTTTAAAATCATTTTTTCTATCTCTGTGAAGAAAGTTGTTGGGATTTTGATGGGAATTGCATTAAATCTGTAGATTGCCTTTGGTAGGATTGCCATTGTCACAGTGTTAATTCTGCCTATCCAGGAATATGGGAGGTCTTTCCATTTTCTCAAGTCCTCCCCAAATTCTGTTGAGGGTTTTTTATATTTCCATTGTATAGATCTTTCACTTCCTTAGTTAAAGTTATTCCAAATATTTTATTTTTTGTTGCTATTGAAAATGGGACTATGTCAGTTATTCTTTCTCTGTATCTTTTCAATTTGCTTATAGAAAGGCTACTAATTTTTGTGCATTGATTTTGTATCCTGCTACTATGCTGAAGGAGTTTATCACCTTTAAGGTTTTTGGAATGGAGGCACATGGGTCTCTCACATATAGAATCATGTTGTCTGCAAACAGTGTTTACTTGACTTCTTCCTTTCCAAATTGTATCACCTTTATTTCTTTCTCCTGTGTTATTGCTCGAGCTAGGACTTCCAGTGCTAGATTGAAGAGCATAGGTGAAAGTGGACACCCCTGTCTTCTTCCTGATATCAATGGAAATTTCTTCAGTCTCTCTCCATTAAGTATTACTTGGGCTTTAAGTGCTGGGGTCCAGCCCTGGCTTGAAGGAGGGTCCCTGAAGAGAGATGTGAAAGGGAGCAGTACAATAATGACTGGAAGTCAAGTTCTGGTGTAAGCTGACAGGCTAATGCTAAAGGCAGCTAAGTTTCTCCATCTCTCACTCTCTGCTTCTCTGTTTCTATTTTTTTCCTCTTTTTTTATATCTTTTTCTCTGTTCTCTGTTTTTCCCTGCGTTTATGCTGCCACAGCTCTTAGCCTCGGTCTTTTATTTTCTGATCATGTCATGCAAGAGCAAACTTCAAGAAAGGTACAGTTCCACAGAATTAATAGAAACTTTGTGCTATTTCTTTGCATCAAACAATCCCATAATTATTTACCTCAAATAAAGTCGTCAGTCCCCTATAATGATTAACTGTTTTCACACTTTCTCCATGTATGTCCTTTCAAGCACTTGTGATTTCCTGAATTTCTACTTTCAATTACTATATTAAGGGAGAGAGACAAAACAACCACAAAATGGGGCTTCCCATCATTAATCACTGATCCATTAGATCCATTTATCCCTCAATCATTTATTTTGAATTTTCTTTTTTATGTCTCTCCAATACTTAGACTTTGGTCCCCCCGATTAAACTCTTTCTGACCTTGGTTATTTTCCTGTAAGGATTCTTGGTAAAGAGTCATAGTTTGCTATAATTTACACCATTCAAAAAATTAGTCATAGATCAATTTTTACATTGTTACAGGAAGTTTATTGTTTCCTCCTAAGTGTACTATACTCCATGCCTGACTTTCTTTAAGGCCTTTAAGGAAAACAATGACCTCTGACTCCTTTTCTTGTTTTTCCAATTCTATGTCAAAGCCTCTTTCATATACATTGACCAACACTTCACTAACACCAGCTTTTGCTGGAAAAGTAGACTTAGAAATAGTACACCAAGTGAAAGACATAGAAAGACAAACATTATGCAGAAACCCATAGATATCTGTAGTGTAGAGAGCCAAAGATATTCTATTGAGGGGCCATATTGGACTTCAAGGAAGAGACAGCTTGGGCTGGAAGTGTGTCATGCAGCTCTTCAGCACTCGATTCCTCGTGATCCTGAAATGGCATTCTTGCCATCTCCAGCATCTCCCCCTTTCTATTTTAATTTAATCCTCGAATGTCCACAGTTAATGCTTAGAGTGAGTAATAGAGTTGTCTGAAGATGACTGGAAGAAGAAAAAGAAGAACAAGAACAAGACCAGCAAAGATACAGATGTTAAATAAAAAATTGCACCAGGAAGTGTTGGAAATGAAATCAGTAACTGCAGAAGCAAAGGCTGTAGAAACTTCTAGATAGGCAGATACTACATGAGAATTATTAATATCTGATATCTTTTCATGCAAAAGATCTATATCCATAGTCAGCTGAGAATTGTTCCAAAGGCCTTGTAAGTGGGATTTAACTTGTGACCAATCATGTTCTGAGTCATTATACGGCAGTGGAATAACACATATCCATCTAAATAATGAGTGGCATTGCACTGAGAGTCTAATTTTTATGTTTTGAATTTCATTTCCTATAAAGAGGATTGTCTTTTCCAAAGCATTGAGTCTATGCTGCATTCCTCCATCTATATTTTCCTGAATCATAAGTGCTAGGCTGACATTTTTAGAAAGCTGATTAACATGATTATCAGTATGTATTTATTTTACCAAGGATGTTGTTGAGAGAGCAAAACTTAATTCCAATTAAAGCTCTAATACCTAAAATTAATGTTGCTTCATATTTTTGGGGGGCATGTGATCAAAACTGTAGCTCTATGGAGAGCTTAAATTCCAGGATTATAAAACCAATTTCCAGCAATATTTACTGGCAGCATAACATATGGAAGTTGATGTAAAATCAAGAAAACAACCTCAGAAGTTTCAGTGATACAATTAGAGAGAATACAATTAGAACAAGAAACATGAAATATCCCATAAGAACTTTGTTGCAAATAAAAGTGTCCCTCCATTCCCAGATGAATAATGGAGAAAGGGGAAGCCACACAAGCAGTCACGGGGGCAAAGGTTTGTATAACTGTCCCCTGGGGTCTAATTATGGTAACTTTATGGGTGGCTAAAAACAATCTAAAAAGATCAAATTGTACCAGGAAATCCTTTTTTTCCCATGGATGAAGTGAGGGTGCAACCTAACCTGGACCATACCAAGGACTTGCCCTAACAGTAGGCATAGTATTGTCTCCTCATATATATTTTGCTTGTTTTCAAGTCTGTGCATAGTCATGGTCTGGGCTACTGACTGATCAATTCAACAAGGACAGAGGAATTAAAAAGAGAATATTTAACAGTTTTAGTAGGAAAACCACATGAAAACCATTTTGGGTACCCTGAAGGTGGTATGTTTTCCCAAATGGAATCTAAATCTGTACTATTTTGACAAGCATGTAATTTTTTGGGCAAGGTTGTAGGCTCTATCTCATAAGCAGAAGCATTATGCTTTTTTGTAGATATAACTTAAGGAACCATATATCTCATTGCTCCTGTCCATCATCCCCTTGGGTACTAGTAGGAGGCATAGGGGAGTCAGCAATTAATTGATGTTCAGCCAAAGGAACACAGCCAGACATGTCCTATTAATAGAGAAGCAAACAGGAAGAGTGACATGCAAATGTAATGCTTGTGAGTTTTGATGGTGGAGGGTATGGGATTGAATAATCTCAGCAACAGTATCTAATAATGCCAAAACTCTCATCAGAGAGTCAGCATATGCATTTCCCTCACTGAGAGGACCTGGAAGGACAGTGTGGGCTCTAATATGGCACACATAGTAAGGTTGAGTCCTGATTTGCACCAAATTTTGTAGCTGGGTGAGCAAATTATTAATTTGAGTACGATCATCATCTATCACTGCAGTTTCAATAACAGGAAATAGTCTTAACACAAAGTGAGAATCAGTGTAAAGGTTAAAAGAATGGGTAAGTTTTCTTCAATTATTTTGTTAAATAAGTTCTCCATGCCTTTGGTTTGAGTTTCTTCCCCTTCTGTTCTTCCCATGATCTGAATGTTAGGACCTTTAAGGGTATATCAACTTTCCCTCATGTTATGTTCACAGAAATTTTTGAATTTATTGAAACTTTTGCACTCTTGAGGGTTTTTTTTTTTTTTTTTTTTTCTGTTTTGTCTTCGAGATCTGAGTTTCTGTCCTCCACATGGCTATTCTTGAGAATTTCTAAGGAGTTTGGGCTTGTCAATTAGGTTTGCATTTTCTACTACTTTTCTATATATGGTTGCCAACTCTCTGTCTAGCTCCCTTTTCACATCATGTTTTTGATTTTCTTTATGCTTCTTGAAATTCCTCCTTGCATTTCTTTATGCCTTCATTTAGTATAGCCAGATGGATTATTAGGTCCTCTTCTTTTTCTTTTCCGTCTCTCTTTCTTTCTTTCTTTTTTTTTCCTTTATATCCTTTACCTATTTCTGGACCCCTTCCATTTTCTTATTAAGTTTAGTCTAGTGATGACAGCATCTACACAATTATCAGTGCTTTGCTTCTTTTTTTTGAAAGTTCTACCAGTAGCTTGATCAGGGTTGTATTGCTCATAACTTCATTTTGGGGTTCTGGTCCTATTGTCTCTTCTTTTGTTTTAATTATAGATTTTCATTGTAGGAATGGGAAATCTTATTGGATCTACTTGCATTTGATGTTTTGTTATTGCTTCTGCATTGTGCTCTGCCCATCACAGTGTGGTATCAGGGAGAATAGAACTGTGGTTGAGATGTGAAGGGGAGGTGGTGCTGTTTGTGGGGACAGAGATGTGCACAAGAGAGGAGGGGGTTAGGGGATGGGAGGGAGTGGAGAGGGTCTGAATTTGCACAGGGATGGGTCACGCTGGGTCTGGGCACAGCAATGAGGGTCTGCAGTGAGGGCGCAGTGGGGAGAAAAAGAGCAGGTCTGAAGTTGTGTGGGGCGGGGGCAGGGCCTAGCAGTTTAGGTCAAACTCACATGTGTCAGGGTTGGGTGGAGCAGAGCAGGTCTGATGTTGTGCAGGGCAGGGATGGAGCAGAGCTGAGCATGTCAGAAGTCACATGGGGGCAGAGGAGAGTGGAGCAGGTTGGAAGTTGTTTGGGTTGGACCCAGCAGAATGGGTTGGAATTCACTTGGGGGTGGGTCTGGGTGAAGAGGCTCAGGAGTCACTTGGGGGTGGAGCTGAGTGAGGCGGGACTGAAGTCCCATGGGGGTGGTACATGGTGGAGGACAGCAGGACTGTAGTCATATGGGGCTGGGCAGAGCAGGGCAGGTCTGAAGTTGCATGGGGAAAGGTGGAACAGAACTAATTCAATGTCTTGTGGGGACAGTGTGGGGTGGAGCAGAGCAGGTAAAAAGTCTCACGACATGTGGCTGGGGCAGAGTGGAGTGGGGTAGGAAGTCATGTGGGGGAAGAGCAAAGCAGAACGGGTTGGAAGTGTGCAGTGTGTCCAAAGTTGGGGGGAACAGGGCCGAGCAGGGTAGGTCAAAGTCTAGGGGGGCCCGTCAGAGCAAATTGGTTCCAAATTTGTGGCAGAAAGGGGCAGACTGTAGAGGGACTGATGTGGGGGTGTGTTGAGGGTTCTGAGGACATGTGGGAACTAGGGGTGGTAGTGGAGGCATCTGAGAATGCGCAGGTGTTGGGGGGCAGATCTCGGCCATCCCTTGTGCCCAGCATTGCAGGTGGAACTACTGGCCTGTGTCTTTTGTCCTGAAATTTTTGAGAGAGTAGCATGAGGCTGGGACTCTGGCTAGTATGGCTGCTTGGGGGAACTGGGGTTATCCAAGAGCATGGGAATTAGCAGATTCCCTTTTTGGCCATGCCACACCCTCCCACTGGTGATCTATTAGAGATTGCTCTGCCTTAAAAGACCCAGTGACCACTTAATTCCTTGCCTCTCCTTCCTGGGAGTTGCAACACTTTTAGATGGAGGCCATCTTGTCCCCAGAGCCTATTACTACTACTACTACTACTACTACTACTACTACTACTACTATTAGTTTTTTGAGGTAGGGTCTCACTCTAGCTCACGCTCATCTGGAATTCACTATATAGTCTCATGGTTGCCTCAAAGTAACTCGATCCTCCTACCTCTGACTTTGGAGTGCTGGGATTAAAGGAGTGTGCCACCACACCTGGCTGAATTGTTATTTTTTAAATTGTGTACTTTATGAATAAATCACATGATGGTCACATTCCCCTTGTGTGTTCTTTTTATTTTAAATATTTATTTATTTATGGGAGAGAGAAAGAGGGAGAGAAGAGAGAGAAGGAAAGAGGGAAAATGGGTGCCCCAGGTCTTCCAGCCACTGCAAACTCCATATGCATGTGCCACCATCTGGCTTACGTGGTCCTGGGGAATTGAACTGAGGTCCTTCAGCTTTGCAGGCAAACGCCTTAACCACTAAGCCATGTCTTTAGCTCTGTGTTATCCTTTATGTATTACTTCTTTACTTCATCCATTCACAGAGAGCCCTCCTGTGTGGGTTCACTGGTATTCACCTACCTAGACTCAGGGAACACTGCCTAATTTTATTAATTTAAAGTTATTAAAATCTCACTCTTAAGAAAACATGCCTCTACTTAGTAATATGAAACCAGGCTATAAAGTTATCTTCAGAATCTTAGTCTAACAGCCTTTTTGTTGCTTATGGTGTCAGACACATAGTTAAAAAGATATGTCAATTTATAGAAGACTGGACAATTTTTATAAAATAAGAATTTGGATAAAAGCATCGTGATATATATTTTATTTAAAACCAACAGAAGTTTTCTAGTCAAGTCTTTGTTTATGGCTTTCAGGAGAGAAAGTGATAGGGACATAATACATTAATAAGTGAATGTATCTTGAACCATAGGAATTATCTTAGATAATATCTTTGGATATTTTTGAAGAAAGATCTAGAATAAATTTAAGTTTATGATATATATGTTATAAGTCCTTCACAATTGTGTACTATGTTCTTTGATTATAAACAATGAGGTTTATATAGATGTTTTTGCACATATATAAATGAAACACGTTAAACCACACCACAATAATAAAGGCACCCTCCCTTAGGCAAAATGTAGTCGCTATCATTATATCAGCAGAGGAATGTTCTTGGAAATTGTCCCAAGTAGTAAACTCATCTAAATGAATAAAAAGAGCATGTCTACATATGGGGTGAACTGTGGGAATGAATTATAAGAATAAACTGGAAATAGTTTATTATGGACCTTAACAAATAAATTTTCTTAAATTATTGCTGTGAGATGCTAAATTCCTAACTTGAAATTTGCCTCAAGGTTAATCTTAGAACTATGTAATCTACCTGCTTAAAGCAACATGTCTAGCAGCACAGATGGCTAATGTTGACAATCAATGCTTTGACATGCTGACTGATCTGAAACTATGCTCTTTGGCTAATTTGTACAGTCACATAATTGAACTTTTGTCAGGTTTTCACACTAATTTAACACTTTTAATCATCTTATGAAGATGAAACCAATTATTTTATACAGGGAATATGAGGTAATAATCAATTACTATTAGAATCATAAAGGAAAAAAATAAATATGTCATTAGAGCTAAAAATAGTGAAATCCAATACAGAAAAAGATAACAGAGCTTTGGGAAAGACGTTTTGTAAATTCAAATCTGAAGAAATAAGTATATAGCAACTTAAAAATATTATGAGCATGATACTTCCTCTTATTATACATTTCCAAAACTTTAAACTCCAAATTTGGTTGTAAGAGTGAACACTAGCACTCTGGCTTTAGAACTCTTATCAGGATGCCAATTCAATGAAATGGAACTGAAGGATAAATAAGAGAATGCTAGCTTCTTTTAGACAGTTTCAGTTAGAAACCGAAGTCCAAAAGAGAAAATCAGGAGTTTTCTTCCCACATACCAACCTACATGAATTTAACTCAGGAATAGAACTCTTGTCTGATGCAGATTCTTCTACAACAGGTGCAATGCTCTCCGCTCTCCACAGTCTAGCACACTATGGCCTTCACTACCCAGATGGGATGGTCCTGAAACCTTTCCCTTCAAATCTGGAAACCAATCAGGTCTTCCCTTTTCATACCTGTATCAGAAGAAAGAATACATTTTCAATTGACAATAAAGGCTAATCCCAACACTCATTGCCCCCTACCCCCGTGTTCTTCCTTGCCTTACACTTTGTTAGAGAAGAGATAATTTTTGTATTATATAATTGCAACACATGAAGATCAAGTGCCCCAGTACTGCAAAATAAAAAAGAAAAGAAAAAGAAAAGGAAACAAACTAAAAAGAAACAAGTAATAAATAATATGGGAGAGAGAAAGGAGAGAGGCAGAGAGTCCCAAGTATGGAGATGGATTAAAAATGCCTCTGTGGGCTGGAGAGATGGCTTAGCGGTTAAGCGCTTGCCTGTGAAGCCTAAGGACCCCGGTTCGAGGCTCTGTTCCCCAGGTCCCACGTTAGCCAGATGCACAAGGGGGCACACACGTCTGGAGTTCGTTTGCAGAGGCTGGAAGCCCTGGCGCGCCCATTCTCTCTCTGTCCCTCTATCTGTCTTTCTCTCTGTGTCTGTCCCTCTCAAATAAACAAATAAAAAAGTTAAAAAAAACTGCCTCTGTGTGATGTGGTGGAAGAATCAGTATAAATAACAATAGATTCTATCTCATGAAAATTAAGAGGTGAATTAAAAATATAATCCTAGTGAGAGCTCTACATTGAGGTAGCCAGAATGTCTGAGCAGAAAATTTTACAGATAGCCTAGAGAAAATGTATACTTTTAATATTTTATTTATATTTATTTATTTGACAGAGAAAGAGGGAGAGAGAGAGAAAAAAATAGGCAGGACAGGGCCTCCAGCCACTGCAAACGAACTCCAGACGTGTGTGCCCCCTTGTGTATCTGGCTAATGTGGGTCCTGGGAAATCAAACCTTGGTACTTTGGCTTTGCAGGCAAACACCTTAACCACTAAGCCATCACTCCATCCCAAACTGTGTACTTTTAAATGAGTATACTAAGACTTAGAGAATAATTTGACCCATCTTGCAGCTAATCACTTACATAGAAAATAATTATAAGCCGGGTGTGGTGGCGCACGCCTTTAATCCCAGCACTCGGGAGGCAGAGGTAGGAGGATCACCGAGAGTTCAAGGCCATCCTGAGACTACATAGTGAATTCCAGGTCAGCCTGAGCCAGAGTGAGACCCTACCTCAAAAAACCAAAAAAAAAAAAAAAAAAAAAGAAAAAAAAAGAAAATAATTATAATCAAAATTTTACTACTGAGAGATAAGTGTTAGCTTCAAAAATGTGCATGTATAGCTGGAGAGATGCCACAGCAGTTAATGCACTTTGTCTGCAAAGCCTACACATACATGCATCTAGAGTCCTTAGCAGCTGGAGCCCCTGGCATGCTCATTACCATTGCCTGTCTCTGTTTTTTCTCTCTCTTCTTTAAAATAAGTAAAAAAAAAATATGTTTTAAAGTGCACATAGTGTCTGGGAGCCAAGCTATCACAATTTCGGGAGTTATTTTTCCAAATAATGCTCTATTAGTATGAAATGTTATTTTATAAAATTGTGAAAGCCATGTGTTGTGGTGCTATTCTATTATTGCAGCTCTTGGTATTGGAAGCAGAACTGTGAATTCCTGGTCAATCTGTGTTATGTAGTAAGACATTGCCTCAAAGAAAAACAAATTATTTTTCTATCTATTTGAAGAATGATACTGAGATTTTTACTGGTATTGCATTTGATCTGTATATTGCTTTTGGTAGGATTGCCATTTTCACGATATTCATTCTATTTATCCAGGAGCATGGAAGGGATTTCCATTTTCTCATATCCTTCATAATTTATTTCTTGAGTGCTTTCATATTTTTGGTTATATAATTCTATCACATCCTTCATTAGTGTTTTTCCAAGGTAACTGATTTTTTCCCGTGTGTGTGTGTGTGTGTGTGTGTGTGTGTGTGTGTGCATGCTTACTGAAAAAGGGACATTCCCATTTGCTTAGGATATCATTTTCTACCATTTCACCCAGAGGTGGTATCTGTCTTTAGTGATGAGGTGGGATTCTTGAAGACAACAGATTGAGCAGTCTAAGTTTCTGATCCACCCTGTTAGCTTGTGTCTCTTGATGGGTGAATTAAAGTCATTGATATTTAGGATAATGGCTGTAAGGTTTGATTTGATCCCTGCCATATTATGTTGGTTTATGTGGTTTGGTGTTTTCATGGACTTTGAAGTTTTTTGTGCCTTTTCTGAGTTTGGTTTTTGTGACCTGCTTTGTGTAGATACTTGAAGTTGATTATTTGATTCTTCTGTGTGAAGAATTTCCTGAAATATCCTCTGTAAGTTTTGTTTTGTGTTCATATAGTTGTAAAGTTGAGTTTTTTCACCATCTATTATGAGGGATAGTTTTGCTATTTAGAGTAGTTTGGGTTGGAAGCTCTAGGTTCTTAGGCTTTGCCTTGTTCCATTCCAAGCCCTTCTGGCTTTCAGTGTTTCGACTGAGAAGTCTAAAGTGATTCTGAGGGGGTGACCTTTATATGGAATGTGTTTCTATTCCCTAGCTGCTTTTAGGACTTTCTCTTTGATGTCAATGTTTAGAGTTTTAATGACAATATGTCTTGGAGAGTTTCTCCTTTGGTCCAATCTGTTTGGATTTCATTTATCTTGATAGGCCATTCTTTTGAGAGAGTGGGAATGTTTCCTTCAATTATTTTGTTGCATCAATTCTCCATGCCTTTGGTCTGAATTTCTCCCCTTCTGGTATTCCCATGATCTGAATGCTAGGATATTTGAGGGTATCCCACATTTCCCTCATGTTCTGTTCACAGAAATTTTTGAACTTATTGAAATTCTTGCACTCTTGAACTTCTGTTTTGTCTTCCAGATCTGAGTTTCTATCCTTCCCATGGCTTGTTCAATTAGGTTTGCATTTTCTATTACTTTTCTATGTATGGTTTCCATCTCTCTGTCAAGTTCCCTTTTCACATCATTTTCTGATTTTCTTGATGCTTCTTAGAATTCTTCCTTGCATTTCTTTATGTCTTCATTTAGCATAGCCAGCTTATATCCTTTAACTGTGTTTGTACCCCTTCTATTTTCTTAACTATTAGGTCTATTCTAGTGATGGCAGTGTCCACATGATTATCAGTTTTGTGTTGCTTTTGTGCAAATTCTACCAATAGCTTAGTCAGGGTTGCATTGCTCATAACTTCATTTTGGGTTTCTGATACTATTGTTTCTTCTATGTTTTAATAGAGATGTCCATGGTAGGACTTGGAGATCTTATTGGATTTACTTGCATTTGATTTTATGTTATTTCTTTTGCATTGTGGTCTGTCCATTACAGTGTGGGAGCAGGGAGAATAGGACTGTGGTCAAAGAGTCTCTGGCACAGGATTGGAGGTGGAGCTTGGGGGCAGGTTGTGTGAGGTCTGGACATAGCATCAAGAGTCAAGACTTATTTGGGGTTGAGGCTGGGTGAAGCAGAAGAGGTCTGAATTCACAGGAGGCGAGTGTGTGGCTGAGCATAGTGGAGTAGAGCAGGTCTGTAGTCCACCAGATGGGGTGGAACAGAGCAGAGAGGATCATCAAGGGTGTAGGGGCAGGGCCAAGAAGAGCAGGCTGAAGCAAGATGCAGTGTGGGGTGGGTGGGAATCTAGGGGTTGGCAGGCAGAGTGGAGCAAGCATTCTTGGCAAGTGGGGGTGGAGTGTGGGGCATTGGGACAGAGTGGGGAGGTTCAAGACTCACCTGGGGGCAGGGTGTGGTGGAGCACAACAGGTCTGAATTCACAGGGGGTGGGGGTGAGTGCGGGGCTGAGCATAGCTGAGCCAAGCAGGTTTGAATTCCTGTGCTCAGTTGCGGAGCAGAGAGGAGGGTGTCAGAATTCCCATGTGGGTGGGGCTGAGCAGGTCGCATCAGAAGTACTGGGGTGGGGTGGAGCCAAGCAGAGTGGATGGAAGTCAAGGGGTAGGGGGACAGAGTGTAGTGATTCCAAAGTTGGGATGGACATGGGTGGGGTAGAGAGGGACCAGATTAGGGGGTGAGGGGGTGTGAAGATATGTGGGGAGTGGGGGGGGGGGGAAATCTGTGACCTGGTCGGGGGGTGTGGGGTGGATCCCAGCTATCACCTGTGCCTGGGGGCACAGGTGGAAGTACTGGTCTGAGTCTCCTATCATGCAGTTACTGCAAGAGTAGCCTGAGGCTGGGACTCTGGTTAGGACAGCCGCTTGGGCTGATATATATATACAGTTCCATCCATTTCCCTGAACATTTTATAATTTCATTTTTCTTCACAGGATAAATTTTAATTTTGTATATATATCATATTTTCATATCCAACCCTAACTTGATGGACATCTAGGTTATTTGAACCATGACATTTCTAAGAAAATATTACTTATTCACATTTCTGTGAAAAAAAAAAAAACACAAAGAATTTTGCCTGTCATTTACAACTGTTAACTAATTAAAATGTAGGACAGATTGACTGTACCTTCCCTGAGTGAAAACAAAAATTCCTCATACTTTCTGGGAATGTATGAGATATAGAGTTAATGCTGGTAGCTAAAGTAACAGAACATGAGAAATGTTAGAACTGCTGGTGACAAAGGTAAGGAAAATTTGACAGGCTGTGATAACTCACAACTGTAATCACAGCACTGGGGAAAAAGCTGTAGCAGGAGGATCTTGACGGGGAGGCCACCTTTAGCTGCATAATGAGATTGTGTCAAAAAAGAAAGAAATTGAAGAAAAATACAGCACAGAAAACTTAATCTGTCTGCAAAGAACATTTGATTCTTAATACTTATATGAAAGTTTCATTTCCTGTTCCAGTAAATTTGTACCTCTGTATTATCTCCTCACTTTCCCTTTTTTATTTTTATTATTTTAGAGAGCAGGCATGCAAGAGAGAGAGACTGACAGAGAAAGAGAGAGAATTGGCACACCAGGGCCTCAGTCTTGCATCACCTAGTGGGCATATGCAACCTTGTGCTTGCTTCATCTTTGCACATCTCGCTTATTTGGGATCTGGAGTGTCAAACATGGTTCCTTAGGCTTCACATGCAAGTACCATAACTCCATCTTTCTAACTCCTATTTTTATTTTTATTTTTTTTCTTTTTCGAGGTAGGGTCTCACTCTGGCCCAGGCTGACCTGGAATTCACTATGGAGTCTCAGGGTGGCCTCGAACTCACGGCAATCCTCCTACCTCTGCCTCCCAAGTGCTGGGATTAAAGGCGTGCGCCACCACACCCGGCTCCTATTTTTTTTTTAATTTAGGCTATTTTTATCTTATAGTTGAAATTTTCTCATTAGGAAAAAAATTGATTCATATATAATACGACACACATATAGGTGAGTTGTCTAAATTCTATAACCCTTTCTTACCATATTAAATTTGATTGACATACTCAAGTATACCATAAAATGTCAAAACTTCTGTACACAAACAACAGTGCTCAATATCCAATGAAACATTAGTGCACTATAGCCTACTCTGAGGTATTTTTATTAAATATA